>NW_020175393.1:4565451-4597013 GCF_003031525.2 Neophocaena asiaeorientalis asiaeorientalis | reverse complement strand
TTTTTTTTTTTTTTTGCGGTACGCGGGCCTCTCACTGTTGTGGCCTCTCCCGTTGTGGAGCACAGGCTCCGGACGCGCAGGTCATGGCTCACGGGCCCACCCGCTCCGCTGCATGTGGGATCTTCCCGGACCGGGGCACGAACCCGTGTCCCCTTCATCGGCAGGTGGACCCTCAATCACTGCGCCACCAGGGAAGCCCGACACTGTGGGATTTAACAACGTTCAAGATTTCCCTCCAGATCTTAAAATAAAACCGTAATTGGGTGACGCTCCCCGGCTCCCTGGGGGCTCCTAGTGGATCTAGTGGAGCAGGGCTCTGAACAAGGCAGGATCATGGCTAGGAAGGTGTGGGTGGTCAAATGCACAGATAACTCCTGGACTTTGGGATAGATGATGGCATCACCTCCAATAGCCACCTCTCACTTCAGTCCCTCCCCTTGCCCTTGCCTTTGGAGACCAACATTCATCCTAGAGCAGCCATCCTCCCCTTTCCTCTCCCTTCCCAACTCACAGACATACATATTCCCTAATTTCTGCTTATTTACTGGACCATTGTTATTCCAGCTTATGTATCTGTAGCTTTCCACTACTTTTTATTGAGGAATCACTCACTGCACAGAGGACTCCCTATTTTATGTTATCATATTTAATCCTCCTTCTTCCATCCTCTGATTTAGGTTATCTCATTATGTTGATGATGAAACCAAGGCTCAGAGATTTACATACTTGCATATTCCAATAGCTAGTAAGTGGTGAATTCCTACAGTGACTCAACCTGACTGGAGACCAAGCTTCATTTCTTACATTACCTCTTGCGCGTTGTCCCCCTGCATTAGCCCCTTCAGTAGCCCTGAAGCTCTGGCTGTGGCCCATAAATTCACTTGGATGTAACGGGTGCTAACAAGACTAAGGTCAGTTGGCTTTATTCCTGTGAGGACCCAATATCTTTGTCCTATTTCAAGACCACAGACTGTATGTACCCTTGAATTTGACCCCTTATCTCACAATGAATACTCGGGATTGGGACTCAGTGTAGGCAGAAGAACCAGGATTCTTTGTGTCTTTCATGACTACTGGACAAAAAATTCCAAGTAATCAGTTATCATTTTGTTCCTCAAAATGGAACAAAATGGAGCTAAAGAGCATGTAAGCCCACCAAGTCGTTCTTACTGATAACCTATGTTATATGGATTGATTTGCAGACATTTCCTAGAGTGGCGGCTTGGGCACTAGTCTATAACTGAATTCTGTAGTTTGGGTACTAAACTATCTTCTGGCCTCGCTGAGTCATGTTCCTTGTGGCATCTCCAGCTGGCCAGTAGGTCACACAAGGTGGGGTGGAGGCAGCAGCTGAAAATGCAATAATACCCTGTTAGGTTTCAGGGATCCTCCAGGAGTGGTGATTCTTCTCAAACAGGTGTTGGCAAGACTCTGAGGGTTGAGAGGCTAGGTGGGTGGGATTGGGTGTGAAGCCATGCAGGTACCCTCAGGGACAAGCCATTCCTTTGTACATTCTTTGTTCATTCCTTCCATAAACACTTACTGAGCACCTGTATGGGTGGGTTAGATCTGGGACCGCATTGGACCCTGAGAATTCCAAAGCTGTTAACATTCTAACTGGAGGCCAACATATACACAAGCATTATTATACAATGTGAGAAATGTCATCATAGAGCTGTGGTCCCTTAATGGAGAGAGGAATTAGTTCTGCTGGGCTGGGGGGTGGGCGTCGGGCCTGATGTGGGGAGGCCACACTGGGAAGGTGTCCTCTAAGGAGTCTTGAGATATGAGGAGAGGAGAGTACATTCCAGACCCAGAGAGGAGCTGGAGCAAAGGTACAAAGGCATGAGTGAGCACAGCCAGATCAGGGGGCTTGGAGCATGTTCCACAGAGAGCAAGGTCATCTGTTTATGCAAAGAACAGCTTTTGCAGGTGTCAGCCTATCTCATCACCATCATCAAAGCTAACATGTATAGAACTGACTATGTGCCAGGCAGTCTGCTAAGTGCTTTCCTCACATCTCCTTTTTAAATACAAGAACCCTAAGAGATAGGTGTTATTAAATTAACACAATTTTCCTGGTGAGGAAACTGAGGTTTAGAGAGAAGTTAGGATACTAGCCCAGGTTAGGAAGCATCTGTGTTCTTAATCATGGCACTCCGTTCCCAGCTTGTTCTTTTCCCTTTTTTTTTTTTTTGTAAATTTTTTTTTTTGCAGTAGTGCGCTTTTTTCTCAAGTGTATGTCCGTATGTGCACGTCCAGACCCCCTCCTGTCCAAGGGGGGGCACTCTTGGTGTTAGCGCAAGTTTGTGTGCCCAGAGCACAGTGAGGCCAAACAAACCAAGACGTCAGCGTTTGGAGCAGAGAAAGGTTTATCGCAGGGCCATGCAAAGAGACAGGTGGCTCATGCCCTAAAAAGCCCCGGAGCTCCCTGGAAAAAATGCTTTTGGCAAAGCATTTTCAAAAGCCAGGTGAGAGGGAGGGGTGTCGCAGGGTGTGTGATCAGCTCGTGCACAGTTCTCTGATTGGCTGATGGTGAGGTAACTGGGTGGTGTCACAGGGGTTAACATTATCAGTCCTTAGGCTCCAGGAGGCCTGGGGCTATGTGCTCATGGTCATCAAGTAGTTAACATGTTCCATTAGGTGGGGGGTTTTCACATCTGTAAAACAACTCAGGAAATGTGCATCAAATACTGTTATCTAGGTACTTCAGAGAGGAGCTAAAGCAGAAGATATGAGGGAAGGCCTGTCCCTGGGAAGGTCCCATAGGGTCCTGCTCGGTTACATTGGGAGGTCACCCATTTGGCCTTGACCTTCTCTCTCTCCCCATAGTGTTCCAGCAAGTCATTTCTGCATAAACTGAAACAAGCCTGAAATTTCGTTTGCTTTTTTTTCCATGAGAAATTGAAACCCAAAGAAGAACCAAAACATACCCAGAAGAGTCTATTGTGCTCCTGCTACTGCTCAAGGCATTTGTTTTGAGACCATGTTAGCAAAGTTGGGGTTATTATTGGAAAGTGGTCTTTTAAATATGTGTTGGGGGGAGGCGCAATGAGGGGGGTGTTACAGATTGAATGTTAATTAGGTTCAGATTTTGGAGAGCTTTAAATGCCATCTAGAGAGTTTGGATTTCATTTTGTGGTGATATAAAGGAAAAGGGGAGGGAAAGGGTGCCTACCCTAACCAGGCTCTGTGCTAGCACACACCTCTTCACACCCCACCTCACGGAGCAGTGAAAGGTTTTGATAGAGCTTGGATACATTCTGTTTAAGAAGATGAACCTGTATTGGATGCAGGAAGAAGTGGGAGGGAAAGGGTTTAGCAGTGGAGATTCCATTGCAAAGCAATGATAAAATCTGGGGGTGAGGAGTGGGGAGTTAGTGCCTGAATTATGGGGACGGTGATGCTAACGGAAAGGGGACATTTTATAAAGACGCTAACACATGAGAAACATTTCTAGAAATAAATTCTGGTTCACCAGTTTTCCATATTTGATTTTTAAGTATTAGGGTTTTTATTTATTTATTTATTTATGGCTGTATTGGTTCTTCGTTGCTGTGCACCGGCTTTTCTCTAGTTGTGGCCAGTGGGGGCTGGGCTACTCTTTGTTGAGGAGCACGGGCTCTAGGCACACAGGCTTCAGTAGTTGTGGCTCACGGGCTTTAGAGCACAGGCTCAGGAGGTGTGGCACACAGGCCTAGTTGCTCCGCAGCTTGTGGGATCTTCCCGGACCAGGGCTCGAACCTGTGTCCCTTGCATTGGCAGACGGATTCTCGACTTCTGCATCACCTGGGAAATCCCTAGGGGTTTTTTGTTTGTTTTTTTATTTTACTGTGGACCCCACTTGTATCACTATAATACATTCTCTTGCAAATCTTTTTTTGAGTCCACTTGTTGCCTGTACCTGAAATTCAGACTGTATCTAAACTTAGCCCCTACCGACTTGGAGAAGAATCTAAACTTGGCAAAATGCCTCCATCTCTCTTGGAGCAGCAGTCTTAAAAAGTAGTTCTCTACCTCCCTCCCCAACCCCCCAACTAATGAACTATATCTAATAGCCTCTCTTTAGAGAGTCCTTTGAGAAAGAAATGGCGTTTGTTTTTGACCTCATTATCCATTTCAGCCTGTCCTTGATGAAAATAATCGCCCCTTAGGCAGGTACATTCCTCACATGCCACTCTCCCGCTGTCGGCTGAGACGTTGTTAACCCCGGTGACCATGGGAAAATGCTGCTGTCGGCTTCAGAGAGTCTAAAGGGAGTTGGCGCAAGATAACAAGGGGTGAAGAGGTCAGAGTGGAAGCCCCTTTCATCTTTTCAGGCTGTTTCCAACCCAGACAAAGGATCCTGTCCAGGGGTGCAAGGCCCACGCGGCTTTATTTTATGGTCTGGCCGTGAAAGGGGGTTGGGAGGGCTGTGTCGTATCTGGTTATTGTTTTGTAGGCGAACGCCTGGCTCCCGGGAAGTCCTCGACTCCTGGGGAACGCTAAGTGGAAGGAAGGGCAGGCAGCCCCCGCTTCAGCGGAAGAGACCACCCAGCTCCTCAAAGGAGAGTGTGAAGGGCTTGAATGGAATGAGCTGTCCTGCAGGATTTATCATTCAGACAGTGAGATTAAGGGTGCGAGGCTGCTTAGCCGCTTCAAATCGCGGTGGCTCTAGGATTTGCAGAAGAGAAGGGAAGGGGGTGGGCAGGGTGGTGTGGGGTTGGATGGAGAGGTGAGGGCAGGTTGGAAACCTGTGTGGGGAGGCGGGGATCCAGATTTCCTCCCAGCTTGCCCACTCACTTGCTTTGTGAGTTTGAACAAGTCACTTCTCCCTTTTGTAAAATGAGGCAATTGTAAAGATACCTGACTTTGCAGTAAGGGGAGCCTATGCTGTTCTACCTCCTCCCGCATACGCTTTCTCAGCTTGCTTCATTGACTGTGTTTTGTTAAGAAAAGCAACGTAGACACATTATCAATAACTGAAAGTCAACTACTCTCTGTCTACCAAAATCCCTGGCCCAAAACCTTGATACAAGAATGATTGCCTTTTGGGTGGATTTCCCTGTGATCTTATTTCTAATATATACATATATATACACACACACATACACCTCTGTAGTACCCCTATAATTTTGCATCATGGTTTCCCCCCCCCCCAGTAAATTCGTGGTGTTGGATATCTTCTGTTTGCCCCTGCAGATTTTCTCACCAACTGCCTTCACCTTGCTCTGTGCCCCAGGAGGCTGCTGTGTGCTCCTTTGCCCTCCTTTGGCTTCTGGTTGGGTTTGAGGGATGTTTGCTCCCTGCCTCTCTCCCTTCCAGATCCCTGCAGACTAGCTGTGTCCCTCCATCAAAGGCAGAGCTCTTGTCTGGGGACGCTCTTTATGTTCCATTGGGCCCCACTTACCCCTTCACGCCTAGCCTGGAAGTAGAAACAGCTCCCCTCTGCTTTTCCAGTGCTGCCCACAACTTTGTAAATACCCCTTTATTCAACTCTCTTCAAGTTTCCCAATTTTGGGTGTGTCATGTTTGCTGCTGGGGCTGACTGTCAGAGAATATATATCATGAGTATCTTCCAGATTCCTACACGTAATCTATGTAGACTATAGCCGCATAGCATTGTGCTGAGTATATATATACATATACCAGAATTCACTTAACCATTCCCTTACTTAATTTGCTTCCCGTTTCTTCAGTATCAAAACCTCAGTGAAATACTCCCCAGACGAGAAACCGTGGTTTATTTTATCTTTTAATTTTTTTTTTAATCTTTTAATTTTTAAAATAAATTTATTTATTTTATTTATTTTTGGCTGTGTTGGGTCTTCGTTGCGGTGCACGGGCTTCTCATTGCGGTGGCTTCTTTTGTTACGGAGCACAGGCTCTAGGCACGCGGGCTTCAGTAGTTGCGGCCCACGGGCTTAGCTGCTCCACGGCATGTGGGATCTTCCTGGACCAGGGATGGAACCTGTGTCCCCTGCATTGTCAGGCGGATTCTTAACCACTGCGCCACCAGGGTAGCCTCGCCTCATAATTTTTAATGAAGAGTTGAATAGAATAGGATTGGGGAATTAATCTGAAGTATATTACTAACACTGCTTTACATTTTAAAAATACCTGACAGTTTCCAAATCATTTGAATATCCACAATCCGTTTGATCCTTTCAACCACCCTGGAAGGTAGAGCAGGCATTATTATCCCTTTTTTAATCTCCATTTTCTAGATAAAACAGCCTCAGAGAGGTCAAATGACATATCCAGGTTCAACCAGCTACTCAGTGGTAAAGCTTAGGTTCAAAGCTTTTTTTTTTTTGGCTGAACCTCTCGGCTTGCGGGATCTTAGTTCCCTGACCAATCCCTGGCCCAGGCAGTGAAAGCACTAAGTCCTAATCATTGGACTTCCAGGGAATTCCCCAAAGCTTTAATTTTATTTTTTAATTGAAGTATAATTGACTTACATTAGTTTCAGGTGTACAACATAGCGATTCAATATTTTTGTACATTACATACATTTTATACATTACAGAATGATCACCACGAGAAGTCTAGTTACCATCTGTCACCGTTCAAAGCTATTACAGTACTACTGACTATATTTCCCATGCTGTACATTACATTCCTGTGACTTATTTATTTTATAACTGGAAGTTTGTACCTCTTAATCTCTCTCACCTATTTAACTCATCCCTCTGCCCACCTCCCCTCGGCAACCATCAGTTGGTTTTCTGTATCTATGAGTCTGGATTCAAAGCTTTTAAATGCTCAGCAGGCATTCACAACTGTTACCTGGTATACTATCTGCCCCCATCCCTGACATGCATACCACATTTGCCACAAAATGATTAAAAATTACCCAAGGACCTGGAGCTGGGAGCAGACTTGGGACTCAGACTTGTATTTTCCTTCTTAGCCTAAGTCATTGTCTTCTTGACTTTTACCTAAAAAGAATTCCAACAGTTGCTGCTTCTCCCTCCAGGTTGCCTATGATTTGACTCTGCCCATCCTCACTGCCTCTATCCCCGCCTGGGCTTTCCTCACTGTACACTTGAATTAGTGCCACAGCATCACTCTAGGTTATTCAGACTAGAACAAACACTGATGGAGCCCTACTATGTGCCAGGCCTTGTGTCAAGTTCTGAGGGTAGGAATGACTGCATCCTGGTCCCTGTCCTCAAAGACCTTCCGGGAGATGGGAGACCTGAAACAGGTCACTGCAACAAGAGCAACGAAAGCGCAGTGATGGGGGGATGTACGGGGACCTGAAGAGGGGCTGGGGGATGGCAGGCTGTTCCTACCCGTTGGTCTTCTGGCCGTCGGGTTCTCTTGCCTCACAGGCACTCAGTGTTCTGTGTGTTCCCGGTCAAGATCCTTTACTAACGTCACAGTGCCAAGAGTAGATGAGAAAACCAAGGTTCAGAAGGCTAAGTAACTTGCCCAAGTCGCACAGCTGGAGCATGGCTGAATGGAACTCACCCTACCACCCAGATCAAACCCAAAGTCATCCTACTCTTGCCATCTACTCTACTGAGATGAGGAACGGAACATGGTGTATATAAGGGGTTAGTAATTCTGTCTCCTCACTCTTGCTGCTCCCACACCTGAAATGCTGTCTCCTTCAGGGATCTCAGGGTTGCACTTCCCTCAGTATAGCCCAGAGACCTTCCCTCACCTTGAATTCCTGCAGTTGTTGCTTGCTTCCTTTATACCATGTGATCATAAATTACCTAATCTTCCATTGCCTTGGAACTGTACTCTAGTGATTTCACAGAGGTGCGTCTGAGCCTGACTACAAACTACTATTCCGACTTGATAGACGGCCAACATTCACAGTAACAACTAACAATTAATGTTGCCGAGAATGGAGATAGTCAGAACACCAGCAGAGGCATCAAGAAGACCTCACAGGGCTTCCTTGGTGGCGCAATGGTTAAGAGTCCGCCTGCCAAAAAAAAAAAAGAGTCCGCCTGCCGATGCAGGGGACACGGGTTCGTGCTCCGGTCCAGGAAGATCCCACATGCCGCGGAGCGGCTGGGCCCATGAGCCATGTCCGCTGAGCCTGCACGTCCGGAGCCTGTGCTCCACAACGGGAGAGGCCACAACAGTGAGAGGCCCGCGTACCACAAAAAAAAAGAAGGCCTCACAGTGTAATTAATTAGTACAGTCATAACTCTGGGCTACAGTTTCCTCATCTGAAAAGTGCCGGGGCTTGATCTAGATGCTCTTCAGTCAAGAAATATTCACTGTACTCCCCCCATGCACCAGGCATGCCTCTAGGTACCGGGGATAAAACAGACAAAAATTCTTGCTTTCATTCTAGTAGAAGGAGACAGCAGACAATGTAAATAACGTGAAGTGTATATTATGTCAGATGGTGGTAAGTATGGTGGAGAAATAAAAAGCAGGGAAGGGGGAAAGGAAATGCCAAGGAGTGACATTATCTGACTTAACATTTTAAAAGCCTCACTAGGGCTTCCCTGGTGGCACAGTGGTTGAGAGTCCACCTGCTGATTCAGGGGACACGGGTTCGTGCCCTGGTCCGGGAAGATCCCACAAGCTGCGGAGCGGCTGGGCCCGTGAGCCATGGCCGCTGAGCCTGTGCGTCAGCCTGTGCTCCGCAACGGGAGAGGCCACAACAGTGAGAGGCCCACGTAACGCAAAAAAAAAAAAAAAAAAAAAGAAAAGCCTCACTAGCTGCTGGTGGAGAATAGACTGTAATAGGATAAGTGAGTGAGCAGGAGACCAATGAGGAGCTAATTGCAGGAATCCAGATGAGGGCGTTGGTGTGGCTTGGACAGGGAGTTGTGGTTAGAATTGTCACATTTTGGATATATTTTGAAGGTAAAACCAGCATAATTTACTGAAGGATTATATGTGTTGCCGATTCAAGGATGTCTCTAAGGTCTTTGTCTTGGGAGGAAGGAATACCTGAAGGATGGAGTGACCATTAGCAACGAGGGGGAAGACTATGAGAGAAGCGGGTTTTGAGGAGACCACCAAGAGGAAATAAGGAAATATGGAGTGAGGAGTGGCTATGTGAGTCTGGAGCTTAAGGGGGAGGCCTAGGCTGGAGATATGAATGTGAGAGAGTCATCAGGGATAGACGATGTATCAGACACCTCTTAGGCATGCCTTTATTATTTTTTTAATTTTTTTTTTGCTGTACGCGGGCCTCTCACTGTTGTGGCCTCTCCCGTTGCAGAGCACAGGCTCCGGACGCACAGGTTCAGCGGACACGGCTCACCGGCCCAGCCGCTCCGCAGCATGTGGGATCTTCCTGGACCAGGACATGAACCCGCATCCCCAGCATCGGCAGGCAGACTCTCAACCACTGTGCCACCAAGGAAGCCCTATTATTATTTTTTAAAGTGAGGTTTTAAAAATATATATATATTATTTATTTTTGGCTGCGTCAGGCCTTAGTTGCAGCACACGGGCTCTTTGTTGCGGTGCGCAGGCTTCTCTCTAGTTGCAGCGTGCGGGCCTTGTTGCAGCACGTGGGATCTTAGTTCCCCTATCAGGGCTCGAACCCGTGTCCCCTGCATTGGAAGGCAGATTCTCAACCACTGGGCCACCGGGGAAGTCCCAGGCATGCCTGTAAATCCTCTTGGCCTCACCTCTTTCTCCAGCTGATGTCAAGCAGCTGATGTTGGCCAGATTTCCGATGTGTAGGAACTGACAGTGCCTCACCCCTGCCTGCTTTGTGTACCTCTTGCTTCCTGCCCAAGGGTAGCTGTAGGACAGTGTGGGAACTCACTAAGCACTGCCACATGTACAACCCAGAATTATGGGAAAGGTGATGCTCCCGGGGCCACCCTTAACCAATGGTGCATGGGAGCTGGTGGATAAATGAAGAGCCCTCTTCATCCTTGATAGACAGTTCTGAATCTCCTTATATGGTTCTATGGAGTCAAGCATCAGTCTCCCACAGTGCTGCTCACAGCTCAGTAATGCAACCTTGAATTGGTTTCCCTTTCTTCTCTGTTTCTCTGACCCTGTCCCTCATTTCTGCTCTCTGGAATTTAATTCCCATATAAACTACCTGCATGCAAACCTTTTATTAAGGTTCTGCTTCTAGGACAATCTGGGCTAAGACAAGTGGCATTTAGCACCATGAGACTGAATGAGATCACCAGTGGATTAATGAAGATCGGGAACAGATTTAGGGACTGAGCTCTAGGACCCTCCAACATTTCGAGGTGAAGGAGGTAAAGAGGTCCTAACAAAGGGGACCCTGAGGAATAATCAAGAGAATGTAGTTTCATGGAAGCCAAGGGAAAAAAGTGTTTCAAGGAAGAACGAAAGATCGGCTGATTCTTGCTAAGTGGTCAAGTAAGATGAAGACGGAGTGATGACCATTGGGTTTAACCACAATGGAGGGAGCTGGTGACTTTAACAAGGTACAGTTTGGGTGGAGTTGTGATCAAAACGGGTTTGAGACAGAAGCTGGAAGGGAAGTAAAGTCAAGAGAGACTTTCTTTTTCGATGGGAGAAATTATAGCATATTTATATATATTTATATACTGATGGCAAATGATTCAGCAAAGAGGGAAAAACAGATGATGCAGGAGAGAGGAGGGAGCATTGCTCGAGGGAGGAGGGGATGGGATCAGTGGCCAGTGCAGGTGTTTGCCTTAGATAGGAGCAAACGACAGCTTATCCCCAAACTGCAGGAGGGAAAGCGGGGGCTGTGGGCAAATGCTCACAACCCATGACTCACCGAATGCTTGAATTGCAAGAGGTCATTAAGACTTTGGGTCTGTGCCTTCCACCATCCCCTTGTACAGAGGAGACCTAGAGAGTAGAGCCCAGATACACCATTGATTAGAGGCCAAGGCTCCTCTGCCCCACCCAGCACCGTAGGGGTCTCCCCTTGGATAGAATCCTGGCCATACTCAGTCACTCACCCGACCTGTGCTCTGGGGGGCGGACATTAGTCCAGTGGACTCCAGGAAGGACATTAGTTAGGGAAATGGAGAAATGGCAAGCTTCAGAATAGGACCAACAAGCCACAGGGTGAATTAATCTGAAGGTCTATTGATGAGTTCATGGGATTTCTCTAGATGTATTTTGGAGTCAATGCAATCATTGCAAGGAAAGCTGTAAACTGGCAAACTGGGTTGAGAAAAATCTGCCAAAATGCAGGCGGATATTACCAATCCCAGTGCAAACAGAAGGACATACATCCTTCTGGAATAGAGATGACTAGTTTCAAATATTCTGTCAAGCCTTGCTTCCTAATTTGGGGTTTGGAAATATGGTCCCTCTCATCTTAGAGTTAAGTGCGGCCTGAGTAGGGGGCAGTGAGGTTACAGGAGGGGGAAGCACAATAAAGAGGCACAAACATGCTGGTCCCCTGGAAGAGCTGCACCAGCCTTTGCCTTGACTTCCAGGAAACTTGTAAAACCACTGCACTCTCTTTCCCCTAATTCCATTCACTTCACCAACATTCTCTGCACTTTTGTGCTAAGTGCTACAGGCATGTGGGGTAAGGGGGGAGGGGGGATATACAGAGCGGATGCACTGAAAGAAGTCCTACCTTCAAATGTTTACAGTCTTATAAGAATAAACTCTTCACACTTTTGGCTGTGATTTGAGTCTGGTCAGTCTCCTGTTCCCCAGTTATCTCAGTCCTGGGCAGAAGGGGTATACAGTATGGGGAGCCTGTGTCTCTAGTCACTGAAAGATAGTTCCCTGATTGTGGACTCAAAAATATAAATTATGAACTACTCTTGGGTACAAATTACTCCCATGTAAGCTTGCTGAATGTGATCCACTTATCTCTAGGGCTGATCGCTAGTTAAATCCTGCCCAAGTAGCTGAAAGCCTGTTTGTTTAACAACCAACAGGAGAAAGGGGCCCTGCTGAAATTGGGGCCTAGGATAGAACCTTAAGCCAATGCTCGAATGTGTTTGTTCAGGGAATCCTTAAGCTGGCACAGTCTGATGCTTCTCTGCCCCCTTCCCACCAAAGCAATATCTGAGGACACCCACAGGCCCTGGTTCGGACTTCTATCACGCGGGTGTGGAGGGCAAGCCGAGGGGACGAGGAGCTGGAGGTCACCACGTAATAACCCGGGACTGCCTCTCCACAGAAACGATCAGGAGCTCTTCATTTCTGTCCCCCTTTGCAGCTGTTTCAAAGCACCTGCAGTATCGGTGATTTCATGGAATCCTCACGTGCTCCCCGTGAGGGAGGTGGGGCAGGTTTTTCTTTTATCACCGTGGTGCAGCCGAAGAGACTGAGGCTCCAAGAGGCGACAGGACTCAGGCCAGGTCACACGGTTAATAAGCAGCTGAGCTGGGACTCGAGTCCAGGTCTTCTGATGGTGACTCGGACACCCTGGTGAAAGGGAGCCTCCTCAGCTCCTCCCCATGCCTTGGCGGGAGGGGTGGCCTTCCCTCCCAGGACAGGATGACCTCTTTGAGCACCAGCTCTGCCCTCAGCAGCTGTATGACCTTGGGCAAGTTGTTCAAGGGTCTCTGTGCCTCCTTCCCCATGTGGCAAATGAGCAGAACAATAATACCGGAGTCCCCATATGGTGTTTCGAAGGGGGAAATGAGATGGTACAGCGAGAGCAAAACACACCGCCTGGCCTAGTGCAAGCATCAAGGAGTGTTATAGCCCCACCCCCAAAAGTCTTTTTCTCTAAGGCACAATCTAAAGACCATATTTCAGAATCCTGCAGTAGGCTTCCTGCTTTCCTTCCTCCTCTCCTGCCCTCCTTCCCTCTCTCTCTCTCTCTCTCTCTGATAATGTTTCCTCCCATTTGTTCAGCTCTTTTTAACTTTTCAAAGTGCTTTTCCCTACCAGCACCTCTTAAGATCCTCCTGACACCCCCGTAAGATTATAGAACCCGAAATCTTCACTCGCTTCTTACAGATAAGGGGGAACCAAGGTAAGAGAGGCGAATCGGCTGCCCTGAGGCAACGCCTCTGTTAGCTCCAGAGCTGGGACTTCCCCGTAGTTATCACTCTGGGTTACTGGAAATCTTTAATTGTGTGGGTTTCCTTTTCTGCTTTTGGAAGTGGCGGGAGGGAACCTAACTGAATCTCTGTGAGCTCAGGATTACCTTTCAGAAGGAAAACAGTGGAGGGGAAAGTGGTTTGCAGCCTGGAACTCCCCACCCCCAAGCCACTCATCCTCTCTGAACTTCAACACCTGGGCCTGGGGGTTGGAAGGGCAACCCAGGCTAAAGAGCAATTTCCAGCTGACTCCCCACAAATGGGTGAGAGTTAAAAAGGTCAAAGGGCGCTGCTTCCGCCTGAGATTCCAGGGTCAGCTCTGCCATGGGGTTTCTGAGAACACCCTGAATGAGTCAAGGTGCGGCTCCATTTCCTCATCTGTAACAGGAACACTGGGTTTAGATAATGTCTCAGCTGCCTTTCTAAGAACCTGAAAGGGACTTGCTTGAGGACAGCAGTGAGCAATTTTTTTTTTTGAATTGTATTTTTTTTTATACAGCAGATTCTTATTAGTTATCTATTTTATGCATATTCGTGTATATATGTCAATCCCAATCTCCCAGTTCATCCCACCACCACCACCCTCACCACCACTTTCCCCCCTTGGTGTCCATACGTTTGTTCTCTACATCTGTGTCTCTATTTCTGCCCTGCAAACAGGTTCATCTGTACCATTTTTCTAGGTTCCACATATATGCGTTAATATACGGTATTTGTTTTTCTCTTTCTGACTTACTTCACTCTGTATGACAGTCTCTAGATCCGTCCACGTCTCTACAAATGACCCAATTTCGTTCCTTTTTATGGCTGAGTAATATTCCATTGTATGTATGTACCCCATCTTCTTTATCCATTCATCTGTTGATGGGCATTTAGGTTGCTTCCATGACCTGGCTATTGTAAATAGTGCTGCAATAAACGTTGGGGTACATGTGTCTTTTTGAATTATGGGTATACGCCCAGCAGTGGGATTGCTGGATCATATGGTAATTCTATTTTTAGTTTTGTAAGGAACCTCCACCGTGGCTGTATCAATTTACATTCCCACCAACAGTGCAAGAGGGTTCCCTTCTCTCCACACCCTCTCCAGCATTTGTTATTTGTAGATTTTCTGATGATGCCCATTCTAACTGGTGTGAGGTGATACCTCATTGTAGTTTTGATTTGCATTTCTCTAATAATTAGTGATGTTGAGCAGCTTTTCATGTGCTTCTTGGCCATCTGTATGTCTTCTTTGGAGAAATGTCTGTTTAGGTCTTCTGCCCATTTTTGGATTGGGTTGTTTGTTTTTTTAATATTGAGCTGCATGAGCTGTTTATATATTTTGGAGATTAGTCCTTTGTCCGTTGATTCGTTTGCAAATATTTTCTCCCATTCTGAGGGTTGTCTTTTCGTCTTGTTTGTAGTTTCCTTTGCTCTGCAAAAGCTTTTAAGTTTCATTAGGTTCCATTAGTGAGCAATTTTTTAAAAACTTTTTTATATATGAAAAAAATAAAACAAAAAACATTTTTTTTGGAAAGTTTTAAAACAAATTCAACATCATCAAAACCTTATTGTGAACCCCCAGGTATCCTCTGCCAAGCTTCCACAATTATCGGTGTTCTGTCTTTCTTGTTGCCTCTCTACCTTCCACTCTTGCCCACTTGATGGTTACTTTGTAGAGTTCTTTTTTTCAGGTGAAACTTACAAACATGGAAATGCAGAAATCTTAACTGTGTAACATTGACAAATAGATCTGCCCATGTAAGCTATACCTAGAAAGTTCTCTCATGTCCATGCTGGGCAAACGTCACATAAACGTGAGTTTAGCACAGAGTGTTAGCAAACGCTCCCTTTTCGGGGGCTAGCTAGGTCAGAACCAGATCTGCTGTCTTAAACTGTTATTCTGCTTTCTGCTTCTGTCCACTCCTGTCAGCTTTGTGTCCCTGGAGGTCACGGGTTTCTTCTGCGCGCACTCTGTATCCAGTTCTCCTGTTACGAGGACTTTACCACCCTGGCTACAAATTCTTAGAAGCTCTCTTTTCTTTTTCCTACGTACTTATTCTTCTCTGGGTTTTTTTCTTTTGCTCTCTTCCATTTTTCATTCCTATAACTGCTTTCTCATACCAGCTGCTGTTTCTCTCCTTTAGAACATTCTCACTTTTTTGTGTTCAGTCCATCTTCTCTGAGCTCACTGTCCTTTGTCCTTTTGGTCTGTTCGTACCCTGGACACTTGATACTCAGCCATAATTTCAGGGTCCAGCCCAAGGCACTGAGTCAACAGTGAGTGAGTCAGTGAATATGCAAAGGGCCACGTGCTCCAGAAACACCTGAGTCTGGTAACTGTAACGTGGTCCACTAAGGAACCCAACCTGTCAGCCTTACCATCTCTGGATCACATCTATCTCTCTGCATTGAGCACAACGCTATTTATCTGCCCTTTATCTGCCCCTTGGGAAGCCCCAGCATTTGAAAGGAAGGAGGCTGATTTCCTGGCAAAATGTGACCCAAAGGACCATCCTCCTCCCACCCCCCATCATTTAAAAAAAACCAACAACAACAACAAAAAAAAAACAGAGCAAGCTGGGCTATCAGGGATACTTCCTGTTTTCCTCTGTTGAAAGCATCCTGGATAGATGAAACTGAGGGATCAAAGGGACTGTCTGCCTCTGGGGTTTGGGGACTGGCAGAATGGCTTTTAACCCTCTGCTGTCTCCTACTGCGAGTGGCATAGGCAGTTTATGTCTTCTATTTCCTGGGAAGATTCAATTTCTTGAGGGCAAGGACCTTGTTAGTCATTCATTCATCAAACATTACTCTACCCTACCAAATGTCAAGTTTTGTTTGAGGATCTGGAAATACAGGGATGAATATGACACAATCCCTGGCCTCTTTCATCTAACAGCAAGGACCACAAGTGCTAACATGATTAAGCACTTTCTCCATGTCAGGCACTCACTACATGCTTTCCATACATTAGTCCTCACAAGCTTATGGGCTATTATTATGACCATTTTACAGATAAGGAAAGCAAGGCTTTCGGAGGTTAAATAACCTGTCATGGGCACACGACTAGCAGATGTCAGGGCTGGGGTGAGAGTCCAGTGGTCTGACAGTTGAACCTACTTTCTTAGCCGCTACACTATGTCTCCCCGTGGAGAACCTACCTCCCTCTCTGAAACATGGTACTCATCGCTAGTAATTTCTGCTAATGCAGTTTATCTCTGGGTTTGGTCAGGTGGCTTCTGATGACCAGGTTTCTTTGCATCCCACTTACTGTATTGTACTAGAGCGGAGGTGAGTCGGCCTGCAGCCCCTGAAGCCTGGAAACAAGGCTGAGAAACCAGAGGCCATGTTTGACCCTGTTTGGGGGACAAAGAGCATGTCAGGCTCTTGTTTGCTCCCCCTCTCCCATTTCTGGAACAGATCAGTTCCCCCAGGTCTCTTTTGGCAGGGGGCGGGGGGAGGGTGCATTTTCTCCAAAGCCTTGAAAGAAACCCGAGATGATTTTGACAGGTAATAATAGTGACCAAGTGAATGTTTACAGAGCAATTATTCTAGGTCTTTGCTTATATCATCTGTTGCATCCTTGCAACAATAGATAGTACTATTTTATTTATTTATTTTTTCTATTTCTGGGGAGGATCAGAGGCTCAGAGTGATTAGTTAACACATCCCAAACCACGCAGCTAGATAGAGCCAAGATTTGATCCTAGGTTTGACTAACTCCAAAACCTACACTTTAATCATTCTGTTTCCCTGATGCTGAAACTTGGCAGAGGGAGGAAGGAACTGCCTTCCTGCTGAGATCCCTGACAAACCATAAGAGGCAGGTGAGGATACCAAGTAACCTTGAGATCTATTGGTTTGGGATGCCTGGCACAAAAGGATCTTAAAGTGCTTCCGACTCTGCAATTCTATCTCTTTAAGACCCAGAGCTCCCCTGCCAAGCCTACACCATGATCCTCAGAGATTTCAGGGGTGGGGAAACTGGATTGAACGTGCTGACATACAACAAGCAAAGAAAGACCTCAGCATTTTTGCCTCGCCTGGGTGGCTCCGGCCTTTTTTTCCCTCTTGCTCTCATTTATTTATTACTGCGCTATTCCCTGGCCCTGCTGCTGTGTCAATACTGATAAAAGCAAATCGCCCCACAAACAGGTGCAGCCGGAGCTGCCCCTTGGACAGCTGCCAGGGAATGTGATCGCTCAGCTGGGGTGACCTACCCCTGCCCAACCCCCTTCTCGGGTTCCAGCCCAGGGCATGTGTCCTTGGGCAGTTAATGCCGGTTCAGAGCCTGGTATCTCAGCTGGCATCATGGGCTCACGCTGGCAGGTGTGGTGGGGTGGGCGTGTGCAGGACAGAGGGAGCCTCCAAGAGTTATCAATCTATTTCCTCTTTCGGTTTCTTCTAACAAATTCATCCTATGTCACCAAGTCCCTCCTGCAACTATTTGGAAATATTTTCCTCAGAATATAACTGCCTGGTTTTTCTAGGTAACACATTTTTTTTCCCCAGACCTACCCGTTTCCAAATTCACACATCAACTTGCAAAAAGACATTTTCTCAGTACCTCCTAGGGCTGAGCTGAAAGTTCACCTAAATAAACATTTTGTGAGCCAACCGTGTTATCCAGAATACATTTTGATGCTACCCAGCCATGTGACTTTGACTCGTTTGAAAAAGATTATATTTCATTCCCCCCTCCCCCATTCCCGTGTTTTGTCCTTAAGCATCCTTTCCCCACTTCCCTAGGGCACCCGCCTTTTCCGGAAATGCCCTAGCCCGGCGGGCAGCCTCCACATCCCGGGGAGGTAGCACTGGGACAATAAGGCAGTGGCAGCGCAGGCGGGCCTGGGGCGGGGGCTGGCGCTGCTGGAGGGCAGGAGCTGGAGCCGCCAGGCCGCCGGGCCGCCGCAGAGCAGCGCAGCTCTGGGAGGGGAGAAGGTTGCCATGCAAATGAGGCGGCGGCGTGCGGGCACCGCCCCCTTACCCAGGGGCCCTCTGGTTGCCAAAACAGACCATTCCCCAGAACAGTCGCCTAGAAACGGGCGCTGTCCTAGCAGCCTCTCTAGCGGCGAGACGGCCTCGCTGCCAGGAGGAGCTGGGTCAGGGTGTTCAGATCTCCTCAGCACCCCCTCCCCACCGAATCAATACCTCAGGGAAGGGAGCTGTGGCTTGGGCCTCTCCTTGGAGCAGGGGAGGGCGCTAATTGGATTGGAACCCTCCAGAAACACATCAGCTGCTCTTCCCTGGAGGAAGGGGGTGGGGTTGGGGGGAAGGCTGCAGACTGTCTTTGTGATGACGGGTCTCAGCCTCAGCCTCCCTGTAGCCATGCCCTGACCTGGTCCTCACCAGCCTCTGCCTACCCAGAGCCTTCCTAGGGCACAATGGCAAGCTCTTTGTGGAGTGGAGGAGGTAGATATGGATCAGGTAATTGCCAAAATGAAATTCAGCCATGATAAGGAGGGGTACATGATGCTATAGGAATTCAAGATACGGGATCTCACCTGCTTTGGAGAAGTCAGCGAGAATGCAGGTTTGCTGCTGCTCCCAAGGTGGTACCTTAGCTACTTTTTTCCTCGACACACCCTTTCTCAGTGGGCTTCCCTCATCCAGCCCAGCCTATGCTGACCTGGCTGTTCTGAACCCTGGGAGCAGTGACTTTTTCCTACCTCATTTGGCACCAAGAGACCTACCTCCTTGTCATTTAAGTGTTTCTTGCCTCTTATCAATTAAACTACAGTATAAGCTTCTAAAAGGCAGAACCCATGTAATTCTGTGATGCCACACCTTGACGGTGAAGAACAAGACAGATTTCAACAAATCTCTTTGAATTTAAGTGCCAGTGATCTTTATCATCCTGAGAGGCCTCTAAGGTTGCCTTTGCAGTAACTGTTTTAGATTGCTTTCAGACAATACTAAACCCTCACAAAACTCTGAGATTACAGAGAGGAGTAGATCCAGTGACAGCCTGAGTAACAGTAAGCCAACAGGTGGGCTTTACAGAAAGTGAGTGACTGCTTAGGACACAGCATTCCACATGGGCCAGATGCTTGCAAGCCATGGAGAGAGGTGTTATGTGAGCACATGTCTCTGATGGGGGTGGGAGGAAGTCCCCTCCCTTCATAATCCACAAGAGGCCTTGGGAGTCTTATGGACTAAACATCAAGTCTTCATTCAGCCTGGCTTAGGAAGGCAGCATGTAATTGTGTAATCTCTCCCTCCTTCTTTTTTCTCCCTTTCCTTCCTCATGTATTGAGTGCCTACTGTGTGCCAGGCACCAGAGATTCAGAGAATGATTAAATTGGTATCATTCTATATTTGTAAGGAGAAAAAAAATGCAGTGTCGGAGACATTTGCATGTCTTATGGTCACTAGTATCTTTTGATCCTCTTTCCTATGTTTGTGGGTTTTCCCCACATCATAAATCCCACTTCTCAACATAAAGGCCAGAAATGTGCTTTCTTAGACTTCTTTGCAGCTAAGATATAGGTGTGTGACCTAGGTTCCACCAGTCAGATGCAACAACATGAGACTGATTTGGAAGAGAGGCAACTGAGGAAGTGGGCATCCCAGAAAAGGGGGCTGGCGAGGTACCTGGGCTTTAGAGCAACAGAGGAGATGTTTGGGGATCCAGTTTTCACTACTGTTGAAGGAGATGAGGTGAGGCAAATTGTAGAATTTGTGCTGATTGATAGCTGCCAGTGGCTTTGCTGGAAAAGTATCAATACCTCTGGATGGTTTGGGTGTCATCCCTGAATACTGGACCTTTGTAACGATCATCCCTTCTGGATTCTGTGAGCCTCTTAATATTTTTAAATAAGTTCTTTTTCTGTTAAAGTGGATTCTGTTGTTTGCAGCTAAGAACTCTGATACAGATGGATGGACGGATGGATGAGTAGGTGGGTAGGAGTGTGGGTGAACGGTGGGTGGATGCGTGGGTAGGCACCAAAATATTGAGTGATTTTTTTGGGAGATGGGATTATAGGCTATTTTTTCTCTCTGGTTCTCTTATTTTCTTCTTTTTCTTTCTTTTCTCTTCTTCTGCTTTTTTTTTTTTTAATGAAAGAATGTTACTTGTACAATAATAAAAAAGCTGTCAGAAACCCAGATCTAGAATCACAGTCCAGAGGCAGATCAGCACAGGGAAGGTAGAAGCCAACTCTGAACACTGGGGGTTCCAAGCCAGTATCAGCTCTGGAGAGGCCATGACTCCAGACTCAGATCCCGCTGTCTCAGACAACCTGCCCTGACCACCAGCAAAAAGCCTGTCTTCTCTTTCTCTCCTAACTCTGAACCTACACCCAAGGCTGTGCCCACCGCTCCGAGGCATGCACTTGGCTCATCCTGCCTTGTGACATCGTTCCTATTGTCACCCAACGATACTATTTCACCGTGAGCGAGGATGACATGCACATTTGTGACTCATCCCATATTGTTCTGCCCTCTCCCAGCTTTGAAATTCCAGTGGCACTATATGTCCTTGGGCTGGCAAGTACCACAACCTTGCTCTGCAGCTCTTTTTCACCTGGGCATGTCCCATCACCCAGCGTAGCCTCAGCTCCCTGGAGGCTGAGATTGCAATTTATGTGATTTTTGCAATCCCCATCCCCCATGGGTTTGCAGGATGTAGGATTTTATGATATGTCTATAGACGATGAGGATCATATGGTTTCTTTTCACTTTGATGACTTCACCATAGCAAAATTATAAGCGTTTGCGGACAGAGGCCTTTTCCTTCCTTCCTTCCTTCCTTTGTTCATTCACTCGGCACATAATGAATAACTATAATGTGCCAGGCACTGTGCTGAGTGCTGGAAATAAGGCATAAACCCTCTTCTTAAGGTCTCACAGTTTAATAGCAAGAAACATATATTGGCAAATAAACGGGAAAAAAGTGGTAGAAGAGCTCGGACAGGCAAGTGTACAAAGTAGAGAAGAGAGTGGCTGCTTGGGGGCAGAAAGGGCTTTTCCATAGGAATAATATCAAGTGCTCATACTAGGACAGCTCCATCCTCAGTACTTGACATATGCTCATTCACTTAATCCTTGCAACAGCAACAAGGCAAGTGCTATTATTACCCCCATTTTACAGGTGAGGAAACTGAAGCCCTAAGAGGTTTAATGTCATAGAAGTTTGCATGCTGGTAAGCTGTAGGGCTGGGACGTGCACCCAGGCCTTTCTAACATCAGTAAGTGTAACTGTTGTGTTGTACTGCCCTGAAGTGGATTCTGGAAAGGTGAGTGAGTGATTGCCAAGCATGGAGGCCTTCTACACAGGCCAGGGCACGGAGTGGCTCATGCCTCTTCTGCTCAGCTGGGACATACGTGCATAGGAGAACGGTGTGATGCGGGGGGTGACCACTCAATGACAGGTGAGAAATCACTACCACAGCCTTGGACTTCAGTTGTTCCCTTTGTCCCTTGATGCGTAATTGCAGTGCTGAAGAGTGGTGACCTAAACAAAATGGTGAGATTGGCAGAATGGGCTTCTCCTCCCTGGAAGGGGGTCACGGGACCCCTGGCTTTGGAGTCACAGGGACTTGGGATCCAGTCCCAGCCCTGCTGCAGACTGGCTGAGTGACCTTGGGCAAGTCACTCAACATCTCTGAACCTCACTATTCTTTTTTTTTTTGAACCTCACTATTCTTAACTGTTAATTGAGGATAATAACTTCAGTGTTGACATAAGGTTAAATGAGATAGCGCATGTAGATCAGTTTAGAACTACTGCCTGGCATGTAGCAAGCTGGCCAAAAATGGCATCTATTCAAGTTCCAGTCCCTAATCTACAGCTCCAAAACCTAAAAGCTCTGAAAAGAAAACACATTTGGCAGAAAAACCTGTCCTGAACGAATGCAAAGTCATTTAAGTCTTTCTTTAGTCGTACCTGGTATGACGATCCATGATCCATACACTTCATTGCAGAAATATCAATATATTTGAATATAGTATGCTGCCCACATCCTGCTAGAGGCATTACAAAATATACAGTACAGGGGACTTCCCTGGCGGTCCAGTGATTAAGACTCCATGCTTCCACTGCAGGGGGTGCGGGTTTGATTTCTGGTTGGGGAACTAAGATCCCATGTGTCTTGTAGCGTGGCAAAAAAAAAATAAAGTACAAAATGTATAGGCATTGCGTTGCTTTTCTAAAATTAAAAAACAAACAAAAAAAACCAAACCCTGAATTACAAAGCACATCTGACGCCAAAGGCATCAGATAAGACGTTTTGACTTGCATTAGTTCCCCTCTAGACCACTCTCTCTACTTCTGATCTACTTCTTAATCCCAACTGCTCAAATGGCCCTCGGCATCTAGAATCAACCTTTCCCTCCAACAGAAATACATACCCACCCACACATCCTTTGGGCTTCCCACAGACTTGCCTCCTGTGACCAAGTTCCTTTGCTCCCAACGATTCCTCCCTTCTACTTTCCGCCAATCCAATAGAATTTAGGTGCTCTTTTCTCCTGTAAGGGTACAGGAGAGAAGAGAAGATGGACTTTGGAAATGTGTCCTTCTCTGAACTGCTCTGGCAGTATGGTCTCAGCAAGTTGTTACCTGCCCATGAGCTGCAGTTATTGCAAGAAATCCCTATTTGTACTCCAAATATCGTCTGCCGACTGTATAAGTGACGTCTGGGATATAACTGTGCTGCTCCTTTTGAACTGTGCTGAAGCTTTGGTTGTTTTTCCACTATGAATTTCCCCAGTTGACTAAAGCCCAAAATAACAACTCCCCTCATTTGCAGGATTGCAACAATTTCTGAAGGGAAAAAGGAGTCCTCGTGTTGGAGCAGGTTGGAAACCACTGAGCTGGGTTGTCAAGGCAGCGTGTCATTTCCCCTTTAGCAGAGTGGGAGTCATGAGACCTGAGGTCAGGTTCCAGCCCCTCCCTTGGGTGGCTGGATGATCTTGGGGGCAGCCCCGTGTGACTTGGAGAGCTTCGGTTTCCTCATCCTGAGCAGAGATCATGGAAATTATTTGGCAGGAGTGTCAAGAAGATTAAATGAGATAATGAAGGGGCTCTGAAAGCTGATGTGCTACACAAATGTAAGGATTGTTGTCATCTCACACATACTGTCAGCTTCTTAAGAGCAGGGACAGTGTCTTCTGCTTTTTATCTTCGGTTCCCTCAGTGACAACCCGCCCCCCCCACCTCCTGCACTCAATGCAGGACTGTGGAGATGACCTCGTAAAAGCACTGTGAAGTGACTAACACGGTGGATTAGCACCCAGAAGTTGCTTAACACACACGGTAGCTGATCCCTATGCATGTGCTGTTGTACAGACAGGCGGTATAGTGCAGAGGTTCAGAGCATGGACCCTGGTTCGAATCCTCTCTCTGACGTGTGCTAAGTTTGGGCAAGATTAGCACTAACCTGCCCTAGTGTCCTTGTCTATCACACAGGGCTGATGAGAATAGTAGCCAGCTCATGAGGTGGTCGTGAGAGCTGAAGGAGTTTAGTCTAGGTAGAGCCAGGCACAAATCAAGCCCTCGGTAGGCATCAGCTGGTGTTACTATTTTACTAATTATATCCTGAGGTGGTGTGAGAAGACCATGAGACAGGAAAGTAAGAAACCTAGCTCCTGGATTTTGTTCAGAGACAAAAAGGCCTTCAAAGATGGTCAGATGCTCAGGCCAGGCTCTCAGGGTCAGCACACATAACGGAGCCGTGAATACGGTTGAGCATCATTTCCCCCAGGTGTGGGCTAGATCCCTAGGCCAGACATCGTCGGGTAAGAAGTGTGTGTATTTAACATTTGGGCAAATATCACAACTGTCCAACATGCAGATGTTTTTGTTTGTGTTCTGTCCCGTCAGAACAAGAGAGCCTGTTTCCTCGTACCCCCAACCCACCCACAATTTTTAAATAAATTTTTTTTTTTATTTATTTATTTTTGGCTGAGTTGGGTCTTCGTTACTGTGCACGGGCTTTCTCTAGTGGTGGGGAGTGGGGGCTACTCTTCGTTTTGGTGTGTGGCCTTCTCATTGCGGTGGCTTCTCTTGTTGTGGAGCTCGGGCTCTAGGCACATGGGCTTCAGTAGTTGTGACACACGGGCTCAGTAGTTGTGGTTCGCGGGCTCAGTAGTTGTGGCTTGCAGGCTCTAGAGCGCAGGCTCAGTAGTTGTGGTGCACAGGTTTACTTGCTCCGCGGCACATGGGATCCTCCCAGACCAGGGCTCGAACCCGTGTCCCCTGCATTGGCAGGTTGATTCTTAACCACTGTGCCACCAGAGAAGCCCCCACCCACATTTTTACGTGTAAGTTTTATTAATTTTTGACTAGATAATATTGCAGATGGCACAAAATTCAAAGAGGTAGAAAGGAGCATACAGGGGAATTCCCTGGCAGTCCAGTGGTTAGGACTTGGTGCGTTCACTGCCGAAGGCATGGGTTCGATCCCTGGTCGGAGAACTAAGATTCCACAAGCCATGGGGCAAGGCCAAAAAAAAGGCGGGGAGGGGCATACAGTGCAAAGCCTCTTTACCTCTGTCCCAACCACCTGAGTCCCCTCCCCAGAAACACAAACTTTGATCACAGCCTATCTGGTAAGTGGAAAATGGTGTCTCACTAAATAAATCTCACTGTTGTTTTTATGTGAAAACAAACCAGAATATATTTTGGAGTAGAATGTTGCATTTGAATGAACTTTAAAACAGGAGACTTCGGGCTTCCCTGGTGGAGCAGTGGTTAAGAATCTGCCTGCCAATGCAGGGGACATGGGCTCGAGCCCTGATCCAGGAAGATCCCACATGCCGCAGAGCAACTAAGCCCGCAAGCAACAACTACTGAGCCCGCGTGCCACAACTACTGAGCCCGTGTCACAACTACTGAAGCCCACGTGCCTAGAGCCCGTGCTCCGCAACAAGACAAGCCACCACAATGAGAAGCCCGTGCACCGCAAAGAAGAGTAGCCCCCGCTCACCGCAACTAGAGAAAGCCTGCGCGCAGCAACGAAGACCCAACGCAGCCAAAAATAAAGTAAATAAATAAATTTAAAAATAAAACCAAACAAACAAACAATAAAACCAGGAGACTTAAAAGACATTTTATGCTCAAGGGTGGGGTGGGGTGGGGAGCTGCTTCTAGCTGTGCCTCCTGCCTGTTCTTGAGGGAAAAACGGTACAACTCTGAGTTAGTCTATAAACTGCAAGCTTGAGGATGCCCCCTGCTCCCCTTGACTGTTTTGGGGTTTTCTGCATTGCCCCAGTCACCTGTTTACAATCCATCCCTTATGCCTCTTCCTGCCATTTGGCCACCACCTTGTTGCCTGACCTTGAGCCAGTTGCCTCTGCTCTGGGCTTCCATTTTCCTCACTTGTAAAAAGAAGGGTTGGACTAGGCCCATTCCAGGTGTAACATTCCAGGGCTCTTCCACTAATTCACATTAAAGTGTAGATGACTGATAACAGCTTAATGTATTGCCTCTCCTGTGGGTGGGAGCATTTTAAGAGATGCAATTTCTCAGGGCTTCCCTGGTGGCCCAGTGGTTGAGAGTCCGCCTGCCGATGCAGAGGACATGGGTTCGTGCCCCGGTCCGGGAAGATCCCACATGCCGCGGAGCGGCTGGGCCCGTGAGCCATGACCACTGAGCCTGCGCGTCCGGAGCCTGTGCTCCGCAACGGGAGAGGCCACAACAGTGAGAGGCCCGCGTACCGCAAAAAAAAAAAAAAAAAGAGATGCAATTTCTCATCCCTGAAGAATGAAGGTGACTGGTGCAGTTTCAGGCATGGTCATGGGTGAGCGGGGATACTGTGGGGGAGGGTGCCTTTCCTGGCACTCCTCCAGTGGTCACTGGTGGTGTTGGCCGGGGTGGGCAGCTGCTCCAGCCAGGGCTGGTGTCAGCCTTGAGGGGATGTGCCCGTTGATCTCCTTCCAGAACTCACACCACACTTGCTTCTTTCTGACACTGGCCAAGAGCAGGGTTTTGTCAGGACAGAAAATGCTTCATCAGGGAAACCCACGTGTGTGGCCTGGAAAACTACTCTGTCCCCCGGGGCAAGGGGTGCGGTAAGGGCATTTAGCAGCTTGACTTCCAGGTTCACAGGTCAGTTCCCATCCGGGGTGAGTGAGGAGACCTCCACTGGGTGGCCGTCAGCATTCTGCCAGAGCAGGTGGTCCCACCACACCTGGATCCAAGACATCTGCTTTTCACCCAGGGAGGAAGATGGTGCCAAACGCTGTCTGGTTTCATTTTCCGTAGGAGGTTTGGTTTGGCTTCTGAATTTTCAGGGAGGGCGTGAGAGAGGGGGTGGCCCATAGCCACCATAAGCCCATCAGAAATAAGAGAAGCGTTTCTCTGGCTGGTGGAGTCTAGGCCAGCTGGCCTCCTACAGTGCACAGTGCTGTAATCCAGCCTGTCTGCCTTCCAGCTCCCTCTGGGGTACCACTTTGTCCCACCCGCTGTCTGGGTCTCCATTCAGTGGAGGCAGCTGGGGTAGTCAGTCTGTGCTCCAGCCAAAGCTGTGGGAGGTGGGAATGGAAACCGGGGACACTGGTCAGTGGCCCCGCTCTGTTGGTGTTAGGGAACTCTTGACCACAACTGCACGCCTTAACCAGGCCCACTTGCCTGAGCTGTCTCACCACAGGAGATCCTGATAAGAAACATGGTACTGCCACCAAAACTAACCTGGAGAATTCGGGAGGGGCCGAAAGAGGGAGGGGACAACCAGACTCCCAGAGTCCTTCTAACTGGAATCCATCTTGGCTGAGGGATGCGTGCACCACCCCAAGCAAGATGATTGGCCAGAGACAACCCGGAAACTAACCCTATATCCATAAAACCTGAGACTGTGAGCTACGTGGCAGAGCAGTCCTCCTGGGTTCCTTTACCCTGCTGTTCTCTGCCCGGGCGCCCAGTCCCAATAAAGTCTTTTGCTTTGTCAGTACGTTTGTCTCCTTGGACAATTCATTTCCGAGTGTTAGACAAGAGCTCACTCTCGGGCCCTGAAAGGGGTCCCCCTTCCTGCAACATTGGCAGTGCTGAGAGGCTCAGACCAGGACTGGGTTGGATGTGCCTTGCTCTCTGTCAGAATCTCCACCATAGCATCCCCTCCTCTTCTCTGGAGCAGGGCAATTTCTCAAGACCTGTAGATGCTTAACCCATGAGCCGCATCGTGGAAACAGAGGTCCAGACCCTCCCTACTCAACATGTGGTCTGTGACTAGCAGCACTGGCCTCATTTGGGAGCTGGTTGGAAATGCAGCATCTCAGGACTCACCCTAGGCTACTGAAACAGAATCTGAATTTTTACAAGATACCAAGTTGGCCAGTATGCATGTAAATGTTTGGGAAGCATTGGTCTAGATGCTGCGTGCCTTGAGGAGGTAGGAAGGAAAGAAGGAAGTAGAAACTCCCTCGGGAGGCCTCCTCTGAGGTGAAGACACCCCCATAGACCTGTTCAATGGAGGCAGGTAGACACAGAAGAAAAGGCTAAGGAAGGCACTCTTGGAAATTATGCTGAAATAGGTAGGTGCCTTTAATGATTCTGGTTTTATGTTAACTTCATTTTTAATAGGCAGTTCACTTACACAGTTAAAATTCTAAGGTACAGAAGGGTATGTCAGACACAGTTTCTTTCCCACACCTATGTCCCAGCCACTTCCCCTCAAATGCAACCTCTGTTACGAGGCTAGAGGTATGACATAGCATGCAATAAAAGCGCATGAGCGCGTTTTTGCACTTGTGTGTGTTCTTAATAACCAGATCCTTTTCAAAAAAATTCAAACAGTAGACCACCATACACAGTGCCTAGACCGTGCTTTTTCCTTTTAATTTAATATATATTTTTAAATTAAAAACTTTTTTTTATTTTGGCCACACCACGCTGCTTGCGCGATCTCAGATCCCTGACCAGGGATTGAATCCAGGCCACAGCAGTGAAAGAACTGAATCCTAACCACTAGACCACCAGGGAATTCCCATACTTAATATATCTTGGAGATCCTTCTATATCAATGTTTAAGAACATCCTAGATTATATTTCAGCTGAATATTTTTCTACTCTAAGGATGGACCTTGGACTTCCCTGGTGGTGCAGTGGTTGAGAATCTGCCTGCCAGTACAGGGGACACGGATTCAAGTGCTGGCCCCGGAAGATCCCACATGCCTCAGAGCAACTAAGCCCGGGCACCATAACTACTGAGCCTGCGCTCTAGAGCCCATGAGCCACAACTACTGAGCCTGCGTGCCACAACTACTGAAGCCCACGCACCTAGAGCCCATGCTCCTCAACAAGAAGCCAACACAATGAGAAGCCCGTGTACCGCGACAAAGAGTAGCCCCCACTCACCACAACTAGAGAAAGCCTGTGCGCAGCAATGAAGACCCAATGCAGCCAAAAATAAATAAATAAAATTTAACAACAACAACAACAAAAGGATGGACTTTAATTTATATTGCCAGGCTCCACTGATGGACTTTGAGCGTTGTTTTTTTTTTTTTTTTAATGTAGCTTAATCTTAGAACCTGGAAGGTCATTTAGCCCTAGCTTAGAAATTCTTTCAGAGAATCCTGCTGCACTTCTGAGACCCAGGTCAATGTCACCTCCTCTGGGAACCCTAATCACATGTTATTATTAAGGGAAAGGCATGATAACATTTGCTTTTGTATCCTCTCGCCTGGTGTTCCATCACAGTACAGAGTAGGTGATGTGAGTGAAATTGAACTGACCATCCCTGATAGGGAAATCCTCCATGTTCTGCTCCTTGCATACCTCTAATAACAGTGATCTCACTTCCTCAAAAGCCCATTCTGCCTTTGAGAGACTGTATCAGAAGCAAAGTCTGTTTCTCACTGGCTTTTCCCTCTGGCTCTAGTGCATTTTCTAATACAACACAGAAATTGAATTCCTCTCCGAGATATATTTAAGATCTTTCTCCAAACCAAATACCTCCCAGTTCTCTGTGGGTCCTGGTTCCACACACTTCCCCTACCAGCGATTTCTTCCATACGGTTTTTAGCTTATGACCCTTTAAAAAAGTAATGTGTGGGGACTTCCCTGGTGGTACAGTGGTTAAGAATCCACCTGCCAATGCAGGGGACACAGGTTCGATCCCTGGTCCGGGAAGATCCCACATGCTGCAGAGCAACTAAGCCTGTGCACCACAACTACTGAGCCCACGTGCTACAACTACTGAAGCCCACACGCCTAGAGCCCATGGTCTGCAACAAGAGAAGCCACCACAATGAGAGAAGCCTGCACACCTCAACGAAGAGTAGCCCCGCTCACCACAACTAGAGAAAGCCTGCGCGCAGCAACAAAGACTCAACGCAGCCAAAAATAAATTTTAAAAGTAAATAAATAAATAAATTAGTTAAAAAAAAAAAAAAAGCCTAGGGAATTCCCTCGTGGTCCAGTGGTTGGGACTCCAAGCTTTCATTGCCGTGGTCCGGGGTTCAATCCCTGGTCGGGAAACTAAGATCCCACAAGCCTCGTGGTGTGGCAAAAAAAAAAAAAAGCCTGATGTCTGGAATTGGCCACATCCTCTCGTTGACATTGACTGGTGTGGTGCACAGTAGGAAGGCTAGCCCCTTTGATTTTGTCACTATATCCTACTGATGAAGCCTAAGTTTATGTGAGCTATTTTCGGAGCGATATCACTGTCCTTTAAGTTCAGCAAAACTTACAAGATGTTGATGTCATCAATGCTGACAAGCCAGCTCTCCTCCGATTTTAATGTGAATTATGTCATTTACCCCTTCGGTGTTCATTTCATTTTTTATAACAGAGCAAGTGATGGCGTGGCATGGTGGAAAGTATGAAATTTGGGGTCAGATTCCTTCAGCTAGAAGCTCAGGCTGGATAAGTTCCTGAGCTTCTCTGAGACTCAGTGTCCTTATCTGTAAAGTGAAGTTATCTCATAGAGGTGTGACAATCAAATGATATCTAAAGGAAATGAATTTAGTGCTTGGTCCATCAAGGTACTCAGTGAAGAGAAGCTAGTTTTATAGCTTTGAGATAGGAGGGAAGGGGGCAGGGTACAACTTTTAAAAGAATGACATGGCCATTGAGGATAGGACAAAAACTGGTTAGAACCAACTAGGTCCAAGATGGTGGAAGATTTGACTTCCTTGAGCCTCATTATACGCTCATTGTAATACATTAGCTAAATGACACACCCACAGGTGCCATGACAGTTCCAAAGCCAATTATAAAAGGCCCCAAAGGGCTTCCCTGCTGGCGCAGTGGTTGAGATTCTGCCTGCCGATGCAGGGGACGCGGGTTCATGCCTCGGTCCGGGAAGATCCCACGTGCCGCGGAGCAGCTGGGCCCATAAGCCATGGCCACTGAGCCTGCGCGTCCGGAGCCTGTGCTCCCCAGGAGGAGAGGCCGCAACAGTGAGAGGCCCGCGTACCGCAAAAAAAAAAACCAAAAACTACAAGGCTCCAAAGTGGGCAGTGGTGCAATTCCTGGAAATCCCTGCCCCTTCCCCGAAATATTTGGAATAATCCTCCCACTCATTAGCCTATGAAATTACCCAGCCCATAAAAACTAACCATCCCATATTTTGGGGCCTCTCACCTTCTGAGATGGCCCACACTCTGTCTGTGGACTGTGTATCTCCTAGGGCCACTCTCGCCTTTTGAGACAGACTGCGTTCTGCCTATGTAATGTGTATCTCTCTAAACAAATCTACTGAATTCCTTCTGCACTGAATTTTTTTTGTTTGTTTGCCCACACCTCATGGCATGTGGGATCCTAATTACCTGATTGGGAACTGGACCCGCGCCCCCTGCATTGGAAGCATGGAGTCTTAACCACTGGACCTCTTTCTGCACTGAGACATAAAGAACCTGAGCTTCATTAAGTCCTGAGACCATGTGTGCAGTTTCAGCTGGGTTTGAGTCTCAAATGAGGTGTGAGGTTTCAGCTCCATCACGCTGCCTGTCACAATACTTTAAAACCTTCATTCTAGGGACTTCCCTGGTGGTCCAGTGGGTAAGACTCCGCACTGCCAATGCAGGGGGCCTGGGTTCGATCCCTGGTCGGGGAACTCGATCCCGCATGCATGCTGCAACTAGGAGTCCGCATGCCGCAACCAAAAAAAAGATCCCACAGGCCACAACAAAGACCTGGCGCAGCCTAAATAAATACTTTTTTAAAAGAACAAACTTCGTTCTATGTATGTCAGACTTCTCATCTTTTAACATCTCTACGTCAGTCAGACTCACACACCTTTACTGGAATTTCTAACATGAACCTTGAAATGGGCCAGATCAAAACCAGCCTCATGACATACCACCAATGAGTTTCTCCAGACTGATCTGCACTCTTTGGGTTGGAAGTGATGAGTGTAGCCCTACATTTTTAAACATGATGGATAATATGCTGGCTGATGTAGAAGATGTCAGAGGAGTATGGCATGAGAGTAAAAGTAGAGCAGTAGCTGTGGAAAATAGAATGGCAGCTCCTCAAAGATTAGATGTAGAATTATCATAAAGTCTAATAATCCCACTTCTGCACATATACCTAAAAGAATTCAAAGTAGGGAATCAAACAGATGTGTGTACATATTATTATTATAGCAATATTATTCACAGTAGCCAAAAGGTGGGAGCAACCCAAGTATCTATTGACAGATGAATGGATAAGGAAAATATTTTATATATATATATATATATATATATA
>NW_020175393.1:4539614-4565291 GCF_003031525.2 Neophocaena asiaeorientalis asiaeorientalis | reverse complement strand
ATATATATATATATATATATACATACATACATACATACATACATACATATATATATATATATACTGGACTATTATTCAGTCATGAAAAGAATGAAGTTCTGACACATGCTGCAACATGGATGAACCTTGAAGACATGCTAAGCCAGACACAAAAGGACAGATATTGGATGATTCTACTTATATGGAATAATAGAGCAGTCAAATTCATAGAGATAGAAAGTGAAATGGTTGGTTTTTAGGGGCTGGGAAGAGAGGAATCAGGAGTTAATTGTTTAATGGGTACAGTTTCAGTTGAGAAGATGAGAGGGTTCTGGAGATGGATGGTGGTAACAGTCACACAACAATGTGAATGTACTTAATGCGGCAGAACTGCACCTGGAAGTGGTTAAAATGGTAAATTTTATATTATGTATATTTTACCACAATTTTTTAAAAAAGTGGAGGAGCAGGCTGTTCAGCAGTGGGGAAGGCCTGGCCCGTGGGCTGGATGCACAGCGGAGTCATGATGAGCTGGAGTGCAGGTTGGCCTTGTCAGAACTAGGACGAGACTGGAGAGGAGGTCAGCATGCCCTAGCCAGCCCCGAAGTCCAGCTGAGAAACTGAGACTTGAGATCCTGAGTCACTCCTTGGAGTCAAGCCTGTGTCTCCTGGTTAAAATGAGCAATTTCCTGGGGGTGGGATAACCTAGGGACTCTACAGCTAGCATATTAAGTTAATGCAGATGGGTTTGCTAGTCAGCCACTAGTGGTGGGTTTATGGTCAGAGGAGGGACAGATGGTGCAGCCCTCTGGATGTGTAAGTCTTGAGCAGAAAGACCCCCTCATCATCTAGGACTCTCACAACTCTGGGTTGGTATTGCAATTCCTCCATTCAGGGTCAGTGTGCCCTTAACTGTTCTGTGCCTCACTTTCCACATCTGTAAACTCTGTAAACTGGGGACAATGTAACCTTGTGTATCAGGGATAAAAGAAAAAATGTCCATGGAATTCCTTGGCAGTCCAGTGGTTAGGACTCTGTGCTTCCACTGCAGGGGGCACGGGTTTGATCCCTGGTCAGGGAACTAAGATCCTGCATGCCACACACACACACACACAAAGTCCACGCGAAGTGTTTGCCACTTTTGTCTTCTGCCAAGGAAGAAGCGTGGCCTGTTGGGATGCTGTTTCAGAGGAGTGAGACAGGGCAAAGCCCAGAGTGGGTCAAATTTCTTTAAATAAGTAAGAACGAAGGTGGAGGGAGGAAGAAGAGACCCGCAGAACCATTCCTTGTTTGGGGCTGTGGAGGAGACAGGCAGAGCTGCTGGGCAAAGGAGTGGGACTTGGGGAGATAAGAAGTCCCTCTGTTTTGTTGACATACATTCCCCCTGGTGCTTCCTCAGGAGGTTTTCAGAAAAGACCTATTGTGTTACTTTTCAAGCTGTCTTAGAATTCTGAGCTTCTTTTGAATGTTGTCCTAGGACTTGAGGTGACCCAGTATATCTGGTTTACATTTGTGAAACATCCAGCACAGTGTAGGGGTTCAACAAATGCTCCCAGTGATTCTGGAAGAAGACAGATCTGGGAGCTAGGGAGACAAGGGCTGGGTATCTTCAAAGAGCAGGCAGAGATTCCAGGCCAGATTCCAGGCCACTGGGCGAGGTTAAAGGAATGTTAGGCCCCCAACCCTCCCTTTCTCTAGAGATGCACTGACCAATATGGTAGCTACCAGCCACATAGAGTATTTAAATTTAAATCTTAAAAAAGTTAAAAACTTAGTTCCTAAGTCAAACTTACCACACATGAGGCATTCAATAGCCACATGCAGCTAGTGGCTACCACATTGGACAACACAGCAGGGAATACTTCCATCAGCATGGACTCTTCTATTGGACAGTGTGCTCTAGAAAGATGAGGAAAAAGCCCAAGTAGGTTTGTTTGTTGTTTATACCCTGACTGGTTCCTAAAAGGATTAGAAGCAGCTGAGGACAGCCCAAGGCCATGAGTTCAGTGCCCTCTGGCTGAAGATGGGAAGGTTGGCATGTGGGCTGAACTGGGTCACAGAGTAGAGTGGCAGAGAAACAGCAGCCCCACTGGGCTGAGCTCCAGAGCCCAGATAGGAAGTGGGAGGGAAGGCGGAGGTGGGGATGCTGGGGGAGTGAGTGTCAAAGGACAAGGCCGTGAGCAGTCAGATGCTGAGCAGTGAGAGAGCTATGGGAAAGAAGATTTCTGTTCCTCTTAGCAATATATGGTTATCTGACTTGTTTAATCAAGGAGTCCCCTATGCCCTTCTGTTCACAAATACAAGTTCCAAATTCCAGCTAATCAGATGCAATTAAAAGATACTGTTGGCTGTGTGCAAGTTCTGACTTGCAGCCCCATGGGTAGGGACGCCTGGATCTGTGCTCACCGCCCAGGCTGGTGTGTTTTGAGCAGCAGTCCCAGGGGCAGCATCCTTCTCAGAGGTTGATGTGAGTGGAAGGCTTTTGCTGAAGGGGGCCAGGCCCTGAGTGCTTTCCTGCAGTACTTTCAAAACGAAGATAGCCTTTAAGGGGATGGATTTTTTTTTTTAATTTATTTTTGGCTGCATTGGGTCTTCGTTGCTGCGAGCAGGCTTTCTCTAGTTGCGGCAAGCGGGGGCTACTCTTCGTTGCAGTGCGAGGGCTTCTCATTGTGCGGGCTTCTCTTGTTGTGGAGCATGGGCTCTAGGCGTGTGGGCTTCAGTTGTAGCACACAGGCTCAGTAGTTGTGGCACACGGGCTTAGCTGCTCCACGGCACGTGGGATCTTCCCAGACCAGGCTCGAACCCACGTCCCCTGCATTGGCAGGCGGATTCTTAACCACAGCATCACCAGGGAAGCCCGGGGATGGATTTTTTTTTGAGGGCAAATCAGAGTTTAAAAAAAGTGTTCACTCAATTTGACTTTTGTGTTAAACTCATTTCTTGGGATTAAGACAAGCCAAACATATATTAAGATGATTTTAATTTAAGCTTTGTTGGAAAGTTCAAAGACATCACAGGGTGGGATGGGGTGCCAAGGCAAGCAGCTTCTTATGGCTTAATTTGAGAGAATATATTCCGTACATTTTATTTTTACTTTTATTTTGAGGTTTAACAGGCTTACAGCAAACTGCACTAATCTTTAATGTATAGCTTGGTGAATTTCTTTCTTTCTTTTTTTTTTTTTTGGCCACGCCACGCAGCAGGATCTTAGCTCCCCGACCAGGGATTGAACCCATGCTCCCTGCAGTGGAAGTGCGGAGTCTTAACCACTGGACCACCAGGGAAGTCCCAGCTTGGTGAATTTCTATGTAGGTATGTACCTGTGTAACCTCCACCCAGATCAGGATTCAGAACATTTCCAGTGCCCTAGAAGGTTCCCTCATGCTCCCTCTTGGTCAATTCCCCTCCCCAGAGGTAACTGCTATTCTGATTTCTACGGCTGTCAGCTAGTTTAGCCTGTTCTTGAACTTCATATAAATGGGATCATACAGTACATATGCTCTGTGTCTGGCTCTTTTCACTCATAAGTCCATGGACTTCTTTAGGAAATTTTTATAAATACAGGTCCACAATCCTTTGCCTAAGACCATTGGGGCCAGAGAGGTTTCAGAACCCAGGATTTTTCCTAGTTTAGAAAGGTGACATGATGAGTTCACTTACACTGTATATATTATAAAATACCCCCAGCAGGGTCCGGGACAGCACCTGGTAAACATATAAACATTTCTGAGCAAAGTCTATGAATATTCACACACTAAGTGGTGTAAATAAAGGCTGTAAATAGCCCCACTTAGTTGAGGTTGGTTTTGCAGCCAAATAGTTCACATCAGGTCAGGCTTTGCAGTCAAATGCCTAATGACAAAAAGTTTTCAGAAGTTTGGGGTTTTTGAAACAGAAAAAGGGATAGTGGACCTGTTAGTTGCCTACAAGCCATCGGCTCTGTGGGAGGCAAGCATACTGGGTAGCATCTGGTCCCAGTACAGAAAGCAGCCCCCCCACCCCCCGCCCAGCCCATGGAAGTGTGTGCCAAGCTGGGCTCACCAGGAACAGGTTTTCTTGGCTAGGGCTGTCCGAGGGTCCATGCATGAGCTCCTGACACTGAAGGTGTATGTGCATTGGGCATTTTTCTGGGATCCCTGTCTTTGCTTAGATTTTCAAAAGAAGTGTACACAAATAAGGCTAAGAGCTCAGTTAGAAGGTGCCCTTGAGGATCAAAGCAGTGCTTAGTTAGAGCTCCTCAGCTGTGGACCTGGGTGTCTAAGGGACTGAGTCTCTGATGACAAACTCAGTGAGTATCAGGGGAGGGGGCGAGAGGGGGCAAACACAGAGAGAGGTTAAGGCGCGGAGAAGGAGGGGGAAGGAGGAGAAGTTAAGGTTGGAATTAGGGTAAGTGTGAGGGGAACCAAGAAGACAATACACACAGGACCCCCTGACCCCCGTGTGTATTGTGTGGGGCTGAGCCCAGGACAGTTTCTCCCCAGGGCTGGGAGTTGTCTTGAATTTAGGAGCCTGTGTGCAATACTCACTTTGTGTCCAGCACTGAGGATGCAAAGATGAGTAAGACCTTCTCCCTGCTTGTGGGGCCTGTGGGAGCCATACTGCACCTCTCTGACCGGTTCCCCCCTCCCTCCCCACCATCAAAGGAAACACACACACACACACACACACACCCCTGCACCCCAGGTGCGGTTTTATTCTCTGGTTGCAACAGTTCTTTGGAAAATAGTTGTTAACAGGTGCTTGTTACAGTGTTGCTGATAATAGCCCAAGAAATGTTATTTTTCACTACAGTCCCCAAGGCTCAATGCCTATGAGTGCTGGAGAAATGCTTAAGCTAAAGACTAGCAGACCCCACCTGTACCCTCAGGTGCCCGCTGTTGTGGGAGTGGGGTAAACCCCTTTTCCGCCGTATAAGGGCTGGATGAGGAGTTGGGGCAAGAGTCACCAGGCCCCCCAAACCTGAGAGTTAAAAGTGGTCTTTCACATGGACAACAGTCCTACTTCTGGGAACGTTTCTGTACAACAAAGGGGGAAGTACGAGGATGGTCATCGCAGAGTTATTTGTGATAGCAATAAGTTGACAGCAACCATCATGTCCACCCAGTGATGGATACTGGAATAAATGATGGTGTCCACATACAGTTGGTTTCTATGCAGCCATGACGAAGAATGTCACAGAACAGCATTTCGTACCTGATGCTCCACAGACCCAAGCCCCAAGAGGATCCCTCAAGGGATTTCATAGTGAAATATGTTTAGGAAATGCCAGTCTCCTCCTGATGATTCAGAACACACACTAGTAAATTAAAGACTCTGAGACGTTCTCTAGGACAGAAGCTCATTTAAGTTGGCGTGAGCCAGTGCTCACAGTGCTCAGTCCCAAACAGCTGGGGGAAGAGACCCCTATGAACAGCAAGCAAAATGGCCCTGGTGCTCTGTGGGATCATTTTGGGAAACACTGGTTATAGCAGACTCATGTGGGAAGAGCTGAGTGGAAAATGCAGGTTCTGGACTTCCCTGGTGGCACAGTGGTTAAGAATCCGTCTGCTAATGCAGGGGACACGGGTTCAAGCCCTGGTCCGGGACAATCCCACATGCCACGGAGCAACTAAGCCCATGCGCCACAACTACTGAGCCTGCACTCTAGAGCCTGCGAGCCACAACTACCGATCCCACGAGCCACAACTACTGAGCCCGCGCGCCTAGAGCCTGTGCTCCACAAGAGAAGCCACCACAATGAGAAGCCCGCGCACCGCAATGAAGAGTATCCCTTGCTTGTCGCAACTACAGAAAGCCCGCATGTAGCAACGAAGACCCAACGCAGACAAAAAAATTAATTAATTTTTTAAAAAAATGCAGGTTCTGAGAGTCTCTGTGGGACGATTCAAACTCACAAACCAACCTATGCGTATACCCGTATTTGGAAAAATTCTAGCAAGACGCATCCCAGAACTTTAGCAGTGGCTGGGTGGTGAGATTATAGGTGATTTTTATTTTCTTTTCTTTGTTTTCATCTGTTAGCTCATTTGGGTTTTCTAAACTGCCTTTCATTGCTACGTATAGTTTTTATAACTGTAAAAAAGAAAAGAATTGTTAAGACGACGGAGGGATGGCTGAAGGCGCGTGCAGGCGCTGCTGCACCTGGAGGAGCTGGGTCTCCGGCTCGGCTCGCAGAGAGGCCAGGCCCTTATTTAGGCAGAGTCACCCCAGCTCGCATTCCAGCAGGAATCCTTCCTAGTGCATTCCTCCTCCAGCACCGGGCGTCCAGCTGCAGCCTGGCTCCTCCCTCCCAGGGCCTCCCTCTCCTTTGGTAGCCGCCGCCACCGGCCCAGGCCAGGCTGCACATCTGGACCTCATTAGGGCCCGACAGCACCAAAGCCGGCACATCTGGCCGCCGCGCGGCGGAGTGCGCGGCAGGGCAGCGGAGGGGAAGGGGCACGTCAGGACAGGGGCGCCCGGCGCACAGCTGGACGTGGGAAGGTGGCGGGCGGCTGGCCGCAGACAGTGCACTGCCGGCTGGGCTGGCCCTGTCCGCTCCGGAGCGCAGCAGAGTAGCACCCTCGCTGGTAGGAGAGCCAGGGCCCCCTGTGGCCTCCCAGACTGAGGGGGGCAGGCCCGAAGGAGAAGCAGGAGCTCTGGACTCTAGGCATGGTGCTCTTTCTCTCGAGAGGCCTGAGGCTGGGTCTGTGGGGGGGCCTGCCAGGATGTGGAGCAGAGGGCAGCTTCAGGCCCCCTTGCAAGGCAGAAAGGAACAGGAAAGGGGATTGCCTAGGCTCGCGGTGGCTGAGCCTTGGGCCTGCAGGTCAGGAGGCGGGGTCTTCTACATCAGAACAAGCATACTTCCTTTGAGATGAGAAAGGAGGGAGGCGCAAAGAGACGAGATGGAAACAGCATCCCTACTGCATTTTCCTTACACCAGGACACGCCCAGGTACCCGGCTCTACCCCCGTGTGCCATGATTTGTCCCCTTTGGGGCCTGTTCATCCAAGTCATTAGCATCCTTGCCAGTTTTCCTTGAGACAGCAGCAGATGCTCCTGACATCCTTTCCAAAGCAAGGCAGAGATCAAAGAAAACAGCCCGTCAGTAAAACGGAAAGCCTAGCTGCGCAGCCGTCGCTCCGCCCCTTTGTCCTAGGGTTTCAAGACCTTGCCTGGCTCTCACCTGGACAGTCCTCTCATCCCAGGAACCCCCACACTCCCCTGCTTCTGCTCTTCATCTCCCCACCTCTTCCCACCCACCAGCCCCTGCCCACCACAGCGAGTGGCTTATCCGTGGGCCCACATGCCCACACTAGTACCCTCGGAGGAATTCTCACAAGGCTCCAGTGGGCGCCAGTTGCTGGAGGAGAAGCCAAGGAGTATAGCAGAAAGTTCAAGGGCTTCGAACCCAACACACAGCGTCCCAAATCCTGCTGATTAGCCCCTCTGAGCACCGTTTGTTTTCACCCATGAGATGACGATAATACCTCTTAGAGAACTGTTTTAAGCTCTGTGCTAGGAATATAATTCTATGTTTCTCCAATAGAAATATAGTGTGATCACACATGTAATAGGAGGGGGTATTTTTACACTTTTCATTTTGGAAACATTTTAGATTTTTTTTAAAAATAAATTTATTTATATTTATTTTTGGCTCCATTGGGTCTTCATTGCTGTACACGGGCTTTCTCTAGCTGTGGCTCGTGGGGGCTACTCTTCCTTGTGGTGCGCAAGCTTCTCATTGCGGTGGCTTCTCTTGTTGCGGAGCACAGGCTCTAGGCACGCAGGCTTCAGTAGTTGCAGCACGCAGGCTCAGTAGTTGTGACTCGGGGGCTCTAGAGCACAGGCTCAGTAGTTGTGGCGCACAGGCTTAGCTGCTCCGCGGCATGTGGGATCTTCCCAGACCAGGGCTCAAACCCGTGTCCCCTGCATTGGCAGGCAGATTCTTAACCACTGTGCCACCAGCGAAGTCCGGAAACATTTTAGATTTATAGGAGAGTTGCAAAGATTGTACAGAGAGTTCCAGTAAACTCTTCACCCAGCTTCCCCTAAGGTTAACATCTTGCATAACTATGGTATATTTGCCCCCTAAATAAGAAATTAACAATGGCACAACACTATCAACTTTATTCAGATTTCAGCAGTCTTCCCAAAACAAATATAACTTTAAATTTCCTACTAGCTACATTAAAAAAGAACAGGTAAGGGAATTCCCTGGTGGTCCAGTGGTTAGGGATCGGCACCTCCACTGCTGGGGCAGGGCACATTTGGCCTACCCTTACTTCTCAAAATTCACCCAATGCTAATTTGTAAATAAGTAAATAGATAAGAGAGAGAAAGAGGACTTGAAAAAAAAAAAAAAAAAAAAAAAAAAGATTAAATCCAAAAGAGGGAAAAAAGAGGAGAAAAAAAAGAATACAGGACAGATGGAACCAATAGAAAGCAGAGAGTAGATTTAATCCTAAATATATTCACAATTACATTAAATATAAATGGATGAAATGTTTCTGTTAAAAGATAAAGGTTGTCAGAGTGGATAGAGGACAAATCCCGACTCTGGGGTTTGTAAGAGATACATCCAAGATATAAATAACGATTCAGAAAGGTGGAGGGCAGAACCCAAGTCTGAATCAAAATTCTCCGAGGCTGCAGGACTTGCTCTCTCTCCCAATCTCAGCCCCCCAGCTTGTCCCTTTCTTGCCTTGGCCTCAGTCATCCCCTGAGCATGTGGTTTATTGGAAGGCACTCAGGCACTGGCATTAGATGAACCAGTGTGACCCTGGACTTTCTTAGGCCACCTGGGCCTCAGTGTCCTCCTCTGTAAAAGGAAAAATAATTAATACCTTAGAGCGGTGCTGTAAGAGCTGGAGACAACAGGTTCATGGCAAGCGGCACACGGTGGAACTCGTATTATGTTTACTTTTTGTTCATATTGTGATCATTTTACTTGTGCCTATGTAATCGATAAGACCCCGTGGGCTGCCCTGACAGTGTGATAGAATATGAAAACCTTTCCTCTGCGTGTTTTTGGGTAGTTGGGGGAGCGGGGTGGGTGGGGAGTAGGGGTGAGCCCACTCTTGATTCTGTGCTGGGAAATTCGAGTGGGTCCAGGATGCCCTGTTCCTGTTTGTTTGCAAGCCTGACCAACCTGTCGTTCTGTCTTTGATTAGGTCACACTCCTGCTCAGGCCCTAACCCTGGCAACTTCCTACAGTCTATGTGTCAGGATCCCTCCTGTCTACAAGGCCTCCAAGTCTTGCTTTCTGCCCTCTCCTTCTGCCTGTGGACTCACCCCTGCAGGCAAGCTATCAGCCCTTCCCTTGCACACCCCTCCAAGCCTGGTCGCCTCTCCCCCCAGGGCTGCCCCTCTTCCTTTGTCATTCAGGCTCACACTCCCTTGTCTACAATTCTGAAAGCCAAAAGCTCTAAAGATCAGACTTTTTTAAAAAATAGGTTTGATATAAACTGATTTGGCCACAAATCTGGTCTGCCGTGATGTGAGACTATTTAAAGTCTTTAATATGTCTCTTACTGTTCATACATTTCACTGCAAAAGCTTTGCTGTGTTTAATTAAGGGTGCTGCCCAGACCCTGCTGGGTGTTCTGTAGTGTCAGCACCGCATCATGTGAGCTTTCTGAAATCTGAAAGCCCCGAAAACCCACAGGCGTCTGACCCCAGGGCTTCGGGTGCGGGGTTGTGAGCCTGCAGTAATGACAGCCTGAGGGCCCGCCCCTTGCAGGCACTTTATGTATTTATCGCTCATCCTGGTTACAGCCCTGTAAGGTGGGCATTCCTCCATCTCACACATGAGGGTACTGAGGCCCAAGGTCATACAGCTGGAAAAGTGGCTGAACCAAGTCCCTCCGAGTTCCCAGCTGCCCACACTTTCTCCTTTGCACCCACTTCCTTAGTTTCCTCAGGAGCTAGCCCCCCTGCTCCCTGTTTCTGTCTTTCTGATGCTCCTGGGACTTCCATATACAATAATGCCTAATTTCATTCATCTGACAGTATGCATTGAGGGCTTCTACATTCTGATGTGCACACAAAATCTTAAGATGCTGAATCTGATTTAATAGGTCTGGATGTATTATTCTGCCTTCTTAACCAGCTCTCAGTTGCTGGTGGATCCCACTTTGAGGAGTAAGGGGCTAAGGGAGAGGTGGGGACAGAGCTGAATAAGATTCAATCCCTGCTGTTATCACTCTCATGTATAAGAGCTCTCTATGTACCTGATCCGGATGTGGGTGCTATTATTATCCTCATTTGATAGATGAGGAAACAAGCACAGAGAGATTAGGTAACTTGCCTAAGGTCACACAGCTCAGAGGTGGCAGAGCCAGGATTTGAACCTGGTGAGCCTGTCTCCAGAGTTCACACAGTTAGCTACTACACAACACACAAGTTGGAGAGCTGGACACTGTCAGTGCAGTGTGATGAGACAATCATTGCAGGCAGGACTGGCAATGCCAGAGAGGAGGCCTGGGCTCCTTTTTAGCACATGGTCAGTTTTCAGGGTAACTGAAACCCTGCCCTTTAAATACCTAAACCAATTTTCTTTAGAAGATCTTTCTAAAATGGATTGTACATCTTCCTGCTGTATTTGACCTTTTCTTGATAACTCAAGACCACTGTTACGATTACCAATGTTTGTAACAGCTTTCAGTTTCTCATAGCTATTTCTATGCATGCTTCCAATAAACCGTGGGCTGAGAAACCAAGTGACCAACCTCATTAGAATAATGTGTAAAGTAAGGGTATGGAGGTGCAGAGTGAGGCTAGAGCAGTTTGTTGTTTTGTTGTATTTTTAATTTATTTTTTTATTTATTTATTTTTAGCTGCGTTGGGTCTTTGTTGCTGTGCATGGGTTTTCTCTAGTTGTGGTGAACTGGGGGCTACTCCTTGTTGTGATGCGCGGGCTCATTAGTTGTGGCTTGCAGGCTCTAGAGCGCAGGCTCAGTAGTTGTGGCACACGGGCTTAGTTGCTCCGCCGCATGTGCGATCTTCCCGGACCAGGGCTCGAACCTGTGTCCCCTGCATTGGCAGGCAGATTCTTAACCATTGTGCCACGAGGGAAGTCCGAGCAGTTTGTTTTAAGACAAGCATGTTTCATCTTTTGTGCATAAAATTTATGAGATTCAGTTTGGTTGCTCATTTACATATTTTTGCTTATTTCCTGGATCATGGCTGTTTTTTTTGAGAGTTGAAGGGGCTGATTAAGCATTCTCTATATCTGATTTTCAACCTGGAATGTGATCAGACTCCTAGGGAAATTTTCAGAACTGCCTAGAGTCCTGTTTTGTACTCCGAGGTGGGATGTGGGCCTCTGCATTTTGAAAAACTACATTTGGAACCATCAGAACTTATTGAACCCCGACTGCATCCTCACAAGTACTGAGCACTATGAACAAGAAAACCTGCAAACCCAGTCCTCAGGCATTATGCAAGTTGAGTAGAAAGTTGAAACACACAAAATCAACTAAGGCTAGTTCACCTTCAGAGAGGGCTAGTGACAGCAGCACTGCAGCATAGTGATAACATCTGTGGGGACGGGACAGGAGGCCACTTGGTGTGGTGAGACCAGCATGGATGTGGGGTCAGCAAACGTGGCTCTGAGTTTCTGCTCCCTGACCTGCCAGTAGACTCAGATCCTCTCTGAACATCAGTTTCCTCACCTGTAAGATGGGGATAAACTACTCTCCCTCCCACAGTTGTTATGATGAGAGAAGTCCTAGGAATGCATCACATAAGCTGTAGAGTACTGTCCACATGTGTGGGGTAAGACTCCTACAGGCTGCAGGGGACACAGACCAACTCTGGTTACTTCCAGGGCTAAGCCTTTATTGTAAGGCTGTTTAGGAAGCCCAGGAGGGATCTCACCAGACAAAGAGCAGCCCTCTCGAACAACTGGGTCCTCATTCTGGAGTCACTGGTTGCTTGCAACAAACCCAATTATGGACTCTCTTCACCTAATGTCTTCTACTGCCTCCTGGTTTCTACATCCTGACTCCTGCCCACTACCTTCTCTCCATATAAACCTTTTTTTTTTTTTAATAAATTACTTCAGTGACTGTAAAAAGAACAATTAGAAAGTGGTTGTAGTGGCACCTGTGGTTGTATCTATATATTTTTTTAAATTTATTTATTTATTTATTTGGTTGCACTGGGTCTTAGTTGTGGCAGGCAGGCTCCTTAGTTGTGGCATGCAAACTCTTAGTTGAGGCATGAATATGGGATCTAGTTCCCTGACCAGGGATTGAACCTGGGCCCCCTGCATTGGGAACTCAGAGTCTTGTCCACTGTGTCACCAGGGAAGTCCCCAACCCTCACTTTCTGACCACGTAATGGTCCTCTGGTTTTCAAGCATCCTGGTGAGAGACAGCTGGCTTGGTGAGCCACTGTCCAATAGAGAAGGTCCCCACTGGGCAGAGTTTTAATGCTGGGCTGCCCCTCCTGCACATCTAGCCTATAAATGGCTGCCTTTGTGTCAGGCTGAACCTTGGCCAGGGCAGTTGTGGCCAGGGTGTGGGCTCCTATGGCCCAGCAGTGCCAGATTGTGCCTGTGGGTGCGGCTTGCCCTAAGAGAGAGTAGCGCGGACTGTCCATTGTAGAATGTGAGCTATTTTTATAGAGGGAGGACAGCACTAAGGCTGCTAATCTGGCCAGCAAGCAGCACCTTCCTGCCATGTCTCACGGGCCACTCAGGGTGGGCTAGCCGCAGGCCACGCCATGAGTCCGTGAAGGCTGTGGTGCCCTCAGTCTCCACGTTCCACAGGTTTTTGGTAGACAACACTCTTTTCAATGGCCTCCTGCCCCCAGACACTGGCATGTGTGTGCTCCCTAATCCCGTGATTAAAACTTGCTTGCAGCATTTCTACACAAGAATGTTCATTGCAGCATTGGATATCGTGGAGAAAAATTAGCACCAGCTTATTGTCCAGCAGTGGGGGTACTAGTTCCCTATTTGGGTGTATTTATATGACAGTGTACGTGTATGTGTTAAGAGTTATGATATCAAAGAATATTTAGTGACATGGTATAATAATAAAAGAAAGTGCCAATTTGGCATTATTTATACGTGTGTATGCAAATGTGTTTGCGTACGTTTATCTACACATATATAATTCACATAGAAAAAAGACCAGAAGGGAATTCCCTGGCGGTCCAGTGGTTGGGGCTCTATGCTTCCACTGCAGAGGGAACAGGTTCAATCCTTGGGTTGGGGAACTAAGATCCCACAAGCCGTGTGGTGCAGCCAAAAATAAAATAAAATTGAAAAGACCAGAAGATTTTTACATAAAAATGTTAGTTTTGTTATCTCTGGGTAATATTCTGTGAGCAAATTTGGTTTTATTTTCTCATTTATGCTTTTCTCTTTTTCTACATTTTTCACAACAAATGTGTTACTTTTATAATGAGGAGAAAAAAAAAAAGAAACATTAATATCTTTAAAAATTAAAAAAACAAACCTTGTCCTCAGGAAAGAAATTTAAAACTCATTTTGTATTCCATACTCTTAAAGGATTCACAGTTCCCATGAGGGAGTTGTATTTTCAGGGAAAATGAAGTTTTCTGTTAAAGGTATGACATCTCAACAGTGGAATTTCAGGCATCAGTGACATAATAGAGAAGTGTTTGGACTTCCCTGGTGGCACAGTGGTTAAGAATCCGCCTGCCAATGCAGGGGACACGATTCCTGGTCCAGGAAGATCCCACATGCTGCAGAGCAACTAAGCCCATGCGCCACAACTACTGAGCCTGTGTGCCACAACTACCGAAGCCCGTGCACTCTAGGGCCTGCGTGCCGCAACTACTGAGACCACATGCTGCAACTACTGAAGCCTGTGGGCCTAGAGCCCATGCTCCGCAACAAGAGAAGCCACCGCAATGAGAAGCGTGCGTGTTGCAACGAAGAGTAGCCTCCACTCGCCACAACTAGAGGAAGCCTGTGTGCAGCAACAAAGACCCAACGCAGCCAAAAATAAATAAATAAATAGTGTCTTGAAAAAAAGAGAAGTGTTTGGAAGCAGAAAGCCTCCTAATTGCCTTGAAATCAACCCCCAGAGGCCTCCTTGCCTGGTCTTCCTCACAGGGAGGTGATAAGGGCAGCCAGAGGTGGGGGAGGTACAAGTGTCCAAAGTAGATGGAGCCAGGACACTTCTCAAACAGAGCACTTTGTCACCAACGTATTTAAAAGGAATTAAAATCAAATGTTTACATTGTCAGTCAAAACAGTGACTGAGTTTTTGTTTCACTTCTTGGGAAATCACTGCCCTCTTCCCTCCAACAGGAAGAGAGAAGAAGAGAGGAGCCATAACAAACATTATCAAACTGCCATCAGTGATGACCCCTAGGTGTGTAGGGGAGGGGAGAGTGAGGAGTGGGGAGATGAGGGTGTTTACTTTTTACCTTTTGTCCTTTATACAGTTAAAAAAGAGAGAGCATTATGGGTGCTTTTTATTTTGTGCTTTTGTGGGTTTTTTGGTAGCCCTCAATTTTTTTTTTATTGTGAACACAAGATACTTTTGTAATCAGAGGAGAAAATGTCATAATGAAAGGACCAAACAGATGTGGTTGGCCACTGCGTGGCCATCCTGCTGCCCCCACCTGCAGGCCACGACCACCCTCACTCTAGGGCCAGCATCCTCGGGCTTGCAGCTGTCCGCACTTGGCAGGGGGTGGTGGGATGGGGGTGCGGGAGATAGGGCAGAGGGCAAGAAACCTCCGTCCTCTCCTCTGCCCCCTCTGGCCCCTCTGGGCAAAGCTCCAACCCCTGGGCAGCAGACCAGGTTGGCTCATATGGACACCACGGCCTTAGCTATGTCCCCAAGCTTGACCCCATCTGTGTCTCCCTGCCCTGTGCCAGTTGTCAGGCCTCCCTGCTTAGCTGGACTCCAGCCCGACCCCTTTTGACCAACCCTTTCCTGGGCCTGGGAATGCCCCAGCATTTCACTCACTGGCACATGGTAGTTGGCAGGGTATTTGATGCTAAAACTGCAATCTCAAGAAAAGCGTCTCCAGCCTTCATGCGGACTGTCCAGAATTTATTTGGCCTTGGAGATCAAGGCTCACCCTCTTGGTCAGCAGGTGAGCATAGCACAAGATCAACAGAGAAGGCTGAGTGAGACAGAGAGCCTGGCCATAATTTATGAGGCCACCTGTGAAAGCATCACAGACTTCGGGGTCCTGAGACACCTGTCCAGTCATGCCTCCAGTGATTGCAATCCCAGCTGGGGGACCTTGAACACGTCCCTGTGGGCTGTGCTTCCCTCACCTGTAAAATGCAGATGATGATGATCTCTTTTATCCAGGGATACCATCAGGAGCAAATAGGTTAACGTATGTGAAAACGCTTTGTGAGCCGAAAGTACTTAAATGGTACTTTCCATGAAGATGTAACCTCACCACACTCCCTGCAGCAAGGACCACTGTGAGGTTGGCTGTTGATGGAGTGGGACTTCTAACCACCTTGCTGATGGTCGAGAACTATGGGTCTTGCACTAACGGTCCAATGTTAACAGCTGCACACCCACCCTGCCCCTATTACAATTCCCCCCTTTTCTTTGATATTCCTCAATCTTGAGGAGAACACATGAGTATAATGGTTTGGATAGAGAGGTTAATCATAAACTCAGCAGAGGAACTCAGTTTTAGGGGGACTCAGTTTCAGCCTCCAACCCTGTTTTATCCTTCCCCAAGTCTTTCAAGGAATGGGGCAATGACCACCCTGGCTACTTCCTGCTAAAATGGGCTGTAGTCCTACCTTTATTTGGGGAATGGATACCGAGTTGGAAATAGTCCTGAGTTCCAAGTCCTGGATCCAAGTCTTGTATAATAGTTTTATTTAAGTAGGTTTTAACCTCTAATGTGGTATTAACATACACATAGCTGGAGTTATTGGCCACTACATGTCTCCTTTTTCTGCTAATAGTTACAGAGGAGACCTTGAGGTTATAAGGTTGACGCTGCCATCTGCCAGCAGACACTGCTTTGAGAATGGCTGGGGGAATCCCAAGTATGACACAGCTCAGAAAATTCAAGTCCTCAACAATACAGGAATGTGTCTGAAATCACATCCACAATGGCCACCTAGTTTTACCTTGAATATCTGAAGCACAGCTATTCCATTTTTGACTTTCAAATGTATCCCCCTCCTGAATGCCCAAGATGTACAATGCATGTTCAAAAGACCACAAAACAGACTGCTCTGGTCAGTAAAGTTTAAGTTAAATCATGTATCAGCCAGAACTTCCCCATACCTCAAAATATGTGCATCATCTCCTTTTTTATTTATTTATTTTTTCTTTGGTGGCACCACACGGCTTGTGGGATCTTAGTTTCCCAACCAGGGACTGAACCTTTCCCGCAGTGAGAGTACCAAGTCCTAACCACTGGACCACCAGGGAATCCCTTGTCATCTCCCTTTTCAATTGCAAATCCTTCAACGAACCAAAACATGTCCCTTGATGCTGGAGTTATTTAGCTGCTTGCCCTGGGTCTAGATCGTGCCCCTCAGTGCTAGGCCTTCTTTATATTTGCCTAGATATTCACATTGGGGAAAAGTGATCAGATATTGTGAACAGGCTCTGAAGTATGTTAATGGAGAAACACTTCATAGGCCATACATTGTCACATATACCCAGTTGTCACACAAGCATTGTACATGTGCTTTCAGCAACAGACTTAAAGCAAGCAGTGTTTTTCACAAACATGCCAAATCAAGACTAATTTGTTTGTAAAATAAATCCGGTCAATTGACTACTAGGCTCCTCCGAACTGGCTTTGGTGGAACTCCTCAGGAGTCTTAGAATGAATTCCCAAAAGGCCTCTCAAGGCCAGGAAATGCTAAAAGCCTGCCATCAGATTTTGCCTCAGTGGAATTCTCGGTCCCCAAAATATCAAGATTCCTGTACATGCTAGGAGATAGTCTTTCCCTTTCACCTGATAAGGCTGCCCAGAACCCAAGAATCTCCAGTTTCTGGAGGGACCAGCCAGAGAGAAAAGAAAAATATTTCAATTTTACTCAAAGAGGTAAAATTTACCAAATTGTTGTTAAGTCAGGAATAACGTGAGGGGAAGGGCATCCCTGTATCTGGAGAACACAGATCAAAATCAGTAATACTCCAGACAAAACCCATAAACATATTCACCAGTTTACAAGGTACCCAATCCTTTTGTTAACTTTTTATGAAGCCATCACGTTTTCCATTAGGATTTTAAATTTCTTACCCAGTTCAGCAGTATAATCTGAGATTTATTAGAGACCTGTACTTGTCAGAAAGCCCTTCCTATGAATCTTCTTGAAGATGAAGCACTTTTGCAAAGTATCAGATTAACTGTCTATTAAAGACTTAAAAAGGCAAGGTTAAAGATCTGATCACAATGTGTTGACAAAAAAGCTTAATCAAGTTGTTCTGATATAACCAGAATTATGGCTGATAGATTATTCCAGGACATATCTATATTTCAGAAACTTTATATAATTTCTAGAATATCTATAGTAGTAACATTTATCCATACCATATAATCTGAGAAGATTTATCACTCATTTGACAATGCCTCCCATGTAATTCAACATACCAAATAATACTAGTTAAATATTCCTCTCTGAGATGCCTCAGGGGCCCTCTTAAGCATCCCAAAGTTAGCTGGAGGTCAAAAGAACTTTAATTAAAATTTGATATTTGGGAACTTTTTCAGAAAGTTTCAAAACATTTCATTAAATAAGATCATAGGTCACTATAAGACATTACTTATTTCTTATCCAAAGTGAGAAGAGATCTCAAAAGCCAATACAGATCACTTAAAGGCAAGGAAGCTCATATAATCTGTTATCAAAATCAGCATTCTAAGTAAACTTGTTCTCTTAGCAGAGAGGAACCAAATCTAGCCTTGCACTACCCTACTTTTAATAACAAATTCCATTTACCTAACTAAATTTAATCTAATCTCAGCCTGACCATGCATAAAACTCCTTTTTTGCTCAAAACATATAATAACTGTTTGTCATACCAGCATTTTTTTTAACATCTTTATTGGAGTAGATTTGCTTTACCATGGTGTGTTAGTTTCTGCTTTATAACAAAGTGAATCAGCTATACATATACATATATCCCCACATCTCCTCCCTCTTGCGTCTCCCCCCACCTCATCCCACCCCTCCAGGCGGTCACAAAGCACCAAGCTGATCTCCCTGTGCTATGCGGCTGCTTCCCACTAGCTATCTATTTTACATTTGGTAGTATATATAAGTCCATGCCACTCTCTCACTTTGTCCCAGCTTACCCTTCCCCCTCTCCGTGTCCTCAAGTCCATTCTCTACGTCTGTGTCTTTATTCCTGTCCTGCCCCTAGGTTCTTCATAACCTTTTTTTTTTTTTAGATTCCATATATATATGTTAGCATACGGTATTTGTTTTTCTCTTTCTGACTTACTTCACTCTGTATGACAGACTCTAGGTCCATCTACCTCACTACAAATAACTCGATTTCGTTTCTTTTTATGGCTGAGCAATATTCCATTGTATATATGCACCATATTTTCCTATCCATTCATCTGTCGATGGACACCCAGGTTGCTTCCATGTCCTGGCTATCGCAAATAGAGCTGCAATGAGCATTGTGGTGCATGACTCTTTTTGAACTATGGTTTTCTCAGGGTATATGCACAGTAGTGGGATTGCTGGGTCATATGGTAGTTCTATTTTTAGTTTTTTAAGGAACCTCCATACTGTTCTCCATAGTGGCTGTATCAATTTACATTCCCACCAACAGAGCAAGAGGACTCCCCTTTCTCCACACCCTCTCCAGCATTTATTGTTTGTAGATTTTTTTTTTTGCAGTACGCGGGCCTCTCACTGTTGTGGCCTCTCCCGTTGCAGAGCACAGGCTCCAGACGCGCAGGCCCAGTGGCCATGGCTCACGGGCCCAGCTGCTTCGCGGCATGTGGGATCCTCCCGGACCGGGGCATGAACCCGTGTCCCCTGCATCGGCAGGCGGACTCTCAACCACTGCGCGACCAGGGAAGCCCGTTTGTAGATTTTTTGATGATGGCCATTCTGACTGGTGTGAGGTGATACCTCATTGTAGTTTTGATCTGCATTTCTCTAATGATTAGTGATGTTGAACATTCTTTCATGTGTTTGTTGGCAATATCATACCAGCATTTTCTGATTGGAAACCTATGCTTTAGTTTTCCTCTCCTCAGAATGCAAAGGCAGGTAAACTTAGGTTTGCCCAGCAACCAATGTTCCAATATTTTATCCTATTTGATTTTTGTTTTTTGGGTGTTTGTTTTTGGCCGCACCGCGCACCATGCGGGATCTTATTTCCCTGACCAAGGATTGACCCCGTGCTCCCTGCAGTGGAAGCTCGGAGTACTAATCACTGGACTGCCAGGGAATTCCCTTATTCTATTTGAAATGACCCAGATAGTCAATAAATTCTTGCCATTTAACTTAGATCAGTTTCAAGTTACCAAAATCTGGAAAGGTTATTTTATTTTATTTTTTATTTATTTATTTATTTTTTTGGAAAGACTATTTTAGATAGACTTAAAGTTTCGTCATATCAAGTTATTTTCCTTGCTGACAAATTCGCAACAGATATAAGGTCTTATTTGATCTCTAGTATACCTAGATACAACAGAAATATTACACTTAACAAACCAATATGCTTAAGCTCGCTTCAGTACCGGATATCAATTCAGTACTGCATATTTCCAAAATCATGAGGACCTGAAATTCATTTTGGCCAATTTTCTTTCTTTTAAAATTAATTTTTATTGGCGTGTAGTTGCTTTACAGTGTTGTGTTAGTTTCTGCTGTGCAGCAAAGTAAATCAGCTACATGTATACATATAGCCCCTCTTTTTTGGATTTCCTTCCCATTTAGGTCACCACAGAGCATTGAGTAGAGTTCCCTGTGCTATACAGTACGTTCTCATTAGTTACCTATTTTATACATAGATATAATCTGTGAATCTCAATCTCCCAATTCACCCCACCCTTGGACAATTTTCTAAATATTAGGAAGTATTTAATTTGTGAGTGCTTACTTTTAAGTCTATGAAATATAGCTCATTTACAAGTTAATTCAGCAATATTATAACTGAAAGCGGTCCAATTCTGGAGAATGCACCTCAAGGGGCTGCATTTGGGAAACAAATTTGAGTTTCCCATAGCCGGCACACTTAACGACGCACAAGACAAATGCAAACATACACACAAAGAACAAAATCTAATTCCTGCAGGACAGAAACAAAAGGGTGAAGTCCAACAATTTCCTTAACTTTTTCAAACAAAGATCCCTCTTTTTAACAACAAACAACATGCAAATGGAAAGACAGGGAATCATGACTGTGTGTGTCATGGCAATTCACCTGGCAAATGCAAAACCAAAAATAACAGTTGAAATAAGTTAAATTTACTTAGTTAACTTCAAGATTTCTCCTAAAAATATTTTTATTTTCTCAGGGTCAGGATTCTGAAAAAAGTATTCCATCAAGCCAGCTTTCTCTAACTGCATATGCAAAAAGAACCAGTTTTGGAATTTCAAAGGAGTTTCATCATTACCAATTTTCCTCTTAAGTCTAAAGAATATAGTGGCCACGCAGTGTTAAAACAAACGAACTACTTTCTCTCTCTTTCTAGGAGCATACTAAAAATCTCCCAGTTTTGCAAAATATACTCTAGGGGGCCTATAAAATGGAAAGAGCTCTGATTATCACAGCAGGCATTATCAAATATCAACCAAACAAATGCAATGCCAAACGGTCTTGCAGGATCACAGTTCCCTAGCACCAAAAAGGGAGCTTCCCAATCACTGCAAAGGGAAAATCCCAAACAACGCTTCACCACAGGCGAATCCCAACACAATAGGGAAGGATACCTGGTGTCATCACACTCAGCTCCATTATTCACCAAAGACGTCTCAACTAGCCAGTGCAAGTACTGATTCACACACATACAACATAACAAACACGGTCCCACAAACAAAAGTCCCACAAAAAAAAGCAAACCAGAGTGGCTCACCCCAAAATGATACACACAAAAACATAACAGATAAATTACCATCACACAGAAAATCAGAGGAGTTGTAGTTTAAATTCCACTTCCATAAGTCAGAAAGAGAAAGACAAATACTGTATGATATCATTTATATGTGGAATTTAAAATATGGCACAAATGAATCTACATAACAGAAACTGACTCATAGACATGGAGAACAGACTTGTGGTTGCCAAGGGGGAGGAGGGAGGGAGAGGGATGGACTGAGAGTTTGGGGTTGGTAGATGCAAACTATTACATTTAGAATGGATAGGGACTTCCCTGGTGGCACAGTGGCTAAGAATCTGCCTGCCAATGCAGGGGACACACATTTTATCCTTGGTCCAACTAGAGAAAGCCCGTGCACAGCAATGAAGACCCAACGCAGCCAAAAATAAAATAAATAAATAAATAAAATAAAATAAAAAATTATTAAAAAAAATAACGGATAAACAACAAGGTCCTAATGTATAGCACAGGGAACTATATTCAATACCTTGTGACAAACCATAATGGATGGAACAGAATATTGAAAAAGAATGTCTATATGTGTGTAACTGAGTCACTTTTCTGTACCACAGAGATTGACACAACATTGTAAATCAACTTTACTTCAATTAAAAAAAAAAAAAAAATTCCACTTCCACTCCCAGACAGAGGTCTCCAAACAGAGTTGACCAAGGGACTTCCCTCGTGGTCCAAGAGTCCGCCTTCCAATGCAGGGGACGCGGGTTCGATCCCTGGTCCAGGAACTAAGATCCCACATGCAGCAGAGCAACTAAGCCCACACGCCCTGGAGCCTGCGCACCACAACTAGAGAGAAGCCCACACAACGAAGAGACCGCGGGCCGCAGCTAAGACCTGATGCAACCAAATAAATGCCTGAATATTGAAAACAAAAACAAAAAAACCAGAGTGGCCCAGTTCTCAAAAGCGAATGGGCCCAAAGTGGCTCACTTCCCGCAAGGGAAGCACCGCAAATGGGGTGGAGAGAATTCCCAGCCTGTGCAAGCTGGAGCGACTTACCCCCAAGTGACACTGAATGTGGACCACAGCTCTCTGGAACTGTTCCAAACAGCCTCGAGCGGGGAATGGGGGAAAGGTTCACTGCTGCCTCAAGGCCTGGGCCCCGGCCAGCGGGTGGCTGTGGCGAGGGCCCTGGAGCTCTGGAGAACACATCCCCCAGCCTGTCCCCAGCCTCGCAGCTCACCCATCAGCCAGGGGCCTGGAAGGCCCCGCGTAGAACGCCGCCATTCACCTCTCACCGCACTCTCCGCCTCGAGGACCACCTTGAGGCTGACAGTCAGCGAAGCCGGACCTCTAAATGCCGCGATAACGGTCACGTGATAACGGTCTTGCGCTAATGGATCGCATGCGCGCACGACCCAAGGGCTGCGCATGCACCGTGCCCCTAGTACAAAAACGCTTCCTGGAGTTTTTGAGAACTTTAACAATATCAACTTGGAGAAGTTTAACAATGTCAACTACTTCTCAAGTGTTTTTTACCCAGTAACTACGTGTGCCCAGTACTCGGCTTAATTCTCCTGGCAAGTCGAGGAATAGAAGATGTATTGGTCCTCACCCGGGACCTTGGGCTCCATTTGGGGAAATGGAGCACTCATATTAAAAGTTTGTTTTCTTTCCGTCAGTGATTGGGACCTTGAATCAGGAGACACTCAGCCAGCAGTGGGATGAGGGCAGGGACAAGACTCCTAATTTGGAGGAAGACAAATCTGAGTACAAATTGGGGCTCTTCCCCTCACTGAGTTCCATGAAACTGTGGGTGAGTCAGTTTCTGTCACTGGGGCTCAATTTCCCAGGCTGTAAACAAGGAATAGCAACGTCTACCACAGTTAAGTCATGGTGGGAATGAAAAAAGATAACATGTATAAAGTGCCTAACTTTGTCAGTATTATAAATCCCTCCAAAGTGAGGAAATCAACAGGTTCCCCCTCCCTTTTATTCATTTATTTATTTGACTGCACCACGCGGCTTGCAGGGATCTCAGTTCCCCGACCAGGGAATGAATCCAGCCCCAAAGCGATAAGTCCTAACCCCTGGACTGCCGGAGAATTCGTCCCTCCCTTTTAAAATGTTATTTTTAAATTTTTTTTAATTTAAATTTTTATAACTAAGAACACAAACAGAACTATACATAAAAAAATACTGATTTTGATAACAACAACAAAAAAAGACAAGTTAAACAACAAAAAGATTTTCCTTTCTTACAGGTGGACATTGAAGTGGACCTAATTCGTTTCTCTTTTTAAAAGCCTCCAAAAAAAAAAAAAAAGCCTCCAAAGACAAAAGCAGCTTAAAATCTAATTAAAATGAATAAAAAATGTTACTAAATTACTGGTCTCCGAAAAAAAAAAAAAAAAAAAAAAAAAAATTACTGGTCTCCGGCACCATTTTCTGTTGTTTTGATGCAGGTTTTTCTTTGTCTGTTTCTTCTCTTGCTCTTTTTACTGGTCTAGATGCACCATTTTCATCGTGTTCATCATCACTGTCAAATTTAGTTTTCTTGCCCTGAAACTGTACTTTTCCTTTAGCAGACGCAATCTGGGCAGCTTTATTTCCCTTTCCTTTTCCTTTAAATCTGACACCTTTTGACTTCCATTTGTTTAGGGATTCTTGTTGATCTTCTATTATTTTTTTCAATGCTTCTTTTTCCACATCTCCTTCTAGTACTTTCCAGGTGACCTCTTTGTTCCTTAATTGTAGGTTACCATTATTTGCGTCTTTTGCTTTATCCAGTGCTTCCTTAGCTTTTTCTTTAAACAGAATTATTCCCTCTTTGGCTTCTCTGACAAAGTCTATCCATTTTATTTCACCATGATTTGAGAAAAGGATATGCAAATCTTCTCTACACGTCTGATCATCTAAGTCCCCCGAGAATTTCAGCAAGCAGCCAATCTTTTCTTCTAGAGATTTCATTTCAGCATTTTCTGCTAACTTTTGTTTTTCTTCTTGCTCTTGTTTAGCTCGTAATTTAGCTTCGATTTTATTTTGCTTTCTTTCTTCATTTTTTTTTGCAAAGTAATCTTCCTTGAAAAGTATTAGCAGGTCTGTGTCTTTGTACTTCTGGCCAGGGGTCTCGACAAACTTCTTAGCAGATTCGATGGTATCAAATACAGCAAATATTGATCCCTTAAATGCTTTGTGCAATGTTCTTCTCACCTGAATATTTAGTACCTGACCTTTATCTTCCAACCATTATTTTATGTCATCAAGGGTTGCATCAATTGGGAAGCCTTTAATATATACAGATCTGTTTTTTACATCATTTTTATACTCATCAGTTACTTCAGGGAGGGGTTTGCTTGGAGATCTTCTAATTTTAGTTTTATCTTCACTTTTTTCCATAAGTTCCGCCTTTGATTTGCTCAATGCTTCTACTATTACATTAAAGTCTGTTGTTAGACGGTTTAACCTATTAAATTTTATTAGTATCTCCAAAGATACCCAGACTTCATCCAGTTTGATCTATTCCTTTAAAAATTTGTCACGTGGCAAATTGAAGTCACCAAAATAATACTCGATTTGATGACAGATTTTGGCCTCCAGAGCAGCCATTTTTTCATTATCACCATTTTCTGCCATCCTGGCTATCTTTAAGTTCCCAGTCCCACAGAGACGCGCCACAGGGTCACTGACAGCGACAGCAACGTCTCCAATCCCTAGCCTAAAATGTTATTTTAATTATGGTAAAAAAACACATAAAATTTACCATCTTAATCATTTAAAATCATATAGTTCAGTAGTGATAAGTATATCCACATGTTGTGCAATCTCTAGAACATTTTAATCTTGCAAAACTGAAACTATATCCATTCAACAAAAATGCCCCATCTCCTCCTCCCCCTTGTGCCTGATAAGCACCATTCTACTTTCTGTTTCTATGAACTTGACCACTTTAAATACCTCCCATAAGTAGAATTATACACTTTTTGTCCTTTTGTGTCTGGCTTATTTTACTTTGCAAAATGTACTCAAGGGTCATCCATGTTGTAGCATGTGACAGGAGTTCCTTCTTTTTTAAAGTTGAGTAATATTCCATGGTATGAATATACCACATTTTGTTTATCCATTTTTCCTCAGTGGACATTGGATTGCTTCCACCTCTTTGTGGATAACACTGCAATGAACAAAGGTGCACAAACATCTCTTTGAGACCCTGCATTCAATTCTTTTGGATGTGTATACATCCAGAAGTAGGACTGCTGGATCATATGGCTAGTTCTATTTTATTTTTTGAGGAAGCTCCATACTGTTTTGCACAGCAGATGCATCATTTCAAAATCCCACTGATGGTGCACACTGCTTCCAGTTTCTCCACATCCTTATCAACACCTGTTATCTTCTTTTTTTGTTTTTTTAAGTAGCCATCTTAATGTGTGAAGTAAACAGGATCTCTTTTTGCAGAACTATTATCATTCCTTCTCACCACTCCAGAAATGCTGCAAATGGGTCCGATTGCTGGATTGACCCAGCATTTGGTCAAAGGAGTGTGTTTTGTCTGTGATCCTTGGAGAATCAAGCCAAGTTGGACAGGGATGCCAGGGCTTTCAAACTGCTGAGAGCTGTCCACTGTGGCCTGCAAATGGGGAGGCGCACACACGAGCTGCTAAGGTTGGCCAAGTCTGCTACTATATTTGCTTTGGCTCCAAACATCAC
>NW_020175393.1:4473183-4539602 GCF_003031525.2 Neophocaena asiaeorientalis asiaeorientalis | reverse complement strand
TGCAGCCCTTCTCATCCTTCTCAGTGACCTCTCCCCACTGTTATCTTGCTCCTGACATGTCTCCTGAGATTACCTTTGGTGAAGAAATTCTTGTTGAGAAGTTCAAAGCCAGGGCTTTGGGGCTCTGTTGAAGGACTCTGGGGGTGGGGCCTCGAGGCACTATGGAGACCAAGTAAAGAGGTGGCTTGCATGGGGTGCTGCACAGCTGGTAGAGGTCCCTGCAGTTGGGAAGCTGCATCAAAAGCTCATGTGCTGCCCAGGAGAGAGAGATGAGCAAGAGAAAATTCCAGATATGGGGCCCTGCAGAGAGAGAATCTCAATCTATGAGGGGTGCAGCTGAGCAGGGCCAGTGGTGCTTCCCCAAAGAGACAGTGAGTGCAGTGGTTAGACCATGGCTTGTGAAGTCAGAAGAGACTGGGGTTCAAATCTGACCCAGCTCCACCACTTACTGTGTGGTCTTGGGCAAGTTATGAAGCCTCTCTGAGCCTCAGCTGCATCTTTTTTTTTTTTTTTTTTTTTTTTGTGGTACGTGGGCCTCTCACCGTTGTGGCCTCTCCCGTTGCGGAGCACAGGCTCCGGACGCGCAGGCTCAGCGGCCATGGCTCACGGGCCCAGCTGCTCCGCGGCATGTGGGATCTTCCCGGACCGGGGCACGAACCCGTGTCCCCTGCATTGGCAGGCGGACTCTCAACCACTGCGCCACCAGGGAAGCCCTGCCTTTAAAATGCGAACAAAAATGCAACCTCTGTGAGTTATTATGAGATCAGTATCAGTATTGTTTATCACAGTAGCTACTGTTTTTTTTTTGTTTGGTTGTTTTCTGTTTTTTTGGCTGCACCATGAGGCATGCGGGATCTTAGTTTTCCGATCAGGGATCGAACCCGTGCCCCCTGCATTGGGAGCACAGAGTCTTAACTACTGGACCTCCAGGGAAGTCCTAGCTACTGTTTATTAAGCACTCCTCCCCCCACCACCCGGTGTGCCAGGGGCTTTGTCAAGCACCTGCTAAGCATGCAGTGTGATAACAGAGGTCAAGTGTGAAGGCTCTTGGTGACTGACAGACATTGGTGAAAAGCCCAAACCTGCTACTTGTTAACTGTAGGACCCCAGACAGGGCTGTTAACCTCCCAGCGCCTCAACCTGCTCGTCTTTAAAATGGGGATGATAAATGGGAATGATAATACCTGTCTCCCCAGGTATCACGCAGTGCTTTCCTTCAAGGGTTCATAACATGCCTTTGTCACTTCCATCTTCCCCGTGCAAATGGGTGGGGTGGGATGGGGTGTCCCGAGGCTTTGAAACCGTCCTGGTGTTTACCGCAGCCCAGAGAAGAGACTCAGTGGAACTCGTGATTGGAAAGATCTGCAGGAGATTGCATGTTCTGGAATGAAGATGCCATCAGACTGGGGCACTGGAAGAATGCTGGCCTGACGTCTGGGGGCCAGGAGAGAGGGCAGTTGTCCTGTTCAAAGGGTGGGTCTTCCAAGAGACCCAGTGCTGACTGCTCAGTCCCTCATTCTCCCCGGGAGAGTGTCCGGGGCACACTTGTTCTGCCTCCGTCCTTGCTGAGAGCTGGCCCCGGCTGCCGGCTACAGAGCTCCCTCCATCCACCCCCTTGCCATCCAGCATGTGCATGCTGCCTGTGCGTGGTCGGATTCCTGAGTTTTCAGCCTCACTGCCCTCCAATCCCAGGCGCAAACCGGTCTCTGTCACCAGAGACTTTTCTGTGAGGCTGACACAGCAAAGGGAGCCGAGATGGTCTCTCGTCAACACAGACAGAGCAGGAGAGAATAAGAGCTGGGGTGGGTGGGGGCCCTGGCTGAGCCTGAAGGGACTCAGGACCGGCCCCTGGGAGCGGCGCTGACCTGAGCAGCTGGGCCTAAGAGCGCCTGCCTGGGCCAGCTCTTCTCCCCCTCATCCAGGGGAAGGCTCAGAGAAACAGCCGACTAGTTCCTCCTCCTCCAGGCCTGTCACCATTTCCACACACAGCAGGGTCTGGGGGTGGAGGCTTTTTCCAGACATGTATTTAAGTAAGGAGAGAAAACAAGGCGAGTCGCCCAGGATTTGCCAAGTCAGTAGGCAGGAACACAACCCGAGAGGCCAAAAATAAGACAGCGGCGAGGGTCACCCTGCTCTCCTGAGCTGGAGACAGTTTACAACCCGTGCTGAACACTCCATAATCACACTTTTGTTTGAGGATGCCCCTTGATCCCAGGGCATCGGTCTCCTGGTTGGAAGGTAGCTGAGCCCTGATTGTGGGCAGTGAGTAATGGTGACTCAGGGAAATTCGAAAGGACACAGGGAACACCATCGAAGTCATCTGGGGACATGCCCTGGTTCCCCCTGCCGGTCAGGGAGCCAGGAGTTCTGGTCTCCATTGTAAAGGAGGAATTTCTGAAGTTTTCTCTGGAACTTTGGCAGAATTCTATGGGCTCTTTCACAGGAAGCATTACGCTATGGGTGTTTTTTTTTGGGGGGGGAAATTACTAAGATTTCTTTCACCTTTATAGCTACTTATGAATTAGCTTCTTTTCTCTTTTAGCTCCGGATTATACTCGTCTCTTTATTCTGATGGGGCATCTGTTACCTTGTATGACAAACAGCACTCCAGAAAGCAAATAATGACAGTAATAATGGCTAACATTTATTCAGCCCTTATGGCATGCCAGGTACTGGTCTCTCCATATATTTTTGTGTTTTGTCAAATCTGAGGCTCCATCAATCTTCAGATATTCCACATATGATGTATCACTAAAGAATGCTGCCAATTAATCCATGACATGCCATTGATTTTAAGACTCACTCAGATTTCAGAAATGTTAAAACAGGAATGTTAGAATCAATGAAATCCAGTAACCGATTCTCAGTTGTCATCCTTGCCTTACAGATGGGTAAACTGAAGAACAGAGAGGCTGAGTAAAGCTGCCTGAAGTCACACAGCGAATATGTGGTGGAAATGGAACTCGAACCTAGAGTCAGGTTTCAAAGCCTGGGCTTGTAACCACTGTGCTGTATTGTGTCTGAGAAGTGGTTTCTGTCTATCCATGGGGAGGACAGAGGGAAGGAGGCAAAACACAAGAGGAAAAGTTGGACCCCACCCTCTGCTCCCTCTTCCTCATCGTCCCCAGGGCCAGTGTGGATGTCCCTTCTAAAAACTGCTCCCAGATCTTGCTGCTCCTCTCACTCCCAGCAGCTGGCACCCTGGTTCTGTTCTTCCTTGACCCTCTCTTGCCCCTGCTTGGATTATTGCAGTAGCCTCTTAGTTGTCACCCTCTTCCAATTCCCTCCCCCTCCATCTCCATGCATACTGACCCAGAGTCATCTTCTTAAAATGTGAATCTGGTCTTGTTACTGTTCTGAAACCTCTGAGGGATCCAAATCCTAGCAAGCGACTCCTCATTCATTCAGCTGTTTCAGCACCTACTCTGCGTCAGGCCCAGAGCATGGAAAGGTGAGCAAACCCCCATGTGGTCCACAGCCACCATCCCACGGAGAAGCGAGACCCCTCAGGGGGCAGATATGACCCAGTGTGAAAATGCTTCAAAGGTGGGGTGCGGTAGAGTGCTGAGCTGGTGGGAGAAGCACCTGCTCTGGGGACTCAGGGACCCCTTTGTGGAGGTTGAATGGAGTTCACCAGGCAAAGAACAGCGAGGATTCCCAGGCAGAGGGAACAGCATGTGCAAAGGCCCAGAGTTGAGAGAGAGGCTGGAGCAGAGTGTGGGTGTGTCCCCGCTGAGTCTAGAAGGACAGGCTTGGGGTGGCTGGGCTCTTTCCTTTTCAGCCTCTGCTCTCTTCTCTTCCTCTCCCCACAACATCCCTCTCTAGTAGGTACTTGTTTCTCAAACTGACATCTTCTTCTGCACCCATCCTCCACAGGTAGCAACCCCTCTGCTCATCAAACTCATCCTTCCAGACCCTCCTCTGTGAAGCCATCCCTGACCCTTGACTTCGCTCTCTGGCTTCTGAGCCAGGCAGAAGCCTGGGAAACTTGTCTTGGGTTCAGTGTGGGGGATTTTGGAGAATTTTGACAGAATTCAGCTGAATAAAAGCCAAAGTTCTTACAAAGGCTTATAAGACCCTGCACAGTCTGGACAACCCGCCCCCAGCCTTGGACCCTGTTTTCCACTGCTCTCCTCTTCGCCTGCTCTGCTTCAGCTACACTGGTCTCCTTGACGGTCCTTAAATATGGCCCCCACTCTGCATTCTTACCCCAGGTCCTTTGCACCTGCTGTTTCTAGTGCACCTTTTCCCTCCCTTATTTTACACCTTCATCTTCATCAGATTTTCCTCAAATATCACCTCTCAGAGAGGTACACCCTAATACTCTACTTAAAACTGCAACCCCTATCTCACGCTCTTCCCTGCTTTTTCCCCACAGCACTCACCATCTTCAAGAGCTCGTATGATTCACATACTTATTTGTTTACTGTCTGTCTTTCCCCGTGAAAAGTGAGTTCCAGGAGGGCAGGGATTTGGGTCTGCCTGGTTCACTCTGTATCCTTAGCACCTAGCAACACTGCCTGGCATACAGTAGGTGTGCAATAAATATGTGTCGGTTGAATGAATGAATTCTGAGGTCTGACTGTGTGCCAGGCAGTCTCTGTCCTAGATGCCACGGAAGCTGGAAAGCAGGAGGAACAGGGTCTCTGCCTCTCCAAGGGTGCCAGCCAAGCTGGTTCTGGCGGGCAGTGGGACAGGTCCCTGACAGCCAGGTGAGTCCTGGGTGAATCACTGCTAATGAGATGGTGAGGGCCACGCCAAGCTGCTTCCCGCACGGGCGGCCGACAGGTAACTGCCTGTCACCAGGAAACTCCTCAGTAAGGATTGAACAGGACCCTGGGCTGGGGCGGGAGGAACTGCCCGCCTCCCCTCGAGACCCCACCCATTCCTGAGGACTGAGTCGGCTCACCTGGGCTCCCCCACCCCCAGGCCTTGGCGAGACACTGGTTTCTCAACCTTGGCTTTGAGATGATTTCCTTCCTAAAAGGAGTTTCGCTCGCTGCATTCCACAACCCTCCTGGGCAGGGCCTGCTTGTCAGCTAGCCCTGTCTGGGTCACTGAGTCTGCAGAGGGAAGGCAGCTGGGCCTGGAAAACCCCAGGACCCCTCTGGGAAGCCCTAAGGAGAGTCAGTCGACCAGTTGACCAGAGTTTATTAAGTGGGAGTATAGGATCAATGGGGTTTCTAAAGCCTGACTGAACAGTGTGAAGGGGTCTTCCTGACCACATTCCACCTGCCCATTGGAGCCTTGGGCCCACCAGGGTGCCTGCCCAAGCCCAGGCAAGATGACCACCCAAGTCGGGGCATTGACTTCTGTGAGCCTCCATTTCCTCATCTGCAGAGTGGGGCAAAGCCTCCTGTCCCGTGGGCGGCTGCAGGGCCAGCATGAGATCATGGGTACACAGAGCAAGGAATGCAGGTGGGCAGCCAGGCCTCCGCCCCACAGCCAAGAAGATGTGGCCAATGTGGCAGATGTCTGGGGAGGAAGCTGGCCAGGCCCTGTCCCAGAGTCAACGAGACTGGTCCATCAGTACCTCTCTCCCTTCCTCTCAGTTGGGGCACTTGGAGTCACAGCAGGCCCTTCTACCCAGAACCCAAAAAGCCCCCAGCTGGGTTGCCTCACTGCAGCCCTCTGTCTGGGTCTGAAATCCCCATCCTTATTTATTTGTATCACAGTAACACGTCTATCGCTTTCAGTGAATGTATTTGTTGGCCAGTTATCAGATGTCCAAGGGGTACTGCCCAGCTGCCAGGCACAGTGCCCGGTGATGGATGCAGAGATGGTGAGGCCTGGCCCCGTCTCAAGGGTGCACAGTCTTGTAAATACACCGCATGTGAAAACACCAGCAGGGCTCCTTGGGTACTCAGAGCAGGAGTGGTTGGTGGGGTGAGGCGGGGGTTGGGCAGAGCCTCATAGAGGAGCTGCAGCTTGGACAGGGCTGTCCTTGTGCTTTGCCGACCTACCTTTGCCATTTAATCCTCACCACAGCCTTGTGATGTTGCCGGCACAGGTATCATCATACCCATTTTATGGATGACAAAACCGAGGTTCCAAGAGGTGAGGGGACTTGCCCAAGGCATCCGTGATAGTGAGTGGCAGGGGCTCATCTGGAATCCCAGTCTCCCAATCTCCATGCAGCAGTCTCCCATGCCCTGCCTCAAGTTCCTTCTTCCCCTCACGTGTTTGTTTTTACGGCAAACACTACACGGGTGCTTGGCATGTGCTGGGCGCTGTCCATAAGCTGGCGACTTACAGGTGGCAAGGTAGGGTCTAGAGGAGAAACCACACATATACCCAGATGCTGAAATCTTTCATTCAGTTTTCCATTCAACAGGTTCACTGAACACCTACTGTGCATCAGGTGCTGGGGATACATCAGTGAACAAAATAGGCAAAGAGGACTGCCCTCGTGGAGGTTTTCTTCCAGTAGGAAAACAGACAATCAAGTAAGTGGGCAGTGCCCTGAAGGAGCATCACACAGGGTAAAGGAAAGAACACAGTGGTCAAGGAGGGCCTTTCCAGAATAAGTCATATTAGCTTGTGTTTTTTTCTGAGAAGACATTTGTGTGGAGGACGCCTGTGGATAGCCGAGGAAGTGTGCCAGGCAGAGGAAACAGCAGTGCAAAGGCCTTGAGGCAGGAGTGTGCTTGGGTGTTTTGAGGAGCATCAGGGAGCTGAGTAGGTAAGTGGGGGAGTGGTAGGAAGTGAGGTCAGGGAGGTAATGGGAGTGGGGGAGGTACAGATCCTAAAGGCTTGTAGGTCATACTGAGGTCTTTGCTTTTAACCCTGAGTGAGGTGGGAGCCATTGGAGGGTTTTGAGCTGAAGAGTGACCTGGTTAGACTTAGGTTTCAAAAGGATCTTTCTGGATGCTGTGGAGACAGACTCTAATGGGGCAAGGGATGGAAGAGGACAGGGAGATAATGGGGGGCTGCTGAGACCATCCAGGTAGAGATGGGCTAGATTGGTGATGGTGGAGTGGGAAGAAGTGGTCACCTCGGGATGTTCTGAAACTAGTCCCAACAGCATTTGCAGACTGGACAGGAGGTATGCAAGAAAGTGACAAGGTCAAGAGCGACCCTGGCTCCAGGAGCAGGAGGGCAGCTCTGCCCAGGCCAGGTCCAACCAAAGATGGCACATCCTTCGCCTGGAGCATGGCATGGGGCATGGCACTGCCCGGGAGGATGTTGAGGCTGGACAGTGCTGGGCCCTTCGTCCCTCCCACCTTGCGGCTGCATGGCCTCCTCATTTCATTTCAAACGCTGTGAACTGGGCCCAGCAGCTGCCACTCCCCTCCTACCCTGGATGGGACCATCAATCTGCACAATGTTTCTGGAAAGCATTTTGTCCATATGTATCAAGAGTCTTAAAACTTGTCATGGGGCTTCCCTGGTGGCGCAGTGGTTGAGAGTCCACCTGCCGATGCAGGGTACCCGGGTTCGTGCCCCAGTCCGGGAGGATCCCACGTGCCGCGGAGCGGCTGGGCCCGTGAGCCATGGCCACTGAGCCTGTGCGTCCGGAGCCTGTGCTCCGCAACGGGAGAGGCCACAACAGTGAGAGGCCCGTGTACCGCATAAAAAAACAAACAAACAAACAAACAAAAAAAAACCCAACTTGTTATGCCCTTGGACCCAGTGAGTCCCTTTCTAGGAGGTTCCCCTGGAGAAGTCACCTGAAACGCTGACACCAGTTAACGCATCAAGAGCTCCACTTAGGCTCTCATGCTGCCCTTAAATTCATGTTTCCTAAGGGTTTTAATGTCAAAGGATAACATTTATGCTACAATGTCAAGTGGATACAATATTGTGCCTGAGACACACATACAAGGAAGGAAATAGACAGCGATTATCACTGAGTGGAACTTCGATCGCTATTTTCATTTTCTTCTTTGCACTTTTCTGCTTTGTACTGATGTTCTAAAATGGACATGCTTTGCCTTCATGATAATTTGATTAAAAAGCACTATTCAAAATAGAAAGAGAAAGGAAATGTGAGTTCCCAGAAGCTGAGGAAGCACAGCAGAGGCCAAGCCAGGAGCAGAAAACCAACTGACCCATCCCTTTCAGGGAAAGGCAGCAGCCACGTGGAGAAAGGCAGGCCTGGTGCCCCGCCAGCCGGACAGCCGGCCCCTGGGCTCACTTCCTCCAGCATAACTGCCCAGAGGCTGAGCTGAGAATAGTGGCGGGAGAGAGCAGAGCCAGGTCCAGAGGCCACTCTTCCTCCCCTTCCTACTGCTCAGGCCACAGGGTTATGTCCCTTTTCCTTGGGCCCCTATAGCCCTTGGAGTTTGCCCCTCCATCTCCTCTGCTTCCATTATATCTCACCAGAAACCTGCTGCTTTTGTGCTGTGTTTATAACCTTGTGTCTCGACTGACTATAAGTATCCTGTATCCAGGGGTTCTCAAAATGTGGTCCTCAGACTAGCAGCGTCAGCACCACCCAGGAACTCGTTAGACGTGCAAATTCACAGGTCCCACCCAAGACCCACTGAATCTGAAACTCTGGTGGTAGAGCCCAGCAATCTGTGTTTTAACAAGCCCTTTAGGGCTACAGTTTGAGACTGTAGGCTACACTGCCTTATGATACAGCCCCACTGTGGTCCTTGTTTTACATCGATTATTTGATTTTACATATTGCCATGATTTCCACTTAACAAAAAAAACAAGCTCAGAGAGGTTAAGGGACTTGGCCAAGGTCACACAGCCAGTCAGAGGCAGAGCTGGGACTCTGAGCCCATACTTTTATTTTAACCTTTGTGCTCTGCGGCTGCCTGGACTTCAGGCTCCCTTGTGGGGCTTGGCTCTGGGCATACACAGTGCCACGGACATGGGTTGAACGGGAGTTTGCACACTGCGGCATCAGAGCCCTGGCTGCTCAGTCGGAAGACCAAAGTGATTCCGCATGAGACCCAGTCAGCCCGGCCTCCTGTGCGCTGAGGGAGGCAGGCTCTGTGTGTCTGCTGAGGCCCCTCAGGTGAGGACAGCCAGTGGCAGTCAGGATGGACAAACACCTCAGTAGAGGGGCGCAGTGCCACCTGCTGGCCCGCAGCACATCATCAGCGATGCTGGCTGTTAAACACAGGGACCCACACACACTCAGGGACACCGTGACAAGCAAGCACGTGTCTCCTCCCACTGCACTTGGATGGACACATCCACACATGGATGTCTGGACCTGTGGGCACGTGGGGCTCTCAGCCACACGGCCTGGCAGATAGCATTAAATCCACTCATTTATTCATTTCTTCCCTCACCAAATGTTTGTTGAGATATGCCCAGCCCACAGCTCTGGCTGGTTGATGATCAAGAGACTGGGCAATCACTAGGCGATGTGGATAAAAGTCTTGGGAGGAATGTGCCCGGTGAGGTCACAGAGGCAGCCCCTAACCCATCTAGACTGGAGTTAGGGGCAGGGACAACTTCCCCAGGAAATCCATGCCCTGCTAGGTCTGAGCACGTGAGCAGGAGATGGCTGGGTGGGGGAAGAAAACAGAGGCTAAACAGAGCAAAGCCCAGGGGAGGAGCTGGAGAGGAGAGTTGGGAGCCTCAGCAAAGGGCCTTACACACGGGCCACAGAGTCCGGACTCTGTCCCCACAGGCAGTGGGGAGCCATGGAAAGTTTTCAGCGGGGGAATGGCATGGCCAGATTCTGGTGCCAAACCTACTGACACATTTGGACTAACACTTAGGCCCTGAGGGTCTCTTAGCCCCTTTTGTGGCTGGGCCTTGCATGTGATTTGTCCCTGTGTACTGTCTCCTCCTGCTGCAGCAGCTGCCCTTGGATGAGTCTGGGAAGGGGAGAGGCACCCCCCAGCCCCCAGAGGGAAGCTTGTGTCCAGTCTAGAAATGAACGAAGCAAACAGCAGCCACCGTTAAGGCAGGCATCCCTGTGTGCCCAGTATATGCCCTTTTTTCAACTCACCAGGCCATCCGAGACGGCTCAGAGGGTGTGACCTATTCCAAAACGTAGCTCCCTGTGCCCACTAGGTCCCCCAGTTCCCCCTACTAGAGGGTCGGTGCCTGTCTGTGGGATGGATGAGTCATGATGGGTGGTGAATACAGTAGGGGAGGTTGGAGCACTGACACGAGCACAGTCTGGGTTAGAGCCCTGCAGGACGGCGGGGAGGGGACCCTGGGTGGCTGAGAGACAGGGGAGCAGCATGAGGACCCCCCCAAAGAGGAGGTGGCAGGTGGAGCTGAAGAGAAAACCTTGGCAGCTTCCCAATTCAACTTGGCCGTGACTTTGTCAATGGCCAGCTCTCCACCAGCCTGGCCCCTGGCCTGGCCCGCGACCTGCGGTTTTCCTCAGTAGAACAGCGGTGGCAGCTTCCGAGAAGCCCCACCAAGACTTTCCTGTCAGAGCAACTCCAAGTTCCTCTTAAGGAAGGGGAAGTGGTGGAGTTTCTCCTAAGGGCTTTCAGTTTCTTTCTAAGAAGCTGGAGTGTCCCAACCCCAGGGCCCTGTGCAGAGCCAGGTGTTAAAAGGAGAGAGGTTCCACGTCGGGGGCTTTCCCACCTCAGTTCCACACGCAGCTCATTTGTTGGGGCCCCGGGGTGGACATTGCAGAAGAGGAAACAAGACCTGTGTTTTGCAGGTCCTTTCCCATGCCCCCTCCTCTCTTCCTCCTCCAGGGACACAACCCCTACACTCCCTCCCAGCCCCCACCAACAGGGCACGTGCACAGAATGCTGCCTGCCCTCCCTCAGGGACATCCCACGTGGAAACTTGTTTCCTCAACCCTCAAAGCCAACTTCTTCTGAGCCCTGCTTCCTCCGGGCTCTGCTGGGCAACTGAACATCTAACCTAAACCAAGAGCCAACAGGTGACATCAGCTTCTCGCTGACTCTGGGCCAGGAAATGTGCCCATTTTGGAGACCCAAAGCTTCTTGAGGACACAGTGTGGGAACCCCAAGAACCCACCTTTTTAAGAAGACCTGGCTTGGCGGTAAAGCAAAAGTCCTGATGTAATGATAACAATAGCCGTCATTGAGGTTAAGCACTTACCGTGTGCCAGCATTTTACATTAATTTCCTCCTATAACCCAATCCCCCCGGCGATCGCATGACGAGGACACAATCATTATCCCTGAAGTCAAGCAACCTGTCCAACTCACACAGCCCACAAGCCCATTCTTCCCAGTAGACCTCTTCTCAGAAAGGCGGGGAAGAACGACTATCAGGCCTTCAAAGTAGCTGGCTGAGAAGGTGTGATCTCCAGTATCACCAAGAGTCTCAAAGTAAGCTCTGAGAGGTGAAGAGCAAGCGATCTAGTTAAAGCCTGCTTGCAGCACTGCCACGGCTGGGGTTCTCCCCAGTGCCTTACACACTCCTGTTGACTCTTCTATTTTCTTCCCACGGGCACTGATTTAGGGTTTCTGCATTATGTCCACATGCATTATGGGACAATGGGGGGATTCCCCCCCAAACCATGATGCTGTTCCGTTCAAAAACATTTGCCTAGAGGTCCACAGCTGTGTGACTCATACTGCTGAGGTAGCAAGAAAACTCACAGCTGCAGGGTGGAGGGTGGGCAGTTTAGTAAATAAAAATACAGGACACCCAGTTAAATCTGAATTTCAGATCAACAGCAACATTTGGGATGCCCTGATACTAAAAAAAACAAAAAACAAAAAACAGTGTTGTTTATCTGAAATTCAAATTTAACTGGGCATCCTGTTTTGTACTTGGCAACCCAAGACACCCAGCACCTGGGGCAAAGCTCCAGCCTTCCCCAAGTTTTGGCGGGGAGCTGTCAAGAGTAAGAGGCAAGCAAAACTGGGAGAAAACCACTCACCTGGGATGAAAACAAACCTAGGAGTTTGGTCAGAGAAAGATGGAAACACTGCTTCAAGGGTTCCTCCTGAGCAATCTCAAAATCTCACTCTCAACCCAGGTCAGAGTTCCGAGTGCAAATTCTGAAAAAATGCGTGGTGTTCCTGAAGACCTTCCTGCTCCTGGGTCTCAGTTTTCTCATCTCTGTCATGGGTAGGAGGTTTGGACTCTATGATGGCTAAGGACCTCCTAGCCCTTGGCTTTTCTGGCCTCATTGAAAATCTGCTAGAAGTAAGAGAAGGTAGGAGGTAGCCAAGGAGGAGAGAAGGAAGAGACAGCTCTGCTTGAAAAAGTGCCATCCCTCCTACCCTACAGCACCCAAAGGGGATTGGGGCATTGCGACTGGACCCTGGTTACTTGGAGGGCTCCTCTGGGGTCAGGCCATCCAGCTTTTCAAACACCCATGGAAACACCTGAGCCACAGCTGGGATCATTGCTAGCTTCAAAATTAGAAAAATATATTGTAAGGATGAAATGGCTAAATGGCTTCAAAATGTTAACTAGACAATTGTAACTCAGCTCCCATAGTTCATGTAACTTATATGTGCTGTGGCATGTGGGTCCATTTGAGTACATTTGAGGGATGTGGCCTCTGAGAGTAAGATGCCCAGGGCTTTGAAGCCCCACAAAGAGCGGTCCCATAGATGTGCAGACAGTGAATTCCTCCACCAACCATATTCCGCGGTCTGATGGCGGTGTGGAGGTGACTCTCTGGAGATAGAGATGAGGGAAGGGTGGGTCTGGGAGTCAGGGAAGGCCCCTCTAAGTGGATCCCAAGTGGTCCCTGGAGGGGGACTGGTGAGACCCGGCAGGGGCCTCAGGGCCAGTCTCCACGTAGGGCTGCAGTCTTGACAGGGAACTAGAGTCCACATCCCAAGGCAAGCCCTGGGTGCTTCTCAGGCTGATGGGTGCTGGGATTACTTCTCAACCTTCGCCTGCTATAAAGGCCAGGGATGTTCACATGTAGGCTGCAGTGGTGGCACCTAAAGCACTGGGGGTGCCCAGGGCCCCCATGGTCACCATCAGCTCCATACCTCACAGTCACCACCAGAAGGTAACAGTCTTTGCTGTGGACAATGCACATTTTCTCAATCTTGCATAAAAGTGTATCTTTAGGAAACTTGGTGAATTAGTTTGCTCAGGGGTGTTGGCAGAGTTAATTTCTTCTGAGGCCCCTCTTCTCCTCTTTGTCTTCATGTGGCCTTCCCCTGTGCCTAGGTCCTAATCTCCTCTTTTTTTTTTTTTTTTTTGCTGTACTTGGGCCTCTCACTGTTGTGGCCTCTCCCGTTGCGGAGCACAGGCTCCGGACGCGCAGGCTCAGCGGCCATGGCTCACGGGCCTAGCCGCTCCACGGCATGTGGGATCTTCCCAGACCGGGGCACGAACCCATGTCCCCTGCATCGGCAGGCGGACTCTCAATCACTGTACCACCAGGGAAGCCCCTTAATCTCTTTTTATAAGGACGCCAGTCATATCAGATTAGGGCTCACCTGTTGACCTCATTTTACCTTAATTACCTCTTTAAAGACTCTATCTCCAAATACAGTCATATTCTGAGGTACTGGGGGATTAGAACGTCAACACATAAAATTAGGGGAGGACACAATTCAGCCAATAACACTTGGTGATTTTTAACTTAAAATTGGAGATAAAAACAGCATGCTGGTTTTGGAAATGCAGGTTGAAGACTGGTCTCAAGACCACTCCTCAGAGATGACCACCTTTCTCTAGACATTCTGGAACCTCCCCTGCCTACCAGTTTTGATCAGGGGTAGTTTGGGGATGCAGCCTCTGTACGTGGCCCCCACTGGCCAGTGGGCTGGGAGGGGGTCAATATTGTGACCAAAATGCTGGGACGTAGAATAGGGTGGGCAGCTCTCTCCACCCAGTGATAAAGGTCTGGTAGTCTTTGTGCTTGAAAAAATGTGGTCTTTAAAAACAAAGTTTCAAATTATTTACTGGGAGCTGCTATTTATAGGATCATTTATGAGTCTCTAAAAAAAGAGAGACAAACTTTCAGCATTTGTGTTTTTACAAAAGGAGTACATGTTTATCGTTGAAAACACAGATGAAAAAGAAGAAAAAATTAACGATAATCAGTAATTGGACCTCCCAGAGATAATCACCATTAACATTTGGGTTTCTATATCTATCTGTATCTATCTATGTGTCTTAATCTCCAACTTCATCTACATTTATATAGTTGAATTTAATTTAAAGACAAGATTAACCTTACCATTTCATAACTTCTTATCCATTACTATATCATGATCACGTCACTGGGCATTGAATTGTTTTCTATGATGCCACTTTCGATGGTGGCAGATATGCACCATAAGCTACTCAACAAATTTCCTACTGTTGAATAATTGGGTTGTTTTACCAGTTTTATGATATTAAATGGAGCTGTGACAGCATCTTCGTAGTTAAATTTTTGCCATGATCATTTACTAAGGGTAAATTACTAGAGGTGAAATTTCTGAGCTAAAGAGAAAGCACTACTTAAAAATTTTAAACTTTATTTTTGAATAGATAGTATATTCACGAGGTTCAAAATTTTAAAGGCATCTCCCCACCTCTGTTGTGAAGTCAGCTAGTTCCCCTCCCCAGAGGCAATTGCTGTTACCAATGTCTTATTTTCTTCCCAGAGATATTTTATGTACATATATAATATATACATGTACATAGTATGTGTGTATGTATATATACACACATATAAAATATACGCATATGTACATATATCTCTCTATATATACATATATGTATATACATAATTTTTTTCACAAATGATAGTATCCTCTATATACTATTTTCTTTTTAAAAATAAATTTATTTATTTTTGGCTGTGTTGGGTCTTCATTGCTGTGTGCGGGCTTTCTCTAGTTGAAATGAGCAGGGGCTACTCTTCGTTGAGGTGCGTGGGCTTCTCATTGTCGTGGCTTCTCTTGTTGCAGAGCACGGGCTCTAGGCACACAGGCTTCAGTAGTTGTGGCTTGCGGACTCTAGAGCTCAGGCTCAGTAGTTGTGGCGCACGAGCTTAGTTGCTCCACGGCATGCGGGATCTTCCTGGGCCAGAGCTCGAACCCGTGTCCCTTGCATTGGCAGGCAGATTCTTAACCACTGCGCCACCAGAGAAGCCCAAATTTTTTTATTTTTAATTTATTTTTAGACCGCATCACGCAGCTTGTGGGATCTTAGTTCCCTGACCAGGGATCGAACCTGTGCCCCCTGCAGTGGAAGCGCGGAGTCCTATCCACTGCACCGCCAGGGAATTCCCCTCTATATACTATTTTTACACTTTGCATTTATCACTTAAATCATCTTGGAGGGCTGTCCATGTCAGTACATAAAGAACTTCCTCATTTTTCTTTAAGCAGCTGCATGGTATTTCATTATATGTATGTATTGTAATATACTTAAATAGTTCTCTGTTGATGGACATAGAGGTTGTTTACTAATTATATATGACTATATAACAAATTACCCCAAAATATAATGACAAAAACCACAATAATTTATTTTTTCTTACGGTTTCTGTTGGTCAGAAATTTGAGAAGGGGACTTCCCTCTTGGTGCAGTGATTAAGAATCTGCCTGCCAATGCAGGGGACACGGGTTTGAGCCCTGGTCCTGGAAGATCCCACATGCCGTGGAGCAACTAAGCCCGTACACCACTGCTGAGCCTACGCTCTAGAGCCCGCAAGCCACAACTACTGAGCCTGTGCACCTAGAGCCTGTGCTCCGCAACAAGAGAAGCCACCGCAATGAGAAGCCCACGCATCGCAGCAAAGAGTAGCCCCTGCTGGCCACAACTAGAGAAAGCCTGTGCACAGCAACAAAGACCCAACACAACCAAAACAGAAATTTGAGAAGGACCCAGCTGGGCAGTTCTCACTTGGGTCTGTCATGAGACTACAGTCAGATGTTGGCTGAGGCCACAGTCATCTGAAGACTCAACTGGGGCTGGAGGATCATTTCTAAGGTTACTCACTCACACAGCTGGCAAGTTGGTTCTGTCTGTAGGCTGAGTGCCCCAGTCCTTTCCACATGGAGCTCTCCACAGAGCTGCCAGAACATCACTTCTGCCACATCTTATGGGTCGAAGCAAGTCACCAGGTCAACCCAGATTCAAGAGGAGGTGAAATTGGGAATTCCCTGGTGGGCCAGTGGTTAAGACTCGAGCTTCCACTGCAGGGGGCATGGGTTCAATCCCTGGTTGGGGAACTAATATCCTGCAAGCCAAAAAAAAAAGAGGAGGTGAAATAATTCCACCTTGTGGTAGTAGAAGCAGCAAAATCATGTTGCAAAGAGGCATGAACACAGGGGTGGGGGTAATTCTCTCCAGGGCCATTATTGTAACAATACTCCATAGGGATGGTGCACAAAGTTCCTAGACTGGGTCGGCATGCCCCACACATGCACCCAGAGACCGATGAACTTTAGCCTCACTCTTGACAACAACCTGGCGCCTCCCAGCTTGTTCCTAACTCCCTTCTCAGCCAGTCCAGCTCAGAAGCTCTGCCCATTGGCTGCGCCTCTGGTATGGGGCCCTGTTTATGCCCTTTGGCCTTGCTGATGCATGTGAGGACTTTGATTCAGATTACCTGCCAGTCTTCCCGCTCTTGGGTGGCCCCTACTCTGCTTCCTGGAACTCACAGCCCCACCCCCTCAACTGCCCTCTGGCAGGGCCTGGTCTGCCCTCCCCCTGGAAAGTTCATACAACACCAGTGGATTCTTCTTGACCAATTTCTCAGGAAAACTTCCTAATACATCTGAAAGTACGATATATGTCTTTCCCCTTTTATTTACCCCAACCTAATAAGCTCCAGTAATTCAGACCTTTGAGAAATTCTACAATTTATGCTCCAAATTTTAGTCCCCCCCGGCTTTTTTCTTGGTCTGTCATACATGTCCTTTAGAACTCATGAGTTACTGAGAATATAAACCAATGACACTGTTATTTGATAAGAGCTATAAAGGGAAAAGATAATACCAATAAGATGGGTGGGCCGAAAAGTTAACATGAATCCCATTTTCCTAATTGAATCGTATTTTTTGATGTAGTAGCTCGCTGCCTAAGGACCCTTAGAAGGCCATAAGGCAGAGCACAGAATTATTTAGTCATAAAATTTTAGATTTTTTTAGAAACCAAATTTTTTGTAAGGAGAAGTCTTTTGGTAAAGATATTAATTTGCTAATTATTAAAATAATTCTAGTGTTTGAAGATGTATTGTTAAGTAAAAAACAACAACAACAGAAAACAAGGTGTACAACAATTGCACAGTCAAGTACCTTTAGGGTGAAAATGGGAGAATCTATACAACATAACAAGACATAAAACATAATATGATATAATATGTGTGTGTGTCTATGTATCTCCTTTCTTTGGAAATATCTATAAGAAACCAGTAATATTGAGACTTCCCTAGCAGTCCAGTGGTTAAAGCTCCACGCTTCCACTGCAGGGGGTACGTGTTCGATCCCTGGTTGGGGAACTAAGATCCCACATGCCGCTAGACTAAAAAAAAAAAAAAAAAGAAAATAGTAATATTGACTCTTAGGAGAAAAAAATCGGTGTCTGACAGCAGGGTGGGAGGAAGATTTGTCAGTTTATCCTTTGTTCCTTTTGAATTTTCGTACCAAAATAAATCAAAATTGTGGGAACAGGTATCACCTGGGAGGGGCATGAGGGAGTTCTCCAGGGTGCTGGAAATGTTCTGGGCCTTGGTCTGAGTGATGGTTACGTGGGTGAATACATGTGAAAAGTTATCATTCCATATACTTAAAATCTATGCACTTTATTATAAGTTATACTTCCAAGAAAGTGGTGACTTTCAATGAAAAAATTAAATATATTAAAATAATTTTTTATTTTGTTGGTTTTTGTTGTTTTTTGGGGGGAGGGGGGGCGCCGTATGGCATGTGTGATCTTAGTTCCCCAACCAGGGATCAAACCTGTGCCCCCTACAGTAGAAACATGGAGTCTTAACCACTGGACCGCCAGGGAAGTCCCCAAAATAATTTTTCAAGAAGAAAAATAAAGTCAGACTAGGCGGGCTGCCAAAAAATAAAGTCAGACCTTGCCTTGCTCCACAAAAGTAGATGTGTTTCTGAAAAGTTTACTTAAAGTTTACTTAAGCCAGTTTCTATAAAGCGAAGCATAATTTTCAGTTGGCTTCCATGATAATGTCTAAGAAGTGGTTGTGGACTTCATCCAGTGCTGGTCTTGATCTGAGCATTGGAACCCTGCTGGGGTGAACCCTCCTGCCCTCTGAGTCTGGGCTTGATGATAGTGAGAGAGGGGAAAGGTGATGAGTCTCCCTGAAAGGCCTGAGAAAGGGGAGCACAGCAGAGAACAGAGGAAAAAAGTTACTTAGGGAGCGCCTCTGTGTCTGGGCCCTGCACACACTGGCATAACCAAGGCAGACAAAGAACCCTTCTGAAAGGCAAGAGAGAAAATAAAAATTGGAAAACAGAACCATATACATTAATCCACTCATATGCTCAGCATTTTAACATTTTCAAAGCCCTTTTACACCCATTAGTTCATTTGACCCCAAAACAATCCCATGAATAGACAGGGCACGTGTTGTTCATCCCATTTTATGAATGAGGAAGGAAGCTGAGGCACAGAGAGCAAAGTCACATGGAGGTAACAGAGTCAGAACTCAAACCCGTGTTTTAAAATTCTAAGTCCGATGTGATTATTGCCGCTTCCCAGAAAGGTCACAGAGCATCCGGGGTCAGTTCTGGCTTCCCCACTTACCAGAAGTGTGATTTGCGGTGAGTTGCTGAATCTCTCTCTGCCTCCCTATTTGCATCTGTACAATGGAGCTGGTTTGTAGATTAAATGCACCGATACACTGAAAGCACACAGTAAGTGTTCATTAAAAGTTAGCTCTTGAGGGCTTCCCTGGTGGCGCAGTGGTTGAGAGTCCGCCTGCCGATGCAGGGGACGTGGGTTTGTGCCCCAGTCCGGGAGGATCCCACATGCCGCGGAGCGGCTGGGCCCGTGAGCCATGGCCACTGAGCCTGTGCGTCCGGAGCCTGTGCTCCGCAACGGGAGAGGCCACAACAGTGAGAGGCCCGTGTACCACAAAAAAAAAAAAAAAAAAGTTAGCTCTTGGGACTTCCCTGGCAGTCCAGTGGTTAAGACTCTGCGCTTCCAATGCAGGGGCCACAGGTTTGATCCCCGGTCAGGGAACTAATATCCCACATGCTGTGGTGCGCTGCCAGAAAAAAAAAAATTATCTCTTGTTTTTATTCGCAGAGGTAAAGAGAGACACAGTTAAAATGCCAAAGATGAGAAATGAGAGAATCATGGAGAGAAGAGGGTAAGGAGAAGAAATCAGAGGCAGAAATGGCTCCAGCATATCAGTGGCTCAGGGAGTTGGAACAAGAAGGATGTGACCAGGTAGAGGCCAGGGTCAGGCCAGAAGCACCAGTAGGAAGGTGCCCTCACCTCCACCTTGGCCTTTGACTTGCAGAAGCTCACTGTGTATAGGTCGAAGGCCAGCTAGCAACTGGCCCAGAATAGAACCTGAGGCCAGGCAGAGGAGAGAAGAGATGGAAAAGGCACCTGGGTCACCTTGAGGGTTGCAAGCTCAAGACGTGGACAGGTGAGCAAGGTGGCTTCACTCAGTTACCTCAGGATGCCAGACTTTGTGGACAGTGTCGTGCTGGAAAAAAGTAACAATCAGACCTCTGTTGGAGGATGAGGGATAAGAGGGGGGCTGATTTGCCAATTTCCATGGCAGGAACACTCCCACCATGGCCAATTTCAGGAAGAAGCAGGGCCCTGGGGTCCAGTCATGGGGCAGAGACAGGCAGCCAGAAGGAAAAGGCAAAGGTATGAGGCCACAGCCATTGTTAGGAGACCCTTGTCCTGGTCCCTGAGAGAGTCCACAGAAGTGCCGTATGACCTTGCACACATCATTCGCACCTCTCTGACTTCCAGTCATCTCAGTGGAAGAGAAATAATGCCTGCCATGTTGGTGGCCTGACAGCGCTAGTGTGAATCCAGGCCAGAAGGTGTTTTTCGAGCACTTACTATGTGCTAAGTTCTGGGATACAGAGATGAATAAACGAGCTCTGAGAGGCAGCCAGGGGCCAGATCACAGAAAGCCTGGTGGATTGTAGGAGGGAGGCATCAGATGGACTTCTTACCGTGATGCCTCAGGAGGGTTGGGACCAGGACCCTGGATGGGAGTTTCAGATGGAAAAGAACCCCTGTGTCTGCTGTTTGGAGTACGACCACCAGGGGGTGAGTGTATGAGTGCAGGAGCCGGAGAGCAGCTCTTGCAATCAGTCACCTGAGAGAGGGCATGGTGGTCTGAACCAGAGAGGTGGCTGTGTGAGAGGTGTGGGGTGCGAGGAGGCTCCATCTGGAATATATCCTGAAGGCAGAAGCAACTAGACTTGCTGCTGGAACAAATTATCCCAGGAATGTTGCTACATAAAGAGCGTAGCTAATAACAACTCCCAGCTGTTGAGCCCCTCCTGTGGGCCAGGAGCTTTCCCTGCATTATCTCCTTTGGTTTTCACACCAAGCATGCAAGGGGGCATTGCTCAATCTATTTACAATAAATAAATGGAGGCTCAGAGACACTGAGTGATGTGCCCAACGTCCCACAGCAAGCCCACCACAGAGTTGGGATTTGAGCCTTTTAGACTGTCATGGGTGCCCTCCCCATGATACCAGCTGCCCCTAGGATTTTGGAAGGATTAGGATACTGTCTGGCACGTAATAGGGACTTAAATGATTATGTTTGCAAAATATTTACTATTACAGGCCCTTATTTCATTACATTCATAAACTCCCGCCAGCTTTATTGAGGTATAATTGACAAATAAAAATTGTATAGATTAAAGATGTACAACATGATATTTTTGATACATTCATAAGCTTAAAAAGTTGTAAGCACTACACACCCACCAGAATGGCTAAAATTTAAAACAAACAGGGACTTCCCTTTTGGTCCAGTGGCTGAGACTCCATGCTCCCAATGCAGGGGGCCCGGGTTTGATCCCTGGACAGGGAACTAGATCCTACACGCCACAACTAAGAGTCCACATGCCTCAACTAAAGATCCCGCATGCCGCAACTAAGACCTGGGGCAGCCAAATAAATAAATAAATAAATAAATGTTTTAACAAACAAACAAAAACCTTGCCTGTGCCAAATGCTGGCAAAGATGTGCACAATGGGAAACTCTGATCGCTGATGATGGGAATGCAAAATGGTACAGTCACCCTGGAAGACAGCTTGGCGGTTTCTGAGAGAGGTAATCATACACTTACCATATGACCCAGTGATCCAATTTTAGGTATTTACCTTAGACAAATGAAAATGCATGACCACGAAAAAAACCTGAACATGAATGTTTATAGTTCATAGCAGCACTATTCATAATTGCCCCAAACCACAAATAACCCAAAGGTCCTTCAGCTGGTAAAGGGTAAACAAACCACGGTATACCCACTTAAGGGATACTACTCAGTAACAGAAAGGAACAAAGTACTGGTCCATGAACAACGTGGATGAGTCTCAGATACATGAGGCTGAGTAAAAGGAGCCAGACCCAAAAGTCTCCGTACTGTATGATTCCAAATATATGACATTCTGGAAGAGACAAAACGATAGGTCAGAGAACAGAGCAGTGGGTGCCAGGGACCAGAGGGTGAAGGGAGAGGATGACTACAAAGGGGCAGCACAGGGAAACTTCTTGGGGTGATAGAGCTGTTCTATGTCTTGATTGTGGTAGTGGTTGCGTGACTGTACCTTTGGCCAAAACTCATAGAACTATTTTATAAATGGTGGATTCTACTGTATGTAAATTATACGTCAATAAATCCTAACTCATTTAGTGCCATAGTAAGGCCACTTCCCCCATTCCCCACTCAGACTAACCATTGCTAGGGAACCCCTGGGGACCTGAGCCAGGGTTCCCAAGCTCAAGAACTGGTCCTGCCCTTTCTGAAGGGACTGTTCATCAGAACCACTGGTGAGCTTTAAAATGCTGATGTTACAGCCCAGCCAAATGAGGGGTTCTGATTTAATGGCCTTGGGGTGCAGCCTGAGCATTGGGAGTCTTTCAAAAGCTTCCCAGGTGATTTAAATGACCTAGACACAGAGCTCCCTAAGAGCGGGGCCTATGATTTACTCCACTTTGTACTCCCAGATACTCCATAAATATGTGCATTGCAGTGCATAGAGGCAGACAGTACAGAGTGAAACGGTGAACGCCTGTAATAATCACGTGTGGCCACCACTGCTCTGAGTGCTGGACCCCCTCCCCCGCAGTCCCCAGGAAGGTAGGACCATGGTTAACCCCCTTTGCCAGGTGAGGAAACCCCAGCCCAGAGTAATGAAGTCTCACCCAAGACAATATAGCCAGTAAGTGGCAGAGCTGTGTGGAGGCCTGGACCCACTAACCACTGGGGATACTGCCCCCCAGAGCTGGCTACGGGCGGACTTTGGAATAAGACGGGCTAGGGTTTGAATCTGGGTTCATTACCTACAGCCTGGTTGACCATGGACAAGTTATTTAGCCTTGACTGGTTTTACCTTCCTCATCTGTATGTAAAATGTGGACAGTCAAACCAATGCCAAAAGGCTGTTACTGAATGAATGAGATGATGTGTGCCCAGTGCTGACTGCATAGTAAATACTCAATAATTCTAGCAATAATGAATGTAGGAAGAAATGAGTGAATGAATGAGTGAATGCCATTCCTGGAGCCCCAGGACCAGGAGGGAAGGCAGGGAGGGGCAAGGTCTTCCGCTGACTCGGGGTCCACAAGGCCCTCCAGAGATGCCCCCACCCTGGCATCTGCCAGCCTTCCCTCCCCCCACCTCCAGCTCCCCTTCCAGGGTCAGGGCACGTGGGCACCAGAGCCACCAGACTGCTAGGGGAGCCTCCATCCTTTTAGATGTAAGGAGCTTCAGGAGTGAAAATCTGAACCCCTTAGAGTCTTCCCTTCCTGATGTAGACCATGAGCCTGGGACAAATAGGGTCATTGTGTGAGCAAAGCCAGGGTGAGATGCAGCCAGGGAAGGTCAGAGACTCCCCCAGGTCACACAGGCCTCTTTGAACTCCCAGGAGAGAAGCCTTGAGGATGGCACCCTCTTGGTGTCCATGGCTTTCTGGTGGGACCCTGAGTTCTGCCAGGTCCAGGCTCTGCTCTACCCTCTGGTCACTGCACGTTTCCACATCGTCACACTCATTCATGGAATAAGCACTCCATTCCAGCCAGTGCTTCCAGGTTGCATTTCCCAGCGGCCGCTGGGGTACCCAGCCTCTCAACTCTGGCACTGATGCCTAGTGATCCCACGTGGTGGCAGCTCAGGATCCCGGGAAGGAGGGCAGGGTGGGTGAGTTTTCCTTTGGTCCTTTTTTTTTTTTTTTGCGGTACGTGGGCCTCTCACTGTTGTGGCCTCTCGTTGCGGAACACAGGCTCCGGACGCGCAGGCTCAGCGGCCATGGCTCACGGGCCCAGCCGTCTCACAGCATGTGGGATCCTCCCGGACTGGGGCACGAACCCGCATCCCCTGCATCGGCAGGCGGACTCCCAACCACTGCGCCACCAGGGAAGCCCCTGGTCCTTCTTTTATTGTTCCCTTAACACAGGAAAGGCACTTTTGTTCTTGTGATTATAGAATAATACCTCATATTGAAAAAAAATTCAAATACCACAAGCATGTAGAGAAGAAAGCAAAACAGCCACTTGTAAAATGCGTCGTGTACCCCTTTAGTTGGTGCAGATGTAAAGTATCTTCATCTACAGCCCAGTGGGTTGGAATGCTACCTCTTCTACCCCATGTTATGTGACCACAAGCAAGTTTTACTCAACCATCATTGCTTTGGTTTCCTCATCTGTAAAATGAGGATTTGGTATAGTGTCTACTTCTAATGTTATTATGAATTACGTGCAATAATCTCCACCAAGGCCTTAATTCAGTGCTTGACACAGAGTGAGTGTTTTAAAATGTTAGCTCCTTCTGTAGTTATCGCCCACTTAACACCTCACGGGCGTCTTCCTAGGTGAGTTCATTAAGATTGAAGCCTTCTCATTGAACAGCGGCACGGTTCTCCATGCAGTTTGCCACAAGTTCCCTCTCCATGGGCGTGAGTTTATTTGCTGAGTCTCCTTTGGATGGATATTTACGTAGTTTCCAGTTTGGGGGACTATTGTAAATAATGTGCGTGAGTCTTGTCACACTGATTTGTCTCCTTGGGGTAAATTCTCAGAATTGTAACTGCAGGTCAAAGGGTTAGAATGTTGGGGTGTGTGCAGCTAGAATGTCAGGGTGCTAACGCCTAGAATTTGGGCATGCGCACAGTTCAAATGTTGGGGTACACGGGGCTCGGTCCTTGGACCCCTTCCTTCTGTTTCACACACACGCTTTAAACCCCGTCTCTGGATGACAGCTCTCATGTTTACAGCCCCAGCCTAGACCTGGTGCCTGAGCTCAGATACCTGACTACTGGCCGAGGCCGTGAGTGGGCACCTCAGCTATAACTCGTCCATGTGAGAGCTCCTGGTGTGTCACTATCCCCCAAACTGCCCCTTCCATGATCTCCTCATCTCAGTTAGTGGCAGCTGCACCCCACCACCTTGTTCTCAGGTCAGAGGCCTTAGAGTCACCTTTGGCTCCCTCTTTATCTCCTACCACATTCATTGTATAGGGGAGTCTCCTCCACTCTACCTTCAAAATATACCCAGAATCCTAGCCCTTCTCACCACCTTCACTGCTCCAACCCTGATATAAGCCTCCTTCTCTCTCACTTGATGGTAGTGGCAGCCTCTCAACTGCTTCTACCTTCATTCCTTTCAGTCCGTTTCAACAAGCGGCAGGAGGGAGTCTGTTAAAACAAATCAGATTCCCCCCAAGACTCCCCATCTCATTCAGCCCTGCCTCTACTGACGCCCCACCCTTAGTTTAGTGATGATTTGATGCCTTCTTCTCTGATCTCCTTCCTACCCACTCCACTTCAGCCACACTGACCTCCTCACTGTTCTTTGCATGTACCAGGCAGGCTCCCACCTCAGGACCTTTGCACTTGCTGTTCCCTCCACCTGGAATGCTCTTCTCCCAGATATGTGTGTTTCCCTCCCTTTCTTCTTTCCTTGATGTTGTTTTTCAAACATGTGTGTTTTTCACACACACATCCTATTCCCCCTCTGCTCCCTTTCTTGCTTTTTTTTCTTCCACTAGAGTGATGAACCATCCTGGTTTGCCTGGAACCGAGGGGTTTCTTGAGACTTAAGACTTTTACTTTTAAAACTAGGAAAGTCTGGATGGTTTGTCACTCTATTTGAGCACTCATCACATCTGATATGTTCTACCTTTTATGTATTTATTTTGTTGAATAAGAATATAAACTCCATGAAGGCAGAAATGTTGTCTGTCTCCTTCACTGCTGTACCCCCAGTATAGGTACTGCATTTGGCTCAAAGAAGATGCTCAACAAATATTTGTTGAATTAAGTAATGAAATTATGGCCAGGTCAGCCTGGTCCCCAGAGAGATCATAACAATTAGGTTTTCTTGGGCTTTAAAAAATACCCTACAGGGCTTCCCTGGTGGCGCAGTGGTTGAGAGTCCGCCTGCCGATGCAGGGGACGTGGGTTCGTGTCCCGGTCCGGGAAGATCCCACATGCCGCGGAGCGGCTGGGCCCGTGAGCCATGGCCGCTGAGCCTGTGTGTCCGGAGCCTGTGCTCCACAACGAGAGAGCCCACAACAGTGACAGGCCCGCGTACCGCAAAAAAAAAAGAAAAAAAAATACCCTACGGAAGGGAGGTGGCCTCAGGTTGGGGGGTGGGGGTAGGCAAACTGCTGGGCCTAGAAGGGGACAAAGATCTATGACTGGTCTGTCTCACCTTCATCAGGGGCAGAGCAGCCCAGCAGCAGCTGGGCCTCATGGAAGTGGCTTCGGGTGTCAGGGCCCCGGCTGGGGTCCCTGGATGCGGCCTGCTGGTCATTGCCACCCCCTGGTGGTCTCTTATGAAAAAGCAGCCTCACCCACCAGCCAGAGATGCTCCTGCCCTCTCCTCCTGCTCCTACCTTTCCCCTCCTGTCTTTCCCCATTTCCTTCCCTCTTTCCTCTCCTTTTCTGCTCAGCCAGGTGCTCTGCTACCTGATGGACAGAGCCTTCACCTTAGTGCACTAGGTTAAAACCTGGCTCTGGCATCCACCAGCTGTGTGACCTTGAGCCAATGACTAAACCTCTCTAAGACTCAGTGTCCTCATCTGGAAAATGGGGATTTTAAGTCCTGAAGGTAAAAGAAGATAATCCATGTAAAACACTTAGAACAGTGCCTGCCTCAGTAGATGTCTGACATTTGTTATTATTACTAACCTCATGCCTAGCACTTGGTAGTTGGCTCGCTTTGTTCTTCATCTGGATAACCTGGGCTGCGCATCAGACTCCTATGCGTACTCCTGAAACATACCCGCGCCTCCCCATCCCAGACCAGTCAAATCAGAAATCTTTGGTGATGGATCCAGGCCTTGTATTGTTTGAAGTTTTAGTTTATTTTTATATTTATTTGTTGGTATCTTTTAAAGCTTCCCAGGTGATACATACGTGCAGCCAGCCTGTGAACCACATTGGTGACCAACAGTCCTGGGTTACCTGGGACTTTCTTAGTTTTAGAAAGTCCCATGTTCTAGGAATCCCCTCGGCCCTGGGCAAACTGGGATGCTTCGTCATCCCCTCCCCAAAGGAATGAACCCATGTTTTCTGAATCTCAAATCAGGACACACGCTCTGAACACAGACGACTGGAAATCAATTCTTTGAAAGCTCAGCTTGGGGTGGTGGGTCAGCTGAAGTGTCAGCCCGTGCATGGCAGGAGCAGGGCTCTGATGGGGAGAGGGCCCCGCTGTAGCTTAGTCAGACAGGTCCCTGTCGTTGGGTCCCCCGGGGCTCAAGCCGCTGGCTGCCCGCTCCATGGCCTTCACCCAGCGATCCTTCAGCTCCTCGGTTTCGGCCTTGAAGGTATAGAGCTGGCCTGACTGTTGCAGCTGGAAGACCCGGGGGTCCGCCTGGGGCCCAGCGGTCACTTGGTAGCCCAGCAGGGGGATGGAGGTGTGGGCCCGCATGTCCTGGGAGGGGAGGGCAGAGCTGTGGGCTGCTGTCCTCCCATTCGGCGCCACTGCCTCAGACGGCTGTTTGGAAGGTACCAGGCACACACCTGTCTCTTGCCCCCCAAAAACCCATGAAGTGGGGTGGGGTGGCAGGAGGGCATTGAGGAAGAGGACTGGTCACCCCCTGAGGGCAAAGCAGTCATGACCTGGAGTCTGGGCCCAGCTCTGAATGCCAGTAACCCTGTGACTTGAGGGAACCAGGTCCTCATTGAGCCTCATCTGACTTATGGGGCCAACAGTACTCACCCCCACTGCCACCCCTGACACACACACATACTGTGAGGAGGGGCGGGGCGTGGCATTACCTGGGGGGCAGCGTAGACATAGAGCACGAGGGGGTCATCCCGGGGGATCACGCACCAGCCCCGGGACCCGCTCTTGCCCCACTTGTCCCCGAGGAGCTGTAGGAAGCTGCACATTAGGCTCTGCTCGGACCCCGCTGCAGCTCCTTTCTGAAACCAGAGAGAGGGACTGTCAGGGAACCGAGCACCCACTACCTGACAGATGTCGCTCATTAGAAATCACTCTTTCTAAACCTTTCGGCAACCGTGCAAGGAGGTGTTATTTGTCCCTGAGGCTCAGAGAGGTTCCATCAGGGACTTGCAGTCATAGAGCTGGCCAGTGGCAGAGCTGCAGTCAAACCTCAGCCAGCCTGACCTCTGCGCAGGTGCTCGGAGGGCTTATCCCCTGAGAGCTGCCCCAGGGAACAGAATTGGAGCCTGAAAAGGGGCAGACCATTCTCTCTCTCCAGGAGCAAAAGCTGTGTGGTATGGTCTAGTGATTGGGGAGGGCATGGGCAGGGCTGGGGCCTAAAAGAATGAGGGAGGATTGGAGAGTGGGCAGATGTCAGTGGAAAGAAACCAACTTGAACCTGGGAGCTGAGTTCAGTTGGAATAGGCTGGGGTCTTCTCCCACCTCCCAAGGACAGTGGGATGTCAACCTGGCTTTAATGAGGGAGCGGCAGAGGGGCGGGGGTAACCAGTGTCTAGGCTGGGTGCCAGTGCCCCAGAGGTGCTGACCAGCAGTGGGAGCAGCCTGAGAGTGCCTGCGGCTGGGGGTGGGGAGTGGCTCAGCCCCAAGGACAGCAGAGAACATCTGTGGTAGAGATCAGAGAGCTGGTTCCTAACTCTCTGTGTGACCTTGGTCACTTCTCTGGGCCTGGGTCTCCAACCAGCTGGTCCCTGAAGTCCCTTCCAATTACAATGGAGTCTCCAGGCTGCCTCTTCCCTGCAGTGGGACTCTGACCTGCAGCCTCAGTATCCCCATCTGTAAAATGGAATCAGCCGCACCAGCTCTTTTCACCTCCTGGGACTGCTAGGCCAGGGCATGGGGATATGAACAGGAGTGGTCCAGAGGGGCCGTGCGATTATCGGATGAGGATGCAGAGGAAAGGTGGAAAGCCTGGGCCACAGCCTGGAGCCAAAAGTTGCTTCTATTTGGTGACAGGCGCAGCTCTGTTTTATTTGGCCAGGGCCGGGCCGGGGTAGGGGGGTGTTCCGTTGGGGGGGGCTGTCTGTGGGCAGAGAGAGGAAGGGGAGTGTGACCACGGCAGGCTTGTTCCTCAGCACCGAGGACAGTGCCAGCACTTGGTGAGGCCGTGCACACATTTGCCTAGTAGAGGAAACCGGCCCTCACCTCCAGGATGCCACGCCTCTTGTCCTCCTTGTCCTCGGGGAGCACATTTCCGGTGAGGAACGTGTAGCAGTCTAAACAGACACGGCTGGGCCTGTTGTCATCGTATTTGAGCTCAGCCCGGTAGTCGGAGCACCTGGCACACACCACCTGGGGGAGGACAGGCAGGAGGGGCTTGGGGGCTGAGGTGAGGCATGGAGGTCCCCGTTAGTGCCTTGGCTCAGGAGGTGGGGACGTGAGAGCAACCCGAGACCAGAGAAAGAAAAAGAAAGCTTCAGGAGAGGGATGGAGGCAGAGCTGGGCATCCCCTGCGCTGGCAGAGGCCCAGCCACCTGGAGGCTGCAGTGCAGGGGGAGAGGGCCCGCAGCTGGGGGCTTGAGGCCTGGCCCCCACTGCAGGAGCTCAACCTCTCTCCCTTCACGTTCCCTGTTGTGAGGGCAGCTACTGATCCCGGGGCCTTGACCTGTGCACACCCCTTGCATCTGATCACTTCTCTGAGCGCTCTCTCTGCCCTCTGTCATCTCACACGACTCCCAGCAACCCCACCAGGTGACCAGCCCTGGGACTTTTACTCTCACCTGCAACGAGGGGACAGTGACTTGATGAAGGCCACAGAGCTCTCTGGCAGCAACTGGCCCTCCTCAAACAGAAGGTGTCTTTACGGTTCTACAGTTTAGCATTAAGAGTCATGCAGATTTTGCAGTCCAGCCAATCCTAGAGTCAAACGTGTTCTGATACAAAAATGATGGGCTGGCTGTTTTTGCCAGGAAGACCCACCATGTGGAGTCTGTGGAGTGGCGCCCGGCCCCCAGCCCACCACGGAGACGTCCCCAAGAAGGCCATCACAGATCAGGCTGGGGAGATCGGGTGAAAGAGGCATGAGAAAACCTGGGGAGAAACACAGGCACTGCAGGATGTGACTTCCAGGAAGACTGGAGTGTCACAGTGAGTCCAGGATGTGGGATTGGAAATGGGGGCAAGAGATAGAGACTTGGACGAAGGGTTATTCATCAGGTAGCCGGTCTGTGTGCCCAGCACAGCATGTGGCCTGGGAGGGAGCCACAGGGGAAGGCCTGGGCTTGCCCCACCATCACCAGGATTCCTGTCTGGCAGGCGGGGAGGCAGAAACTGGGCACCCAACCACGAAAGGATGACTCACAGAGTACAAACGTTCGCACGGGCAGGAGAAGCCCCAGAATCGGGTGCCTCACACAGCCCCACACACAGGGCTTCAGCTACCTTGAGAATATTTTATTTTGTTTTTTATTGAGATTTAAAATTTTTAAATACAATTAGCACGTATTTATTTTCTCCTCTCCTCTACCAACTTTTTATTTTGAAAAATTTCAAACCTGAAGACAAGTTGAAAAAATACAGTGATACCCTCACCACCAAATTCACGGATTGTGAACATTTTTGCCACTTTTGATTTCTCCCTCTCTCCCTTTCTCTCTCTCTTTCTCTTTCTCTCTCTATATACATACACACACACACACACACACATATATATTTTTTCTGAACCATTTGAGTTTAAATTACAGTCATCATGTCACATCACCCTTAAATATGTAGCTGGTGTCTCCTAAGAACAAGGGCATTCTCCTCCCTATCTACGATGTCATGATCACACACAGGAAATTTTAACATTGATACGATATTGTTACCTATATATGCTTCATAATCAAATTTCCCCCAATGGTCCCAGTAATGACTTCTGTTTCTGGTTCTGTTTTTCCCATCCAGGATTCAATATCAAGGATCATACATTTCATTTAGTTCTCAGAAAATTTTATTTCTTTTTTGTACCTGGAAGGCAGGTACATGAGTGTTGTTATATTGTTCTTTGTGCCTCTTTGTATTTCTTAACTATTTAAAATAATTTTTTAGAAACTAGTTACAAAGTTACAAGCGTGAGTAGACTCAACTCTTGTTTATTGATGTGACTCACCGAAAATGGAAGCTAATCCCCAGATCCTTTCTATTTGGCTCTGATATGAAACTCACTTACACGAACATAGGTGTGTCCCAGTCCTAGAAATTTACTTTGTGTCCTGATTGCAGTTTAACACATTTGGGGACGCCTCGCTGACTGGCCCCAACCTGCCCAGCTGGTCTCCTCCTGTCCCCCGAGGTCATTAAAGACGGAGGTCATTAAAGGGCTTCTCTGTTTGCAGAGTAAATGGAGAGGGTTGTAATGTCAACAGAGAACAGCTCAAGTACAGCAAGTGCTTAAAAAGCAAAGCAAGATCTGCCTCTGATAACTGGGCCTGAGCTGACAAGAGGGAGGAGTGGTTCCTTCCTCAATCAGCTGGTGGCTGTTCCTCTGAGTGAGGCTGCCCAAGTGATTAAGGAGGGGGAAGGAAAGGGGGACAAGGAGAGGGAAGGGGGTGAACCTTCTTTTGTTGAGTCCTCACTACCACCCTGGAGGTAGGTGTTACTAATCCCCATTGTACAGGTGAGGAAGCTGAGGCTTGAACCTGGCGGGCAGAGTTAGCAGCAGAACCAAGCAGGTGCTGGAGTGCTGAGGGTTTGCCAAGAAGACGAGGGGACAGTTAGCTGAGGTTGGTCAAGAAAAGAGGACGGTGAGGGGTGGGTGAGTAACAGGTGTGGGGCTGATGAGGTGGTGGATGAAAGGCCCGACAGGGGCTGAAGGATTTGGGTGCCCCCACCCAGGAATTGGAGACCATTTCCTGGTGCTGGGCCCTGAGGGTCTTGGGAAATGGTGGTGAGGAAGCAGATGAATGAATAGGGTCAGCTTTGGGGAGCGTCTTGAACAGGTCGCTTAACCTGTCTGAGCCTTGCGTCCTACCTGCAGAATGGGGCAAACAGCCGACCTGCTTCACACGTGGGCACCATGAGGCCCCAAAAACAGGTAACTCACACACCTGGCACAGTTGGCACCCAGCACTTCTGGCTGTACTGGTTGAAGCGGGCAGGGTTGGCAGGGATGGGAGGGCAGGGCCTGAGCTGGGAAGGCAGAGGCCGAGGTGGGTACTCACGTAGCCGCAGGCCCGGCAGTGGTGGCGGCGGCGCATCAGGGCGTTGAAAGGCTCCTGGCAGCGCATACACATGGTCACCATCTTGTCACGGACCCACTGCGGCGCCCGGAGGCCCAGCTCCTCGGACTGCAGCTGTGGGGTGGCAGGGTGGGTACTTCAGGACCCCCTGTACCCACCTGCTTGTGGCAGAGATTATGTGTGCTATGTTTCCCAGTGGCTTCCATGTGAAGCGGACTGGACGAATAAAGACCACGTAAAGGGGAGGTCAGTTACTATGAGCCCTATTTTACAGGTGAGGAAACTGAGCCCCAGAGAGGTCAAGGGACTCAGCAAAGACGCCCAGCAGGCCAGAGTTCAGAGCTCAGATCTGAAATCAAGTCACAGACGCTCTCCATAACTACCACCCCACCTGCCTTCCACCTTCCCTTGGTCTCACATTTTTCAGGCACTTTCAAAACCCAAACCTGGGCATGCGCTCACTCTCTCTCGCGAGAACAACGGAATCACGACTAACTGCTGAACAATCATCCACAGAAGACAATAGAACTCGCCAAAAAAGACACCCCGCATCCAAAGACAAAGGAGAAGCCGCAATGAGACGGTAGGAGGGGCGCAATCACAATACAATCAAATCCCATCACTGCTGGGTGGGTGACTCACAACACATATACCACAGAAGTCCACCCACTGCAGTGAAGGTGCTGAGCCCCACGACAGGCATCCCAACCTGGGGGTCTGGCAACAGGAGGAAGAATTCCTAGAGAATCAGACTTTGAAGGCTAGCGGGATTTGATTGCAGGACTTCGACAGGACGGAGGGAAACAGAGACTCCACTCTTGGAGGGCACACACCAAATAGTGTGTGCATCGGGACCAAGGGGAAGGAGCAGTGACCCCATAGGAAACTGAACCAGACCTACCTGCTAGTGTTGGAGGGTCTCCTGCAGAGGTGGGGGGTGGCTATAGCTCACCGTGAGGACAAGGACACTGGCAGCAGAAGTTCTGGGAGGAACTCCTTGGCATGAGCCCTCCCAGGGTCTGCCATTAGCCCCACCAAAGAGCAGGGTAGGCTCCAGTATTGGGTTGCCTCATAGAAAATTAATAAGGAAACACAAGCTTTAAATGACACAATAGACCAGATAGATTTAATTGATATTTATAGGACATTCCATTCGAAGACAGCAGATTACACTTTCTTCTCAAGTACACAGTACACACGGAACATTCTCCAGGATAGATCACATCTTGGGTCACAAATCAAGCCTCGGTAAATTTAATAAAATTGAAATCATATCAAGCATCTTTTCTGTCCACAACACTATGAGATTAGAAAACAGTTACAGGGAAAAAAACGTAAAAAACACAAACACATGGAGGCTAAACAATACATTATTAAATAACCAAGAGATCACTGAAGAAATCAAAGAGAAAAAAAAAAAATACCTAGAGACATATTACAACGAAAACATGACAATCCAAAACCTATGGGATGCAGCAAAAGCAGTTCTAAGAGGGAAGTTTATAGCAATACAAGCCTACCTCAAGAAACAAGAAACATCTCAAATAAACAATCTAACCTTACACCTAAAGGATAGATATACCACGTTCTTGGATTGCAAGAATCAATATTGTGAAAGTGACTATAGTACCCAAAGCAATCTACAGATTCAATGTAATTCCTATCAAATTACCAGTGGCATTTTTTACAGAACTAGAACAAAAAAATCTTAAAATTTGTATGGAGACATAGAAGACCCCGAATAGCCAAAGCAGTTTTGAGGGGAAAAAAGAGAGCTGGAGGAATCAGACTCCCCGACTTCAGACTATACTACAAAGCTACAGTAATCAAGACAATATGGTACTGACACAAAAACAGAAATACATATCAATGGAACAGGATAGAAAGCCCAGAGATAAACCCACACACCTATGGTCAACTAATCTATGACAAAGGAGGCAAGGATATACAATGGAGAAAAGACAGTGTCTTCAATAAGTGGTGCTGGGAAAACTGGACAGCTACATGTAAAAGAATGAAATTAGAACACTCCCTAACACCATACACAAAAATAGACTCAAAATGGATTAGAGACCTAAATGTAAGACTGGACACTATAAAACTCTTAGAGGAAAACATAGGAAGAACACTGTTTGACACAAATCACAGCAAGATCTTCTTTGATCCACCTCCTAGAGTAATGGAAATAAAACCAAAAATAAACAAATGGGACCTAATGAAACTTAAAAGCTTTTGCAAAGCAAAGGAAACTACAAACAAGATGAAAAGACAACCCTCAGAATGGGAGAAAATATTTGCAAATGAATCAATGGACAAAGGATTAATCTCCAAAATATATAAACAGCTCATGCCTTTCAATATTAAAAAAACAAACAACCCAATCAAAAAATGGGCAGAAGACCTAAACAGACATTTCTCCAAAGAAGACATACAGATGGCCAAGAAGCACATGAAAAGCTGCTCAACATCACTAATTGTTAGAAAAATGCAAATCAAGACTACAATGAGGTATCACCTCACATCAGTTAGAATGGGTATCATCAGAAAATCTGCAAACAGCAAATGTTGGAGAGAGTGTGGAGAAAAGGGAACCCTCTTGCACTGTTGGTGGGAATGTAAATTGATACAGCCACTATGGAGAACAGTATGAAGGCTCCTTAGAAAACTAAAAATAGAACTATCTTATGACCCAGCAATCCCACTACTGGGCATATACCCAGAGAAAACCATAATTCAAAAAGACGCATGCACCCCAATGTTCACTGCAGCACTATTTACAATATAGCCAGGTCATGGAAGCAACCTAAATGCCCACTGACAGACAAATGGATAAAGAAGATGTGGTATGTATATACGATGGAATAGTGCTCAGCCATAAAAAGGAACAAAATTGGGTCATTTGTAGAGACGTGGATGGATCTAGAGACTGTCATACAGAGTGAAGAAAATCACAAAGAGAAAAACAAGTATCGTATATTAATGCATATATGTGGAACCTAGAAAAATGGTACAGATGAACTGGTTTGCAGGGCAGAAATAGAGACACAGACGTAGAGAACAAACGTATGGACACCAAGGGGGGAAAGTGGCGGGGGTGGGGGAGTGGTGGTGGGATGAATTAGGAGATTGGGATTGACGTGTATACACTAATATGTATAAAATAGATTAATAAGAACCTGCTGTATAAAAAATGAATAAAATTTAAAATTCCAAAAAAAAAAAAAAAAGATAAATGTTGGGAGACAGTTCTCCTAGGGTCTCTTGTGTTTCCTTTTTTCTGGACTGTCTTTTCAAGAATCTTCCTATAACTACCAGCCTTGAAAATAGATGTTGTCTCTCTAGAGCATAGGGCAGACATACTCACTGCACATTATAAAAGATTCAGAGACTGATTTGCTTTTGTTTGCTGACATAGTCAATTCTGATTCTTTCAAACTGAGGACCAGTCCCTGCCCTTGGAGCATGAATTAATAGAGATAAATAAAGAACTCTTGAAAGATAGCAAAAAAAAAAAGAAAAAAAACCCAAACCTGCACACACACCACCCCCACAGCCCGAGTTATACATATAGATGTAAAATCCTTCCTAGCGGTAGTTGCACATAAAGCCTCCCAAAGGAATTTTTTGCTAATGGGGGAATCTTTGGCATTGAGTTTCTGAGTAGGGTGATGTTGGCGTGTGTAAGCTTCCCCAGATCCCTTCAAATCATTCATGGTGGGTGACACTCTCCAGCCCTCCAAGCTGGCCTAGGTAGAACAAAGAGAGGGAATCATTCCTGTGTAAGGCTGGCGGCTCCGGGAGGGATACAGAGCCTTCATTTACCTCCTGCTCCTGGGTGTCTCCCTCAGGGCTCTGGACCGCAGCTTTGAAGGTTTCATTCCGCTTCTCGATTTGGTCAATGGCCGCTTGGCAGGCCTGGGGCAAGGGGCAGAGCACAGGGAGGTGGTTGGGGGGCGGCAGGAAGGGCTTGCTCATCTGTGAATCCATCTACACATTCCACAAACGTTGCTAAAAGCCTACTGGGTGCTAGGGGTTAGATTCCAAGTGTACATTGCCTGATTTAAGGGAGGAGAAAATATTAGTCCCAGATTACAGATGTGAAAACTGAGGCTCAGAGACATTAAGTGACTCGCCCCAGGCCACCCAGCTAGGCAGTGAGAGGCAGCAAGATTTAAACCGCTCTGACTCCAACTACTACAGAGCAACTTTGAGGAAGAACAGGGAGCAAGCAGGCGGGTGTGCACTCACACACACACACACACACACACACACACACACACACACAGCATCCCTCTCTCCCCCGCAGCCTGGGTGGGGAGGTCAGAATCCTAGGGGCCCTGGAGCATTCTGATACCTGCAACCAGGAGATCATTTCCTCCTGGGACCTGCTTGGAAAGTGAACACAGGCGTTGAGGAGAGCAGCCCCTCCCAGTTTTCCCATCTCACCCGGCCCTCAGCCTGCCTGCCTACCGGGCCCGCAGCTCCAGGGTGCGCTGCTTCCCGGACACCAGGAAGGAGTGGGGGAACTCGGCGTCAGTCAGCTCCCGCACCTGCTCGGAATGGGAGGGAGAGACTGCTCAGACTCACCCACCCGCCCCCCAGGCACTGTGGCAGGGAGGTAGGTGAACTGTGCCCCAAGGACAATTCAAATTAGAGACAAGGATAGGGAGCTTGTTCAACTGCTCCCTAATCCCATCAAGCCAGGCAAATGTGCCTGCAATCTGGCCTCACCCTGTACAGCAAATGGGACTTAGGGCTCCTGGAACCTTAGCAGATAAGTTGGCCCAGTGTGAGGTAGGGGTGACGGCTCCTGACAAAGGAGTCACCCAAAATGGAAACTGGGTCACAAATTGGGTTTGGGGACACAGCTTTTTCAAGACCAGATGTATGGCCTAGAACAAGACCCTTTTACCCCATAGAGTGAATGAAGGAATTGATCACCCAATACACAGATCCAACAGACCCCCCCCCCCACTTCCTGTCTTTTACCATCCTTGTCCTAGAATTCCACAGGTCCCGAGTCCGTTATGAAAGCCACCCGTCACAGAGCACTTACTATGCGACAGCCACTGAGCACCCCACACATGTTCTCATTTAATCAGCATTTACTGCTGAACCCACTAATTAATTCTAATGCTTAATGGCCATCATGTGCCCCTGAAGGCAGTACCTGTCAACAGCTACAGTCCCCTGGCACAGCTGAATCTATGGTTACCTACCAGTTTACAAGAATTATGTGGGACCGAGGGACATGCTGAATGACACCACAGGGGTGCGGTCAGCAAAATCCAGACTGTGAGAAACTCTACCAGAGAAATGATCTGATTTCTTCAACTAATAAATGAGAGAAAAACTAGGAGAGGGAGGTATAATGGATAAAAGGGGATGTATCATTACAAATGATTCAAACAGATCAGCTGTGAGAAGACAATTATGAGACAGTCAAGGAAAACCAAGGGATCTTAATGTTATTAACTAATTATCATTAATTTGTTAGATGTAATAATGGTACTGTTGGCAACTTTTAGGGCAAAAAAAAGAGTTCTTATTTCTCTTTTTTTTTTTTTTTTTTTTTGCGGTATGCGGGCCTCTCACTGCTGTGGCCTCTCCCGTTGCGGCTCCGGACGCGCAGGCTCAGCGGCCACGGTTCACAGGCCCAGCCACTCCGCAGCATGTGGGATCTTCCCGGACTGGGGCACGAACCCGTGTCCTCTGCATCGGCAGGTGGACTCTCAACCACTGCGCCACCAGGGAAGCCCAAGAGTTCTTATTTCTTAAAGAGACATACTGAAGTATTTATAGGTGAAATGATTATGTGTCTGAGATTTGCTCTTATATAATCCATCGGAAAAGGGGATTAAGAAGGGGATTGCTGAGTAAACCAGTTTTAGCCAGGTGATGAGTATATGGGGGTTCATTGTACCATTTTCTCAGCTTAAAAGTGTCCAGAATAAAAAGTTAAAGAAAATCTTCACAGCAGTCTGGACAGGTAGATATTATCACCCTCATTTGGGAGATGAGAAAATGAAGATCAGAGAGGGCAAGAGACCTGCTTGAGGTCACACAGCATCTAAAGAGCATAATGAAGATTCAAATTACGGTTTTTGGTCCCTAAGGGTAAAGCAGAAGCACATCTATTTCCACCCCACTCCCAGAGCCCAGTAAGCACAGACTTCTCCCAGGCAATGTGGAGACAGAGTCACAAAGGGAAGCTAAGATACAGACCTAGAGCCCAAGGGCCTAGCATGGAGGAACTTTGTTGTCAATGAATCCACCTGACATGTGGGTCCCTCTGCGAGCTCCCTGCCACGAGGTGACCAGGCCTTGGCACACTTTCAGGCGGCCCACCACACCTCAGAGAGCATGACTCTGGGAACATCCTTCCTCACGTTAGGCCTAGTCTACCTCTTGGGCCCACAGAACCAGTCCGTTCCCTCTAGAAGGGGCCTGATGTGATTTGCACTTGATACCCTTGACAATGGGGAGGCTCTAAGGGTTTATAAATGGAGAAGCTCATGTGGAGACAGGTGTTTGGGAAAGCCACTCCAGCAGCTATTTATAAGGGTTGAAGGGCTGGGGAAAATAGGACAAACCAGCAGCCCAGAGGCCAGTTAGGGAGGGATACCCTGAATGGTCCATGCCTGCCTGGAGAGAGAAAAGGTTTCTACCTGGGGAACAGTATCTGGAATCTGGCAAGACTCCATGCCTGATTGGGTGAAGGAGAGAAAAGAAGGGAGAAATCTAAGGTCTGGAGTCCACGGCCAGGAAGAAACATGATGCTTTTGATAGAAAAAGGGGAAGTGGGAAGAGTCCCTGACCTGAGGGACCACCTCTGCAGAGGGGCAGGATGAAGGTTTCTAGAGGACAATTCCCCGAGCTCCGCAATACCTAGGCTCAACCACCAGACTTGGCCGGTTCAGGCTCCTGCCAGCCCACACAGTGCCTTTGTGCTAATTAGAGAAAGACACCTCTTCCTCAAAACACTTTACTGACATCTGTTGGCAAACTGGCGTAACATTCAGTCAAGTATCTGGTTTGTTGAACCAGACACTTGACTGCCATCTGCCGGACAGTGAGAACTGTAAATATGCAATCTATGCTGTCGTCTGGGGATGAGGTGTGCTCATCTTAGTTGAGGTGTGCTTGCACAGTGCACAACCTGCACAGTTGTCCATGGAGACGCTGAGTACATATGTACCCTTACCCCTTCCTTCTTCCCAGGCTGGCCCTGTACAGGATGGCACAACGATAGGACCAAGTCAGACCCTGGGGGGTGAATCAGCTGCTGAGAACTAGGTCTCCTTGACACTCAGGAAGGAGGAGGCCAGGGGGTCACGGCCAGTGGGAGCCATCATGGTGGTCAAAGGTCAGACCCGCCTCCAAACCTTAGACTCAGGAAATGATTCCTGCACAAATGCGGGTAGGTGGACAGCTCTGCTCCTGCCAGGCCCGTGCCATCCAGGAGTGGGCGCTGTGCGGCCTCCAGAGCACCAGACACGCCCTGTAGGGACTATGTTCACTGGGACTGGAGACGCCAGGAACCCAGCGCACGCTGGGCTGGGAGCCCTCGGCACATACCCTGAGCATCTGACACTGTCAGGCCCATTTCTATGTATTTTCTCTTTACGATAGTCTGTTGTGGTCTCCATATTTCTTGGCTTTTCTGTCAATCTCTGCCTCTCTTTTTCTATGCCTGGGTTTCTGCCAGTCCTAAGACAGGGCTGCCTGTCTCCATTTCTCTGTCTTTAACTCTCCATAACCTGCCGTTCTCAGTCTCACTCACCAAGGCTCCCAGACGTACAAGCTTGCACGCACCCTAGCCTCTGGGACATTCTGGCCACTTCAGTTAAGAAAGCTGGATGACACAGGGTGGGGGGGCTGCATTCCTAGAGGAACTCAGTCAGCTGAGATATGGAGGACAGGCTGTGAAGCCCCAGAAGGTGCCCAAGTCCCTCCATCAGCCCTCATCACCCGCAGGCTACACCCCACCCCCAAGCCCTTGATTCAGCCCCAAACACCAGGCAAGCCCAGTCAGCAGCAGGGGCAAGGCCCTCCTGCTGGGGGCTCTAAGAGGCTCAGGGGTTCTCCAGAGGCGGAAGTATCCTGGTTCGAGTTCTGCCTGCAGCTCTCTCCTGTGGCAGATCCTGGGAGATGGGTGGGGGGAGGGGGAGTCAATAGGGATAGGGAAGGGGGAGATGGAAGGGTACCAAGACAGGCCAGATCTGACCTCTGCTTCTTCCAGCCCCAGCCACCAGGACTCAGGAGCGATCAGAGGGGCTGTCAAGAAGTTTCCCCTCCCATTTCCTCCACTATGCCTTCAATTCCGCCCTATGCTTTATCTTTCCAGGTTGAAGCCTTAGTAGGAGATTGTATAGTATGCTGGTTAGGTACAGAGGCTCTGGACTCTGTTATACCTGAGTTTGATCATGCAAACCAGGATTTGCTGTGTGACCCCCAAGCAAGTTACTTAATCTTTCTGGGCCTTGGGTTTTTTTTATTTTTAAAAAAGACTTTTTTTTTAAAGATCAGTTTTAGGTTCACAGCATAATTAAGAGGAAGGTACAGAGATTTCCCATATACTCCCTGAGCCCACATATGCACAGCCTCCTCCATTAATACCATTCCCCCACCAGAATGGTACATTTATTAGAATCAATGAATCTACACTGACACATCATTATTACCCAAGGTTCATAGTTTACATCAGGGTTCACTCTTGGTGTTGTAAATTCTGTGGGTTTGGATAAATGTGTAATGACTGTTATCTACCATTATAGTACCATACAAAATAGTTTTACTGCCCTTAAAATCCTCCATGTTCATCCCTCTCTTCCCCCAACTACTGATCCTCTTGCTGTCTCCATAGTTTTGCCTTTTCCAGAATGTCATATCATTGGAATCACATAGTATTATACATAGTATGTATGTATATATGTAGCCTTTTCAGATAGGCGTCTTTCACTTAGTGATATGCATTTAAATTTCCTCCATGTTTCTTCACGGCTTAATAGCTCATCTCTTTTTATCACTGAATAATATTCCATTGTCTGGACGTACCACTTTATTTCCTTTTAAAAGTGGGATTAACTACAGATATACTTACACACAGGCATACTGTACACAGTTATTCACTGCAGTCTCATTTGCAGACACTGACAACTGAGAACAATCTAAATGTCTGTCAGTAGAGGATTGGCTGAACAAATTACGGTACATCCACATGCTGGGATGCTATGCAGCTATGCGAAAGCATGAGGAAGCTCCTAGTGAACTGACTTCCAAGCACCTCTAGAATTAGTAGTTACTTAAAAAAGTCAAGTGCAGAATAGTGTATGTGAAAAATACTCTCACTGTTTATGTGAAACAAAAGTAAGGAAGCCATAATGAATATATTATTAGTTTGTGTATGCAAAGACTACCTCTGGAAGGCCTCACAAGAAGCAAAGGCTGCCTCCAGGAAGGGGAACTAGGGGATGGGGTGTATATATATGCAATATATATTGCATATATTTTTGATATAGTTTGATTTGGGAATGTGTATTATCTATATTTTTAGGGAATAAAGTTATTATTTTTTAAAGATTTTTAAAAACCAAAAAAATGCAGGGGATAATAACAGCCCCTACATCACAGGGCTGTTAAGTGGATCCAGTGGGATGATTTAGGGCCCAACCCAACCCACAGTGACCGCCCAGTCGATGGGCACTACTATGGACTGCTGTGCTGTCTCTGCTCATTTGTGGCCATCTCTGGATGGGGACACACCCAAGTCAGCAGCTGAGCTGAAAGTGGAGACCCTTCCTACTCAAAGTATGGCCTGGGGAGCTGCAGTACTGGCATCACCCAGGAGCTGGTTAGAAATGCAGAAACTCCGGCCCCTCTCCAGACCTCCTGAATCAGAACCCACATTTTAACAAGATTCCCAGGGGATTCATGCATGTATTAAAGTTTTCAAAATACTGGGGTAGATGGTAGGGAAAGCAGAGCAAAGCTGGGAGCTGGGAAGGGCCCTGGACAGGAAGGCTGGGAGGCCAGGTGGGAGAGATCTAACTCCAAAGCTTTTCCACCTTCATGTTGCCCTGGACCTGAGACCCAGGTTGGCCCCTCCTGCTACTTCGCATACTCGGTCCCACCCTTGGGGTAAAGCCCAAGGTGGCTGGGGTGCCTCTTACCTTCATGCTGGCCACGTCGATACGGGTCCTGACCTGGAATTGGGCGCCCACCTGGATGACCCTGGGCACACAGTAGAGCAGCATGTTGTTGAACTGCAAGAGACACAAGCATGAGTGTGTGCACAATGGCAAGGGCAGGAAGGACAATCAGGCAGGCTTCCCTGGGCGTGGGCTGAGCCCCACTGGGTCTCCCTCCCCTCTCGCCACCCGCTGGGCCAGCTCACAGGACCTCACAGGTGTGATGAGGAAGTGGTTGTCTAGCCCCAACCCAACAGGTAGGTCACTGAAGGACTGCCCTACCTGTGGGCATCAAGGGACCACATCAGACCTCAGAAACCTATGAGGCCTTTCTCACAGGGGCCAAGGGTGGCAGGGGCTTATGAGAGATTGTAGCTCCCTCCCCAAAACCTTCAGGTGGGACCAGTTTCCAGGAGACACCCTGGCTTCTTCAGTGCAAACCAGGGCAGTTCTTCCTAGCAGCCAACCTAATTCCCTCCTGCTGTACATTCTCTAGAGCATAGATTGATACCACAGGCTTTGGAGCCAAACAGACTGGGTTCAAATTCTGACTCTGTTGCTTCCCAGGGCAAGTCTGGGAACCCCCTCAGTTAGAAATTCCTGAGGCCTGGAGGTAGCACATGACTTGTCCCGAGTCACCTGGGTGCCAAAGTAGAGAAGGATAGAGAAGCAGGCTCGTCCCTGTTCGTCCTGCAGTGCCAGCTGGGTAGATGCCAGGCAGGCAGAACCTGGGGCAGAGGGCCCGTGGACTTCCCTCCCCAGTGTGGGGCAGGCCCCCCAGCATCCCCCTACCAAGAAAAGGTAGCGCTCCATGGGGCCGACACGGCGGAAGGAGATCTTGAGGACAGGGCCCTCACGCAGCAGGGTGTTGGAGGGGTCTACTAGGTCGTCCTCCAGGCCCAGGCGCTGGTACACTTCCCACAGTTCCTGCAGCCGCTCCTGGGGACAGGAGGTGTACCTTTAGCCGAGGCCAGGCAGGGCCTGCCTGCTTCTGGAAGGTTTGCCTTGTGTGGACAGGGACAGGGTGTGAGGGGGAGGTGGGCCAGGTGTCGTGAGGAAGGATCAGGGGATGAGGAGATACAGAGACCTGGGTGGGTTGGGGGAGGCTGAGAGCTGCAGGGAGGAGGTGACAGGGCCCCTGGGGATGCCTACTGCTTCTATTCCGAGGGCTGGGATGCTCACCATCTCAGTGATGGCTGCGTTGGAGTGCTGAGCAGCTGAGAAGATCATGTCAAGGGCTTCTGAAATGGGGGCAGGGCCAGAGTTACCCCCTGAAAATACGGGGCTTGTGGCTGAGACAGGAGGTCCTTGAGGCTTAATCAAGTGGCCTCAGGGCCTGCCAGGAGCACCCCCAGGAGCAGCCTTCCCCTGTAGCCTGGCACATGAGGTATTTGGATGATGGGGGCCATTTCCCACCCAGAGTGGAGAGACTAGAAGCCACCAAAAGACAGGGCTTAGGCCGTTGGCTTCTGTGACTTTCAATGCCCCCCAGATCCAGAGGGTGAAGGCATGGTTTCAAAGCCCAGCTCTGTTCCTTTTTGGCTGTGTGATCTTGAGCAAGTCACTTAACCTCTCTGAGCCTTAATGTCTATAAAAAAGTGGCTGATGCTATAGACAATGTCTACGAAGTATCAGCGGTCAATGTTGATGGCTGATGGTCATCATAACCATTTTAGCAGGTGCTCCATAAATTATGGAAGTGGCTCGAACCTCCCCAACCCCCTGGATTCCCTGGGGGTGTCCTCACTCTGGGCATCAGCCAGGTCTGGGGCCTGGGCTGGCAGCTTCTGGACATACTCCTTGAGCAGCAGCTCGTAGCGTGGGATTCTCTGCACAGGTTCCAGCATGTGGTGCTGCAGGGTCAGGCTGCCCGAGGCCTCGCTGCTCTTGGGGAGGGAGGGAGGAGGGAGAGCGTGGGGGTGAGGGGGGAAGGGGTAGGTCAGGCTGCCCCTGAGGGTCGGGGGAGTGCGCAGCAACTGAGCCAGGGAGGTGCCCCAAATCACTGGGGAACCTGAGCCACTGCACACTGGGGTGGCAGTGCAGGCTCTGCCCTGCCCCCACCCCAACCTCACCTGAATGCGGGTGATAACCTCCTGGAAGGGTGGAGACTTGTCACTCCAGGTGGCCAGCAGCTCAGCGGCTCGCTCAAAGTTCTTGACATACTCACTGTACATCTTCAGGAAGGGGGCCAGCTTCTGGATCACGTCACCAATGCGGGGGGTGGTCGTCCTGCAGGAGGGGCACCAGGTACTGTGGCACTTCTGGGTGCAGGTATAGGGGGGCGTGTCATCCTCACACATGTGTGTAGTTCACTCCCCCTTAGACTGTGAGCCCCCTGAGGGCAGGTGCTGCTCTCTCCCACGGACTGGATTCCCCCAAAAGCCCAGTACAGTGTCAGGCCCACAACAGGCATTCAATAACCACCTGATGCTTGTTCATGTAACAACAACAAGGGCCACATGCCAAGCACTGCCCAAGATTCCATGCATGTCTCATCTCATTTAATTCTCACAACCCTGCATGGGGGAGGAGGGACAGTCAATGGCCCATCTTAGGGAGGAGGAAATCCAGGCTCAGAGAGGTAAGAGAAGGTCATTCGACCCAGGAACTGTTACAGCAGAGTGGTAAGGACTAACCATCTGGAGCTGGCCCGCCTGAGGCTGATTTCCAACCGCACCACTTACTCTAGCTGTGTGTTCTTGGGCCAGTCACCTAGCCTCTCTATACCTTAATTTTCCCATCTGAAAAAACTGGGCATGATGGTAGGCAACCTCACAGGGTTGTTTTTTTCAAAAAAATTTATTGCAAAAAATTTTAAGCAATCATAAAATAAAAAGAATATAATAACGAACCCCTATATATCCGTCCCTGCACTTAACAATGACTAAGATTCTTTTTTAACAAAGAATTTTAAAGGACATCCCAGACATCATGGCATTTCTTTGGCAAGATACTAATTTCAGCACTAAATACTTTAGTAGTCATCTCTGAAAACAGAGAGGGGTTCCTGCATAACCACGATGCCATCATCACACAGCAGGCTGATGTGAAGATTAAGCGAGTTAATAGGTGTAAAGCCCAAGGCAGGGCAAGTAGGAAACCCTCAGTTAATGCTGGTTATTTCCACTGCCTCCTAAGTCACTCAGCCTAGTGAGGACCTGATCCATCCCCTTCTCCAGGACACACACACACACACACACACACACACACACACACACACACACACACACACACACACACACGCCTCATCCAAGCCCCTCACTGTGCAGACAGAGCAAGCCCAGAGGAGGAGAGTCATGGTCACACAGCAAGGGCAGGGGCATAATAGGCCAGACCCAGTTCCCTGGGGGCTGCAACCGGACCTGACCAGGGCTGTGGTCAGGGGGCCTCAGGGGCTCCTGCTGGACCTCACCAGTCGTCCAGCCGCTGCTGCAGCTCTGGGAGGAAGAACTGTGCATGGAACTGGTAGATGGAGGCGGTGTTGGAGAAGATGAGCCTGACCACATCCTCGGGGAAGGCCTTGCTGCTGCGGGCCTCCTTCAGCAGTTCCTGGAAGAACACCTACAGCCGCAGCTGGGTCACTGGGCCTGTGGCAGAGAAGGACCTCCACCCCCAACACAGCCCAGGGGGAGACAAGCACAGTCCCAGGGGCTTTGGGGTCCCTCCCCAGCTTGCTGAATGCTTCCACCTCCTTAATCTCCCATCAATCTCACAAAAACCCTGGGAAGAGAGAGAAGCAGGCAAGATTGTATTCCGGCCACTTTACAGATGCGCAAACCAAGGCCTAGAGACACAGGGACTTGGCCAAAGGCTGGCAGCTGATGAATGTCAGAAATGGGCCTATCTCGTGTCTGTCAAGTCTTGGACTTTGCCAGGCTCAAGATCCCACTGCTGATGTTCAGTGATTTAACCCTCTCGCCTTAGGGCTCCTTAAGAAAGTGTGAAGGGCTAACAATGGTGAGGATGTTGGGAGTTGGAATGACAGATGAGGATGCTGTGTGGGGCCTGGAAGGACTGGCTGGTGTGTTCTCCACTCCTGTGAGACCAGTCCAGGCACTAACGGTGGAACCAGGAGTGGCGCTAAATCCCGATTTCTGCCTGAACTCCAGCCAATGGAGTTAAAAAGACTAAGGCTTCCTAGAATCAAACCCCGAGGTCCTAACTCTCAGCTCTTGTGAGGTGGGTCAGAAGGGAGAGCAGGGATGAGGTGAGGACACCCAGGTGCTGGGGCTCAGGAGCGGGCGTCCTGGCCACTGGCCTGGTCTAGCAGGTGGAGGCGTGCCACATAGGCCTGCTCTGTCTCCAGCAGCTCCTGGACGATCCTCTTCTCCTCAGGCTCCTGCAGGGGAGTTGGGAGGAGAAGGAGGAGAGCTTTGGTCTCCTCTGATGGGAGCAGTATCCAAAGATGCCCCAGTGAAACATACCTCCCAGGATTCATGCCCTCCTGCAACTCATCTGGGCTGGCGCTGGGATCGATTTAACTGAGAGGATGGGGCAGAGGGAGGCTGCGCCAGTTCTGGACCTAAGCCTTAAGAGGCCTGGAAGCTTCCACTTGTGCTCTGTTGGGAGCCACGAACTACCACATCTGCAGGTCTAGCTGCCCTGATGGAGAGGCCACATGGAGAGGAGAGGCCCTGGGACTACAGTGAGAGGGAGCCAGGGGTCCAACCGTGCCAGCATCCCAGCTCAGGACAGCTTTCCAGCTGTCCCTGCCCAGGCACCAGGCTTGGGAGATGAGCTATCTTGGGCATTCCCACCCCAGCCAACATCTGACTGTAGCCACTTGAGAGACCCTGTTATGGACTGAATTGTGTCCCCAGATTAATACGTTGAAGCCCTAACCTCCAATATGACGATATTTTGGAAATAGGGCCTTTAGTAATTAAGTTAATTGAGATAGAAGGGTAGAGCCTAATCCACTAAGACTGGTGTCCTTATAAGAAGAGGGAGGGACACCAAGAGAGCATGTGAACAGAGGAAAGGTTGTGTGAGGACATAGTGAGAAGATGGCCATCTACAAGCCAGGAAGGGAGCCTCACCAGAAACCAACCCTGCCAGCACCTTGATCTTGGATGTCCAGTCTGCAGAGCTGTGCGAAAATGCACTTCTGCTGTTTAAGTCACCTAGTCTGTGGTATTTTGCTATGGCATCCTGAGCTGACTAAGACAAACTCCAAGTGAGACCAACAGAAAAACCATCCAATAGCATTCCAATCAACCCACAAAACTGTCAGAAATAATAAACTATTTGGCCTCTACATTTTGGCGTAGTTTGTTATGCAGCAACTGATAACCAGTATACATAGTATGTACTACTATGGTCACCATCCCCATTTTATAAATGAGGAAACAAGCACAAAGGGGTTAAAGAGATTTGCCCAAGGTCACATAGTAAGCAGAAGAGCTGGGGCGTGTACCCTGGTAGTCTGGCTCCAGGGTGCACAGCCTCGTGCAGCCGAGCTCTTAATTCCACAGACAAGAAAACTGAAACCCAGAGAAGGGAGGTGACCTGCCTAGGATGAGTCTAAGGGCAGGAATTAGCGCTGACCTCTATTTCTAGTTGGCACTGTTGCCTCCTTCAGTGGGGAAAGGTACTAGGTTCCAAGTTGTGTGGCCTTGCACAAGTTCCTTAAGCTGTCTGAGTTTCAATTTCCATGCCTAAAAGACTCCTATAGTGAGGGGTATGAGAAATAATGCCAGCAGCAGGGCGTATAGTAGACACTTAATCAAAGGCCGTTAAGGGTGGGGTGGGTGTGAATCTAGCTTTCAGCTGATCTCTGGTCACACAAGACCCCACCTGGGGAAGTGCTGGCTCTGGCTGGGAGAGAATGTGTGGGAAGGAGGTCAGTGGAGGGGCCCCCACCCAGCTGCCCACTTCTACCCCTCGGGCACCTGTGTCCCTGGGCCGGGGCAGGTCCTAGCCTGGCAAGATTTCCTCCAGTCCCTGCTGGACAGCTTGTTCTTCAGGGAGCTCAGATACCTCCTGCTGACCGTCGTGGGCCCGGAGTCCACGGCCTCCTCCACGGTGGGCTTATCCCATGGCCCTGTGGGTGAAGGAGGCCTGCACCCAGGGTGGTGATGCCCAGCCTCCAGGCCGTGGACTCTGGGTGCTGCTCCCGGGGTCCTGAGGAGAAGACAGCAGACCTGAGGGTTTCCAGCCTGTAGAGTAGGGAGAAGAATAGCACCTCTCTGGTGGGGATTTGGGGGCAATTAATGCAAATCACAGATGTTCACTGGCCTCTGAGTACCTGGTGCACAGGAAGAACTCACTGAGACTTCTACTGCCCTCCCCAACACCTCTCTTGGAGGGAACTCCAGTCTTCAAAATGAGTCAGTGTAGACTGTGTCTTGTTTTCTGGGGAACAACACACTTCCTTGTTTAAAATGCAGCTAGGAACCCTTCTTTTTGCACATAGAGGGTTTTAAGTGCCCTCCCAGATCACCTCGCCTGTGGACCTCACCCCTGGTTTTAAGTCTCTGTAAGCAGGAAATCCCCTAAAATCCCAGTAACTGATATATCGAGGGAAGGTGGGAGCCATGGAACACTCTAAAGGGAGGGCAGAGCTGATAAAGCTGGGGCTTTTCAGTGTGAGCTACGCCCTCCACACCTCTAGTGGTGGGAAAAGCCAGCCTGGGATCAGTTTCCCTCTTCCTCCAGGGATGAGCTTTTGTAGTGTGGCTTTGTTATCCTACCTATTGGATTTGTAGGCCAGTTAAGTTCTTTAGATAACAGAGGCCACCATCAAGGAATATATCCAACGACTTGGGCTGGGACCCATTCCCTTTGGTGTGGAAAGGCTTGTGGTGACAGCACAGGGTGTCTTATAAGAAAGGCAGGCTGGGGAATGGAGGATCAGACAGGTACAAAATCTTCAAAACTCTGTGAGAAAGTTTCTCATTACCCCTATTCTGCAGCTAGGAAAAGAGAGGATCTTGCAGCAAGAGAGGGGCAGAGGTGGGATTCAGATCAAGCAGGCTGGCTCCCGAGCCTGAGCCTTAAACTGCCCCTCCACATGTGAGTCAAGGAGAAACGGGTGCAGAGAGTCAACGTGACCTGCCCCACGTCACACCCTGGTTGGGGGCAGAGAGGATTGGGACCCAGTCCCCCATGGCTCCTCTCTGACACTCCAGTGCACCACGGTTCCTCAGCGCACTGGTCTGGTCTGCAGCTCACGGAATTAGCTGAGTCTCAGGCTTTCTGTTCTACATTTGGTTTCAGCTTCTGCGTTTCTCCCCAAGTGCCCAGGCCAGCTTCTGTTTCCTCTTCACCCCTCAGTTTCAGATCAGTTAAGGCACTGAAAGGAAGTGCCTTACAAGAAAGCTCAGGCCAAGGCAGCTGGCATGGGTCCCCTCACACAGTAAGAGGTGACTCTCATCCTCCCGACAAGACCTCCTCTGACCCCATCTGGTCTGAGGGCTGCCTCCTCCTGCTAGAAGTGCTGCCTAGGCAGAGCACACATGCTGAGGGTCTCCACTGGGCACACCTGGCGTGTTGAGTGGGGTGGTGGTCCAGGAAGGTGCTGCCTAGAGCTGTCCTCGGTGCTGAACAGAACGTGCCCGGCAAAGCCCTCTGGGAGAGGCAGGGTCAGGTCACCCGCTCAGGAAGCTGAACTGCCCTTCTAGGTCCACGTCTATGCTGCTTCCACCATGAAGCCCACAGGAGGCTTTGCCTGCTCTGAGTACACTCAGCAGAGCGTCAAGGCCCCTCCCAGGATATCTATTGTCCATGACCTGGCATCATGGTCATTCCATGAGCTTAGCACCAAAGACAGAAGTCCTCCGGGCAGGGATCATTCTTTAGGCTCCTGCATCTGATACAGTTCCTGTGTGATGCTGTGCTGTGCCACCCACACCCTCTCAGCACTGAGGCACTCTTCCCCTGGCTTCTGGTGGTATGGTGGCTGACAGGTTATTGACTGGGTCCCTCCCTGGGAATTGCCCTCTCCAGAAGAGAGCTACCTCATCTAAGGTCAAGTCCACATCCAATGACTAGTCCATGTGGGGGTACAAAGACCTAGCCCTTTGCCTCATCTGGAACAGCCTGAAAGGCCTCCACCTCCAGAGCTCTCTGGGACGGGCTGCAGCCTCTGCACCAAGTGCTCGGCAGTTCAACCTCTCCTTGTGCCCAAAGCTGCCTCCCTCACCCACACGGGTATTGTTCCCAAAAGCCTCCCCAGCAAATTTCCTGAAGCAAATCTCTACCCCGGAGTCTATTTCCAGAGAACCCTACTTACAACAGTCACAATCCCTAACACAGTCCTGGGCTTAAGAAATGCCTGCAGAATGGATTAATGTCACAGACAGACACACAATGACCTCTACACATCCGGTTCAGGCTTTTCCCTTCAGATGGAAGCCCCTGCATTGCTCCTTGCCCATGAACTTAAAGCACTTAAAGCCTCCCCACCTCTCTGTGCCTCCCTTTTCTCATCTGTAAGATGGGTATAGAGATGGAACCTACCCCTAATAGGCTGTTAGATGATTAAATGAAATAAGTAGCAAACGCACTTAGAACAGTGCCCTATAGGTAGGCTGACCACACATCCCAGTTTGCCTGTGACAGTCTCAACCTTTCCTATTGTCCCCTCCCTCCCACCAAAAAAATTTAATGGCATTCAGTTTCCATTGTGTCCTGGTCTGAATGATAAATTGTATGGTTATCCTACTCATAGGGAGTAAGCACTTGATAAGTATTAGCTATTATTTCTGCTGGAGAGACAACGGGTGGAATTCTGCAGCCCAAACACGGCATCTGGTCCACCCACGCTCACTCATAATTACACACACGTCTGGACTCTCCCCAACACATCAACACACATGCTCTCACCCCTGCGCAGGCCTGGTGCCCCAACAACACTCTCCCATGCTCCAAGGAACCCATGGCCGAGGGACGTGGGCACTGCCCAGACAGGAGGAGGTGTGCAGGACAGGGCCCAGAGAGAGAACTGCTCACTGTGAGGGTCCAAGGTGGCCCCAGCCCTGCTCCTTAGCCTGGAGACTGGGAGGGTCTGGGCTGCCCAAGGGCCCAGGGGTGGGCAGAGGAGCTCGAGGGAGACTGCCAGTTGGCCAAGGTGACCCTTCCCACCTCCACTACCCCATACCTGCTATTCTCAAATGCAGTCACCAGATTGGACACAGATGACAGCTTCTCCTTACTCGCCCCCTCCATCCTGCTGGCCTCCAAGGTGGTCCTCAGCTACCCCTGAAGCAGGGAGAGAGGTCTCCAACCAGCACACTCAGCCACCCCCACCTGGGGTCACAGGTGTGCTAAGGCATCCTGGAGTCCCGTTCTTCCTGAGGACTCAGCAGGCCTGCTCCCTGCTTCAGAGTGAGGAAAGAGGAAGTGGTCCCAGAGCCACAGCCTTGAAGGGGAAAGGCGGGTGCTCCCTACAGAGGGAGGAGCCTGCTTGGGCCCCACCCCACCCCCATGGGGCCTGACCTTTCACTCCTGTAGACCCCCTGTTCCAGAAGCCACCCCAAGAGGGCAACGGGGGCCTAGAGGGAGTTTCTGGAACTGGGCTCTTGGCCTGAGACACTCACCACTCTGGCCAACCACACCTTCTCACAAGGTCCAGTGGATTTTATTTGGTCCTTTCTCTACAACTTCTTTTCTGCATCTGACCCTGCTCACCACTGTAAAAAAACAGCTTTTTAAATTAAAAATAAATCACAAACCTATTAGGGGCTGGCAGAGAAGAGAATACGGTGTTCCCACCTCCCCACTGGGGTTCTCTCATTTTAATAACTGATGTCTCCACCTTCTTGCCCCAAGGGAAGGCAACTTCCTCCCTGAAACTCTGATGATAATAATAACTAACACAAACTCTTTTCAGTGGTTTAGAAATATTTTCTCATTTAATACCACAGCAACCTTATGGGGTGGGCCCTATTACAATCCCCATTTTACAGAAGAAAAAATTGAGGATCAGAGGGTTTAAGTAACTTGCCCAAAGTCACCTAGTAAGAACGCAAAAAGAAGTCAGATTTCTAAAGCAAAGGTCAGTTTCCTACAATTCCAGCAAAGATTTGGTTGGGAGCCTGGATGATCACATTCTTGATGCTCCATCCTCAGGCTTCCCTTTTCCTAGCACACTGGGTGGTCTCTGCCTGATGCCTCCTTTTACCACTTGGTCTCCCAGCACTTCCAGAACAATGATAACTGCTTCTGTTCCCCTTATTCAAGCTTCACAGGCCCTTCAGGGCTCTCCCACTGGGTTCTGGTCTTGCTTGCCCTGAGCCAGGGCCCTCCATTGAGACTGGTCTTTGTCCTGGAGGGTAGGGACTGAGCCTCAGTCATCTCGGTACCCGAAGCACCTGGCACAGCTTCACGCTCCAGTGCCTGTGAAATACTGGGGCCTCACACACCCAAAAGCCTCACTCCCTCAGAGCTCTGGCTGAGCAATTTCTTCTAGCAGATGCCTGGCTTCTCCCCCCAACCCTAAATCACAATAATCCTCCTCACTTTTTGTTTATACTTTTTGTTATGGAGAATTTAGAACATATGCAAAAGTAGAATAATACGATGCACCCCCATGAACTCATAACCCAGACCCAACAGACAACCATCAACTCATGGTCAGCCCGGCTCCATCTATAGGCACATTCACTTCCCCTTCCCAGACCATTCTGAAGCAAATCAGATGATTTCACCCACAAATATTTTGGTGCATATCTAAAAAATAAGGAGGCTTCCCTCGTGGCACAGTGGTTAAGAATCCGCCTGCCAATGCAGGGGACATGGGTTCAAGTCCTGGTCCAGGAAGATCCCACATGCCGCGGAGCAACTAAGTCCGTGCGCCACAACTACTGAGCCTGTGCTCTAGAGCCCACGAGCCACAACTTCTGAAGCCCGCGTGCCTAGAGCCCGTGCTCTGCAACAAGAGAAGCCACCGCAATGACAAGCCCGCACACCACAACGAAGAGTAGCTCCCGCTTACCGCGACTAAAGAAAGCCCGCGCACAGCAACAAAGACCCAGCACAGCCACAAATAAAATTAATTAATTAAAAAAAATTTTAAATGCACATGCACTTTGATCCAGCATTCGCATTTCTTCCTGTTGCCTATACAAATATATTTCTTCCTGTGTGCAAAAATGTTAGGTCTACAAAGTATTCAGTGTAGTCTTGGTTATGATAGCACATAAATTGGCAGCAACTTAAACGTTACATGATTCCCCTGCATCGGCAGGCGGACTCTCAACCACTGCGCCACCAGGGAAGCCCCACAGTATGAAATTTTATGCACTAATCTGACATTTTAAAGATAAAGTAGAAAAAAGAGAAATAAGATGCAGAACAACATTATACGCTACCATTTATATTTTACAGAAAAAAAAAGGAAGGTAGTTTTGCACATACATTTGTGTGTTGTGTGTAGAATATCTCCAAAAAGATGATAGGAGCTAGGAAAAAGGATTGCCCTCCTGAGTGTAAACTGGAGGCTGGGATGGAAAGGAGACCCAATGCAGCCAAAAATAAATAAATTAAATAAATAAATAAAAAATAAGGAAATAGATATACTCCTGTGTGCAAAAATGTACACATAATGTACATATAATGTACTGTGTACATATAATGCCAATATTATTCCACACATGCATACATATATAATACATGTTATATACATGTATGTGTGTATATGTGAAACACTTTACCATTATCATACCCCAAGAGATGTTTAGCAGTAATTCCTCAATATAATCAAATACCCAGTCAGCAAAGTGCCAATGCTTCATAAATGTCATCTGCTATGAACTGAATTGTGTCCCTCCAAATTCACATATTGAAGCCCTAATCTCCATTGTGGCTGAATTTGGAAAGAGGGCCTTTAGGAGGTAATTAAGGCTAAATGAGGTCATAAGAGTGAGGCCCTAATCTGATAGGGTTGGTGGCCTTATAAGACGGGCAAGAGATCTCTCTCTCCACACCACCTCCCAACACACAGCCCTGCACACTCCAAGGGAAGGGTACCTGAGACTAAGTGGCTGTCTACAAGCTAGGAAGAGAGTCCTCACCAGAAACAGAACCCTGCCACACCTTGATCAGGGACTTCAAGCCTCCAGAACTGTGAGAAATAAATTTCTGTTGTTTTTAAGCTTCCCAGTCTATGGTATTTCGTTATGGCAGCCTGAGCAGACTAAACCGATCACCATTTTTTAAAAAAATCAGGATCCAAATAAGGTCCACATGTTACAATGGGCTGTTCTGTCTATTAACTCTCTTTTCATCCACAGGTTCAACTTGTTCTTTCTGTTTTCCCACACAATATGGCTATGAGGACACTGGGTTCCTGGCCCTACAGGTCCCACAGTCTGCTGACTGCAGAGCTGGCCCCTGGATTTCCTGTCAATGTGATTAGATCTAGGGGCTTGATCGGATTCATCTTTAAATGCCACTTCTTCCTGGATTCTTCCCAAGTCTGGGGAGACCTCCCTCCTTCGTGCTCCTCTCTCCTCCACTGCAGGGCCCAGTTTCCTCCTCTGCCTCCCACCAGACTGTACGCTAGCTCCCGGCTTGCAGGGCCCAGGTGCCCATGCTTCCTGGCTGGTCCCCAGCCAAGCCCAGTGTCCTGCACCCAGTGGGGCCTCAGAAGGCATGCAGGATGGACAAACATCACACCCTGAGCCCAGAGGCTTATCTCACCCCTCAGCGGCCAGCGCCTTGGGCTTCCAGAGCAGCATCTGGACCTGCCCCTCACAGAGGTGGGGGAGAGTGGGTAGGGGCACCAGCAGGAGGCCACACTAAATGCCCAACTCCAAACATGGCACAGGCAACATCAGAGCTACATCTGCCCAAGAAGGAGGGCCAAGATGCCCACAACCAAAAAATGTCTTCCAGGGCTCTGCTTCCCTGGTCCTCCCACCTCCCTGACCTCGGCCCTCACAGTTCTGCCAGCCTTTCTGCCTGACTTGCTTCTCGCCTGTAGGCACCACCCAAGGCTCAGCTTCTGGTTCCCTCATTTACACACAGCCTCTTCCACTCAATTCAGAATCTATCTCAGGGTTCCACAGGCATCTCTTCCTGTCTCCCACCCCAACCTGAATATGCCCAACACCTTCAGGACATCACCAGGGGCATGTCCCACTTTCGCTTCCAACTCAACACACAGTCTCGAAAATCAGCACTGTTATCCCACAGAAGGAATCCCAAATTCCTTGGAGTGCTGCCAAGACCCCCTGGTTTGGCTCTGATCAACTTCCCAGCCATTTCTTCCTTATGCACATGTAGGTCTGGGTTGGGACCTTGAGTGGTAGCTCTGGGCTGTGTCAGCTGAGCTAAGCTGAACCACAGTTCCAGAATTCCCTTTCCTGCAAGCTGACCATGGTGGCAGGGGCGGACGCAGCAGCCGTGCTTGCTCCTGTGGTTGGTGCAGGGCTCCTGCGGTGTTGCAGTTCACGCGTGTTGATGCAGATCTGTGGGTTCTCTGCCGACCTCCTCCAGCTTGTCTAGTCCTAGGCTGGGTATGTGTTTAGCTCCAGGACAAAGGGTGCCAACTTCTTCTGCAGGTCACTTGTGTCACCGAAGTTGTCTCGGCGTGGCTGCCTGTTCATCCTCCAGAGTCCCAGCCCTTCCTCAATGGTTCAGTTCCTTCTTGTTCTCCCCAATTTCACATCCATCTTCCCTTCCTCACTGCCTGCCATGAGGATTTTAGACTCAGAAGCATCACTTCTTTAAGTAGCTGCCCCATTGCATAAGGTCAAATCCCATATTCTGTATCACTTCTGGTTGTTCTGCTTCTCTCATCAAATCTGACCTAAACTCCTTGGGCCAGTAACTGAATTTCACTTTCTTCATCTGTGAAATGGGGATAATTACAGTGCCAGCCTCCTATGGTGGTTGTGAAGATTAAATACTACCATGTGTAAGGGTTTAGAGTAAGGCCTGGTACAGAGAAGGTGCTCAGTGAATGTTATTCCTGACAGAAGACCTTTTCTATGGCTCCCCTGCACCCCCCCACCCCGACCAATCAGTTCCTTTTGCCTGGAATGTCTCCACCCTGTCAACAGCTTATTTACTTCCTCCAGGAAGCCTTCCTTGATACCTACCGTTGGCATTCCTTTCCCTCCTCAGAGACCTGGTGTTCTTCTCTGTTTACTTGGATCTCTTCTGCCCCATTCATTAAGTCATGCATTCAGTTGGCAAGTATTTCTTGAGCATCTACTATGTGTCAGCCCTATGGTAGAGGTTATGGATTAAACACTGTCCCCTGCCCCTTAGCTAATAGTCTAAGGAGGAAGATGGGCCTGTTAACAACTGAAATACAATGTAGGAAATGCTTTGAACAGGGAAGCTGTGAACACCCAAAGAAGGGGCACTGAAGTCTGCAGAGAGCAGAGGGTGCTATCAAGGAAGGCTTCCTAGCAGAGGCAGCCTGAAGGATGAAGGATGAGTAAACTCTCCAGGTTGAGAAGGTGGGAAAAGGCATTCAAAGCAGAAGGAAGTGGTGTGGGCTTGAGAGACCAGGGAGAGACTAGGAATAAGGGCAGGGAGTCCAGCACATTGGAGTGTCTAGGGACTGGGGAATGGCAGGACATGGGCTGAGGGGGCCCCAGGAGCCTGTCCCTGGCAGGCTTTGTCTGCTGAGCTGAGGTGCTTTCACATGAACTGAATTTTACTTATGCAGAGTAGGCCCTGATTCAATGGTCGTGAACACATCTCTCTCTGAGTGGGGGCGTCCATTTCAGGGCTTTTGGGGTCCTTGGCATAGATAAGCCTCATGCTTTCTCTTCTCTTAGTTCTGCTTTCAAGCCTTAAGCAGGATGGAAGAGCTCAGTTCCTGCAGCCCAGACAGAGGGAAAGAGGGAGGGATGCCCAAGCAGGAACTGTGGGGCTGGGCAGTCACATGGCAGACAAGCTGGCTGGCTGGCAAGAAAGCTCTGCCCTGGGATGCAAATGGGGCTTTGTGTGCAGACTAGGGGCACCCAAAGGGCCTCTCACTGGCAGCCCTGGGGCAGCAGAGGGCATTTGGGGGCTGCCAGGGAGGAAACGTCAACATTTGGGACCTGGATGTTGTGTGTGTGTGTGTGTGTGTGTGTGTGTGTGTGTGTGTGAGAGAGAGAGAGAGAGACATATGTGTGATCTCCAGGGGTGTGTGAGGGTGTGGCTTTTTCAGGGGAGAGTGAGGACTCCCCAGAGGAGCACGTATCCCCAGTGAGCCAAGGCCCAGAGAGGACAGGCTGGCTTGTTCCCTGGGACCCCCTTGCCCCCAACCCGGCCTGCAGCCTCAGCCAAACATAGCACCTGCCAAGAACTTAATGGCCTGTGACAGACAGGCCTGTGAGTGAGAGATGACACGGATCCGGGGGACATGCCGGCAGCTGGCTGAAACCTGCTCCAGTGTCTGGTGCAGCCCTTGCCGCTCCTCCCCTCGCAGCCTCCCCCTCCCCCTCAGTCTTCTAGCTCGAGGCTTGGGGAGGCCCTGACGGGGTTGGGGGTGTGGGCTGTCTGGGTAGTCATGCGATGAGCAGAGGCCACACCACCAGTGCCAGTGGAGGGGTGGGCTTTCCTCAGCAGTCCCTGGCTTGGAGGACGAGAGATAAAAAAAGCTCGCCTCCCTCATAGACTAGTCTCCTCTGTCCCCTCTTCCAAACAGCCAGAATTTTCCCGTTCAGTCCCTCTGGCATTTATCTTCCTATCTTCTGGGAGAGCTTGGTGCTGCCGGCTGCCCATCAGCAGGCCTGGGTGCCAGGCTCAGGCAGCCCTGCTTCCTGCTGTTCAACTTCCCAGGAAGCTTCCCGTATTTCCCCTTCTGTGTGCCCCCTGCCCCTTTGTGCTCTGGGTGTTCCTAATTTGTACTGTCAGTCCGTGGGGTGTGATTATTCAGAGCCCATTAGCGCCCTGAGGAACACAGGGTGGCAAAATCAACCTCCCTCCACGTGAGCCAGGGGAAGGTCCCTTCTAGGGGTGCAGAGGCCTGAAAGACAAGACAGCAAACGTATCAGTCCTGACGTGGGTGGCCAGGAGGACGTCAGTGAGGAACATAAACAACTCTTTCTTCTTCTTCGGCGTGTGAATGATCTAGTTTCAGACTTGGTACTCTCAGGGATTGGGCCAGCCTTGTGGCAGGCCCTGGCCCCATCCTGCTATTCAAGAAGGCCTCAAGGTCACCAGAGGCTGGCCTCAGGTGGGACCTAGGGTGGTGTCCTGGGAAAGCTGGAATGAGGAGCCAGCCAGGTGGATGAAGCAGCAGCAGGGCTGGCCTAACAGGGAACACGCAGGAGGCTGAGCTACGCCCACACCCCCGGAATGGGGACCGGGCAGGGAGGCGCCAGATGGGAGCCAGCAAGGGAAGGCCCAAGCCCAGGAATGGTGCTAGGCGGCGGCTTCTCAGAGCACACGGCCAGCAGGTGGGGCCTCACACCCTAGGTCAGGCTCCTTTCATCTTCAAACAGCTGTGGGCCTTTCTTGAGGCCTGCTGGAGAAACATGAGCAGCTTGGAGAGAATTGACAGGTTTCGAGTGGAGAAAGAACAGATTGTTTCCGCACAGCCAGCTGCCCTGCCCACCGGTGACCTTTCTCTCATGAGCACTTCCCCGCCTGAGCTACTGCTGCCCATCTCCCCACACGCCAGCAGGAGTTATTCTCCACTCGCTGGAGATCCACCATCAGCACATCTTCTCTGTCACAAAGCTCCTCTTTTGCATACTTCTGGGAGAACTGTTACATAACGAACCACTAAAATCCATTTCTCCCATCAAAGAGCTGCATGATTCCTTCTTTCTTCCCACCAGGATTCTCTCTTCATTCTTTCCTTTCAGCAAACAGCCCCAGTGCTAGGAATGTGAGGGAATGTGACAAATGACACTCTTAAAATCTTGCCAGAGGCTGTAGACTTTACAAGACCCTGAGGGGACAGGACCTTGGCTTATGTGTCTCTGTATCCCAGAAGTTAGCACAGTGCCTGCCACATAGCAGGCCCTCCACAAATCTTTCCTGAATAGGGAGTAGGACACTCTGAGCATGTAGGAAGGGGTCGTGGAAGAGTGTAGGGTTCTCTTTCCTCCATCGTCTGCCCTCCACCTTGACCAGGTTCCAACAAGCCCCAGCCCTGTCCCGCCTCCTCCCCCAAGCCCCAGCCCCTCAGGGTGACACATACATACACCCTGCAGTTTTCCACCCATCTCAGGGTTCAGTGACCCCTCCCATCACAGTCCCAGTCCCCCATAGGGCAAATCAGAAAGAAAGCTGACTGAATGTCCGTGACTCTAGCCTCAGTTTCCCCACACTTTTCAAGGGCCACCTTTGTCTGGTCTACATTAGGGATCTCTCCAATTTATGTGTCATTGGGTGTCATAGCTAAGTCCACAGACAATGGCCTACAAGGCCCAACTCCCTGACCTCAGTTCCACCACTATCCCCCCCTCACTCTGCTCTAGGGACTTGACCTCCTCTCTGCCCTCTAACCTACCAGACAAACTCTCACCTCAGGGTCTTTGCATGTGCCATTCCTTCGATCTAGAACTCTCTTCTGCCATATACCTGCCTGGCTCACCCTCTCGCCTCCTTTAAATCTTTGCTTAAGTGTTAGCTTCTCACCAAGGGCTTTCCTCACCCCCATATACTCCCCAAATTGTAATACCACTACATATTTCCAGTCCCCCTCCTCTGCTTTATTTTTCTCACTTATCTCTTTCTCATATACTGATTTCTTTATCATGTTTATTGTCTCCCCCATTAGAATGCCAGCTCCATGAAGCAGGCATTTTTGTCTATTTTGCTTACTGCTATATCCCCAGTAACTGCAACAATGCTTGGCACATAGTAGGTGCTCAATAAATATTGGTTGACGGACTCAAGGGGCATTTTTACTTTCTGTCCCTTCTGAACTCTCACAGGGCACCCAGCTTCACTGTGAGCCAAAGTTCATTCTGCCTCTAGTCCCTGCTGGAACCCTGGCCCTAGTCTTCTGAACGAGATGCAACTTCTACCTGGTCCCCAGAAGCGGTGGGGGTGAGCAAGCCACACCTCTCTCACTGTCCTGCCCCTTTCTTATAGGAAGGACTGGGAACTACAACCTGAGGAGGAAAGAGAACTTAAGCTGGATGCTACATGTGACTCTTCCTTTGGTCCAAGGAAAAAGCACCTTTAACTGGTGCCTTCATTAAAAAAAACAAAAACAAAAACTCCAAAAAACATATTGGGATCATCTGTAGAGCTTCCCTAAAACATTTTAATTTCCAGACTCTATCCCCAGAGATTCTTAGTCAACTGTCTAGGCTGAGTTTTTTTTTTTAAACTCCTTTAGTGATTCTAATGTTCAGCGAGAATTGGGAATCAGGGGTCCAGGCAATGCCCTGGCCAGGTTCTGTTGTCCACTGGTGTCTCAAGAGCACCCAGAGTGAACGTGAGTACCCTAAGATGCCAAGTCTGGTTCCTCCAACTGGGAGGATTGTAGCTGTGCATGGATATTCTTCAGCTCACCCAGCAGGTAACAGTCTACACACACACACACACACACACACACACACACACACACACTGTTCTACCAGAAACCAAACTAATTCTTAGAGACTACACAATCTAAACCAGGATTTAGAAACTCAAATTCCAACTAGAGCCATGTAGGCAAACTCCTGGTTGCAGCAGGTGTGTTGTTGAGATGCAGAGATGGGTGGAGAATCCATGCCCTTCTCATGGGGGCAGCTTTTATCCTGTTACAACCTGTTCTTGCCAGGAGGGAGTGCAGGCCCTCTGGTACTGGATTTTTTTTTTTTTTTAACATCTTTATTGGCGTATAATTGCTTTACAGTGGTGTGTTAGTTTCTGCTTTATAACAAAGTGAATCAGTTATACATATACATACATTCCCATATCTCTTCCCTCTTCCATCTCCCTGGTACAGGATTTTGCTCTTTGTTCTCCCCAAGAGAATTCAGGAATTTTAAACGAAATAACCCATATTTTCACTTGAAAATCCAAATGCTGCCAGCAGATTGCTAACCCCAGTTATACAGCTGCCGAGCTGCCATATCTTGCAAGGCTGACCCCTCTCACAACGGGGCTGTATTTACACGACCACTTGAGAGAAGTGTCCCTTCCTTCCTGCCATCCTTCACGTTCAAGCTAATAGGAAATGGCTGCTCACCTCAGAGCCTCACACCGCTTAACAGCTGCTCCCTCAGCTCCGCCAAGACTCCCCGGAAGCTTTGCAATAAAGGCTTGCCACAGGGGTGTGCTGGAGCTGGCTCCTACTGGCTTGCGAAAGTCTACTGTACCCATTTCTTCCCAAGTCTGTGCTCAGTGACATCTCACTAGCAGCATGAAATCAGCCATGGTGAGAATATTTACATTATGTGAATCAGCAAGTGCTACGAATCAGGGCTTTTCTTTTCCTAGAAAGCCAGTTATTAAACACTTACCAGCCCACCACTGCACATAAGGATACAGACTCTGCCACAGGCTGATAGGGAAGCAGTGGAGAAGGGAATAGTTTTGTTTTTCTAGTTATGTAAGAATTCACACGAATGCGTGCAATAGACATTTTGACCCTTTAAAACCCTTAGATACCCACTAAAAGGAAACAAGAATCTTAGTCCTGAAATATTTCTTCCTTAATTAAGGAATAATGGTCTTACAAGAAAACGCCCAGATTTTAAGAGTACAGTTTGGTGAGCTTTTACTAGTGTACCTACTCACATAACTACCACCCTAGTCAAGATGAGAATGCTTTTATTCCCCCCAGAAAGTTCCTCATGCCTCTTTCCAGTCATTCTTCCATAGGTAACCACTGTTCTGATTTTTATCCCCACAGATTAATTTTGCCTGTTTTACAACTTCATATAAATGGAATCATACAACATGTGCTCTTTTTTGCCTGGACTATTTCACTTAGAATAATGTTTTTGAGACTCACCCATGTCATTGCCCATATCAATAGCTCATGTCTTTTCAATGCTAAATATTCTTCCACTGAATGAAAAGTCTTGATATCGTCTTAATCCCCAAAGTCACCCAGACTTGGGGCAATGGCCCATTAATGTTTGATTTTTACTGCAGGAGAAGAAAACTTCTTCCCACCTCTCAGGATAAACAGACATTGGGCACAAGAGATTTAAATGGACTCACCTTTCTCCACCAAGAGGAGGACGATAGAGCAGAACACCAACCAGGCATTTCATCCTTTCTGACGCTGGGGTGAGTACTGTGCTCACCGTGACACACCACGTCTCCCCAGAGTGTAGAGGCCCCATTTCCCCGTCTTCACTCTTGTAGGCTTCATCCCAAGGCCTTGGGACCTATTGGTCCCTTAGCTGTCTTCCATGTTTCTCCCAGAAGGCTTAGTGATCTCGCATGCCAATACATCTGGTGACCTGCATGATATGCCAGAATTCCTGAGATGATGACAGTTATAATGTACCTGCTTTTAGCCTAATTAGGACAAGAGGTGATTCCTGAGTTAAGGTGAGTATGGGACCCCAGGAATTCAGTACAGACGGAAGGCCAGTGCTCCCCACCCCTACCCCAGGCAAGCAGGTGAACAGAGGCAGCAGCCAGAACGTTCTTGCTCAGAACTGGTCAACAGGGAGCCTGCATCCAGACAAACCCATCTTCTTTATGCCAGGATAAATTCTGACACCTGCGCTTCCCCAGGTGAGGCCTGAACTCTCATGCTGGCCTTGGCATCACCTCAAGTTCCTTCCTGACCTGGTTTGTGTGATGTCAACTTAGTTGCAACAATGGGTACTTACTATTTTGTATTCTCTCTTTTCATTGTAACAGTAGTTCCCCACAGGATCCCGGGGACTGGTGATCTATATACCGGGCAATTCTCAACAGTATTCTTTTTTTCTTTTTTCCTGGCTGCACCGCGAGGCTTGCAGGATCTTAGTTCCCCAACCAGGGACTGAACCTGAGCCACGACAGTGAAAGCACCAAGTCCTAACCACTGGACCGCCAGGGAATTCCCAAGAGTAATATTTCTTGTTAATTCTCTACTGTTTGTTTGATCCTACTTTGGGGCATATGGGTCTTCCTAAAGTTCCCATTCTTTCTTTTTTCTTTATTTTCTTTCTTTATTTTTTTGGCTGCGTTGGGTCTTTGTTGCTGTGCACAGGGTTTATCTAGTTGTGGTGAGTGGGGGCTACTCTTCGTTGCAGTGCACGGGCTTCTCATTGCAGTGGCTTCTCTTGTTGCAGAGCACAGACTCTAGGTGCACGGGCTTCAGTAACTGCGGTACATGGGCTCAGTAGTTGTGGCTCGTGGGCTCTAGAGCACAGGCTCAGTAGCTATGGTGCGTGGGCTTAGTTGCTCCGTGGCATTTGGGATCTTCCCGGACCAGGGCTCAAACCCATGTCCCCTGCATTGGTAGGCGGATCCTTAACTGCTGCGCCACCAGGGAAGCCCCCTAAAGTTTTCATTCTTTTTTTCTTTTTAATTTATTTTTGGTTGCATTGGATCTTCATTGCTGCGTGCAGGCTTTCTCTAGTTGTGGTGACCGGGGGCTACTCTTCGTTGCGGTGTGCGGTCTTCTCCTTGCAGTGGCTTCTGTTACGGAGCACGGGCTCTAGGCACGTGGGCTTCAGTAGTTGCAGCAAGTGGGCTCAGTAGCTGCGGCTCGCAGGCTCTAGAGCGCAGGCTCAGTAGTTGTGGCGCACGGGCACAGTTGCTCTGCAGCATGTGGGTTCTTCCCAGACTAGGGATCAAACACGTGTCCCCTGCATTGGCAGGCAGATTCTTAACCACTGTGCCACCAGGGAAGTCCAAGTTTTCATTCTTTAAGTGGTGCTACCATAAATAACTTTGTACAACTGTTAAAAGTATATTTGCTCATTTATTTTCTAGCAAATATTTAGTGGGCTTCTACCACGTGCCAGGCACTGTGCCAACCATGAATAGGATAGTCCCTGGACTCCAAGAACTTACAGTCTAATGAGGAGACTGACAGAAAAGCAGGCAGCCACAGTGCTGCACGGTAAGCCCTGTGAGGGGGCAGTCACAGGGAGGCACTAACCAGCCCAGAGCTAACTGCTTCATAGCTCTGAGTACATACTGCCAGGTTGCTCAGTAGAGGGAATACTGAGCAAGATTTTCTTTCAATCATTTCAGTGAGTATACTTTTCATTTCTAGATGAGCTATTTGATTCCTTTTCAAATATACCTCTTCTTTTTTCACAATGTCCTTTTCTTTTTTTTTCAGCACTTTCTATTCTTTATCTTTGCCTTCATTTGAAAACTACTGTTTTCCCCTTAAAGTTTCTTTCAGATTGCTTATTACGTCAAGTTCCCACGAGTATTGATCCTCCTGTTTTGCGCATTTACTCTTGTAATGGAATGTGTTTTTGAGTGGTTTGTAATATTTTTATCGTGACGATTTTTTTTTTTCTTCCGCTTTTTGTCCCTATGAGCCCTGAGTTGTGGAAACATAGCTACAGGGCAGGTTTGCATTTGCTTCCACTTCATTCCCTAGAGATCTAACAGCTTTAATTGACCTATTTTTAGTTTAATTTCTTGGGCTAAACTGTTCAGTTACTTAAAAACAATTCACTGAACATTTACTATATGTATATCACCATAGTTGGTGCAAAGATACAAAACAATGCAACACAATGTAGCTGCTTTACAGGGAACCATTCTGAAAGGACCAAATACACACAAAAAGTAAGATGACTACGTAAGGCAGAGTAAAACGCCTAATGGTGGACACACTATGGGGTTCAGAAGGAAAAACAGAGCCGCAGAAACATGGGGAGGAAAAGCCCAGAGGAGGAGAAGGTTTGTGTGAGGAAGTTTCAGAAGGAAGGTAACCCCACTCTTCCGGGTGGAGTTAGTAAGGCACTGTAACGTTAGATAAGGCTGTGGATGAAGCTGACTTTAAGGTCCCTGTTAAGGAAGCTAAATCAGAATCCAGGCAAAAGGAAGTCAATTAAAGTGCTCCTGGGGGTGGGAGGTAGGTTTGATGAAAGCTGTGTTTGAAGAGGCAAACACTGTAACATGAAAGGTCTAGGAGGCTTTCCAGTGACTCAGACCAGAACAAACCTGGGTTAGAGAGGCCAGCGTGGGGCAGAGAGCAAGTGAGGAAGGCGGACTGACAGGATTGAGATGTGGAAAGTGTACAGAGTATTTGTTGTCAGGAGTAGCCAGCCGGGAGGTGGCTTTTCAGGGGGCGAGGCAGGAAGGGAGGCAGGAAGGGCAGACTTCAAACCTGGATTAAGGGGTCAGAAGGCAGATGTCTATTCTAAAGAACTTTCTCACAACGAACACAGGATAAATACAGACAAATGCATCAGGTCACCCATTGCTGTGTCCCTGCCGACTCTTAGGATACTTTCTTTCCGTTGAAACAGAAACTTTTATTGAGCACCTCCACAACTAGCAGGCTTTAGGTGTTCTTGCAGGGGATGGGCACAGTGGCAAACATGAACAGGGCACGTGCTGGAATAAACACCTTGCTCACAGGGCTGCTGAGAGGAACATACTTTAGTTATCTTACTGCAAAGCATTTCAAACGGTGGCACAAATAAGTGCGATTTAAGAGCCAGTTATTACTCATTTTTATTACCTAACGACTACACTATCGGCGCCTAGCAGAAAGCTTGCATGTGCTCACACTGAAGGACTAAATAAAACCTTCAGACCCAGTGAAGTAAATAGAGCAAAACACATTTTCTAACCATGAGCTCTAAGGCAGGTTGGCGAATGGTCAACTGCAAAGGAGGAGGACCACAACCTTCGAGGTGCAAATGGATTTGGTGTGGTGGGGAGGGCAAAGGGGTGAGACAAGGCTGGCGAGCGCGAAGGGACTCGGCCTGCAGTGGGAAGCCTCGCAGGCAGCGGGGCCCGGGAACAGGGCCGCAAAAAGGCGGGCCCAGAACTGCGGAGAAAACTCCCGAAGCCTGGGTGGGGGATTGGAAGCGCCTCAGACCATATTGGGGGCATCTGGCTTCCAGAACCTACGAGCCCCGCCCCTGCCGCTCTCCGGGGATCCCGGGGGAGCGCCCGGGCCTGCGGCCGCCTTCACAGTCTCCGAACCCACGGCCCGGTCGCCCGCGACCACTGACCCCCGGCTCACACCCCAGCGCTGACCCAGGACCCGACCCCGCCCGGGGACCGCATCCGTCGCTTACCGACCGCCTCGCCTACACTCCTGCACTCCCCCGCGGCCGCGAGTGGTGCGGCCCGGCCCCGCCCCCTGACGCCAGCGAGGGGCAGGCGCCCGTCCCGTCACGTGACGGGGGAGTGACCTCGCCGCCCCTTGCCATGGGGGCTTCCGACCCGGAAGTGGCGCCCTGGGCTCGCGGCGGTGCCGCGGGGATGGCGGGAGCCGGAGCAGGAGCTGGAGCTCGCGGCGGAGCGGCGGCGGGGGTCGAGGCCCGGGCTCGCGATCCGCCGCCTGCACACCGCGCACATCCACGCCACCCTCGGCCTGCGGCGCAACCCTCGGCCCGCAGGATGGACGGCGCATCCGGGGGCCTGGGCTCCGGGGACAACGCCCCGACCACCGAGGCTCTTTTCGTGGCGCTGGGCGCCGGAGTGACGGCGCTCAGTCACCCGTTGCTCTACGTGAAGCTGCTCATCCAGGTGTGGGACCGGGGGCGCCATAGGGAGGTGGGGGCTGATAAGACGGTGACAGGCCAGGATCTGAAGGAGGATGGGGGTGGGGGAG
>NW_020175393.1:4447189-4473052 GCF_003031525.2 Neophocaena asiaeorientalis asiaeorientalis | reverse complement strand
ACGGTGAGGGATTTGGGGATGCAGGGGGCATGGGTTTGGGGATGCAGGAGAAGGGGGCAAAGGGGTCAGCGACAGATTTGGGAGAGGGTGGAAGGAACAAGGGATTTGGGGGTGCAGGGGAGGGTGCGATGGAACGGAGAGGTAGGTTTGGGAGACGAAAGAATGGAGGCGATGGACTTGGACTAGGAGGGAAGTGGCAGCATTTTGGGGTGAAAGAAAAAACAACAGAATTGGGGGAGGGGTGGGAAGTTTGGGCGATTGGGTGGGTGGGAAGATTGGGGGCCAAGGCAGAATATTCAGAAGATAAGCACGTATTTAGGGTGAAGGGGAGCAAGAGCTTTGGGTTTGATAGAGATGGATTTAAAGCGGTTTGGGGTGGGGGGAACAAAGGACTGGGGGTCATGGCCAAAATTTTAGGAAAGAAAAAGGGGCATCAGACTCCGGGGAGGAGGGGACCGGGGCACTGGATTTAACGGTGACGGAATTTGGTGAGAGAGGCGGAGGCGAATCGGTTTACAGGAGATGGGGGCTCTGGATTTGATGGCGACGACAGATTTGATGGGAGGAGGGGACAGGATGACGTGCTTTGGGGGAGGAGAACAGATAGGGCGACGCAGTGGGGGAGGGGTAGTGGTGATTTGTCTGGAATGGGGAGCCAGGAGGCTTTTAGGGGGAAAGGGATGACGCATTTGGAGGAGAACATTGAATTCACGGTTGGGGGTAGGAGCTGTATGGGGGGATGGGCTGAGGGGTATGGGCGTAGTGGAATTGGGCAGAAGGACCAGTTGGAACACAGGGTAGCAGGATGTGTAGGGGCTGGCAGAAAATGAGGCCAAGGTAGGAAGTCTCTGGAATCGAGGCATGCAGGGCCATTTGGCATATTTGGTGGGACCAGCAGTGCCTTACAGATGAATTGGGCTGCTTGAGAAAGGGAGAGATGGAACTGGAAGGGGGCGCCCGAGCTGAGGTGGAGGGAGTGCATTTGGCAGAATTAGGTGGGCATGACTGAGATGAGCACAATGTAGATGTGGATGGTTTGGGCTTGGACTAATATCTGAAGATTTAGCCTAGAATTTTCAGTTAAGTTGCGGGGGGGGGGGGCATGTTTGAGATGGAGACCTAACCAAAACGAGATTTGATTTGAGTTGAGGCAAATGGGTATCAGATTTACTGTCCTGATAATGGACTGAGAATGGGAGATACAGTTGGAATGAGAGGGACTTGAGAATAGGAGTAATTGAAATCTGAGGAATGGGGGCAGTGGATTTTGGAGTGTGACAAGGAACGTGACAAAGAACCAGGAGATTGGGCAGGGACATTACGGTGCCTGACTAGAATCTAATTGTGACTGAGATTTGGAAATGGCTGATGGGGGAAGGTCGAGACTGGCGTTTGGTTGTGATTTGGGAGTGAGGGCTCCTTTACTTATAAAAATTCAGGTTGTATTTGCAGCAATAGAGATTCCAGCTTTGGGAGAGAAATTGAGGCTTTGGAACTGGTGGTACTTGAGATGAGAAGCAAGGATGATGGAGTGAGATTGGGTGAGGGCTGGGACTTTAGGGTGGCTGATAGGAGTGTCTGTGGAATGGAGGATGTTGGAGTACAAGGAATGGGGGGGTGCTCCATGTGAAGTGGCTCCATCATTTGGACCTTGGTAGGTTTGGTTTACAGGAGATGAAAATTGAAATAAGGGTCACTTGGAAAGGCAGTTGAGGAATGAGAGAGAATGGAGAATGAAGGAGGATAGGGAATTGGGGAATGAGGAAGTCCAGAGGGTGAGAAGAACTGTATGGGAGGTGGATACTGATGGGTGAGCCCAGTTGGGGTGACAGGTGGTCTACCCGATGTGAACGCAGCTGGTGCTGAGTGTAACATATTTGAGGGTGAAGTCTTTTTTTTTTAATTAATTAATTTTTTTTTGGCTGTGTTGGGTCTTCATCGCTGCACGCGGGCTTTCTCTAGTTGTGGTGAGCGGGGGCTATTCTTCGTTGCTGTGCGCGGGCTTCTCACTGCGGTGGCTTCTCTTGCTGCGGAGCGCGGGCTCAGTAGTTGTGGCGCATGGGCTTGCTTGCTCCACAGCATGTGGGATCTTCCTGGACCAGGGATTGAACCTGTGTCCCCTGCATTGGCAGGCGGATTCTTAACCACTGTGCCACCAGGGAAGTCCTTGATGGTGAAAGGTTAATGTGTATAGCTTGGGAATCAGAGGTAACATCTTGCAAAAAGGAAGATCTCAGTTTGGGGGTGCATGGCAGGATTGGATTGGCAGGTCTGGGGGCTGTCCCGATTAAGTGAGTAAGAATGCAGTGCCTGAGATCAGGGCTCATGGGTGTTAGAGATTTGAGGGACTGGCTCTGCTGGTATATGGTATAGAACCACAGCTTTGGCTGTGGTTAGGACTGGGTTAACAGATTTGGGGATGAAATTGGGTGAGTAGACTTGGGAACAAATAATTAGAACTTGAGAGTGAAGGGAATAGGAGTGAGATAGGGTCAGCGTGCCTTTGATAACGCAGGTGGAAGTTAAGTAAATAGACTCAACAGATTTGGGAGCCATGGGGATACAGGATGAAGGGAACAAGCAGGTTTAAGGGTGAAATTGGAATCGATGGGCCTCCCCAGTTGTTGTGACTGGAATGGATAAGGCAGCAAAAGAACATTGGCTCAGACTTGGAGTTGAGGGTGTAAATGGAATGCTGTCTGTATGAGAGAACAAAATCAAAGCAAAACTAACCTCAGAACCTTCGAGCTTTTAACCCAGAAGGGGAAAGGTCTGGAAGGGGAGGGCTAACTGCTTGGTTCACCTGGCCATCCCTTTCCTTCAACTCCCCTGGGCTAGATGTTTTTCTTTTAAGAAGTTCTCTATCGTGGAGGGAGTTTCTTAATTTATGATCAGTAATCTGTCATGTAGCTCAGAATCCCATCCATAAGGGACAGCCTGAACTTCAAAACACTTGACTAAGGTGAGGAAGAAAGGAAATTGAGCCCAGAAAACGCTGGAAGCATACCTAGTTCTATTTAAGGCAGAGCTTCCCAACCCTGCTGTTTCTATCCTCTTCCACATCCAAGAGGAGCTCCTCTGGTCCATGGATTTGTCTGGCCTGCTCTGAGGGACAGGGCTACGGCCCTGGTCCCCTGCCAGGGAAGGGCCTTCTCACACCCCACTAAGGCGCTGGTCTCCTGGACACCTTGGCCCTTGCCTGGCAGCAGAGAATCTTCTCATTAATCGGCAGCATAACAAATGGCCTCACCCCTCAGGAGAAACCTCTCCTCCTCACAGAGGCTTGGGTGGCTTGGTCCTTCACCCACCCATGAGTTTAACACATACCTTAATTATAACCAGCATCTATACAGCAAGAACTATGATAACCCTGCAGAAATGAGGGGGTCATTCTGTCACAGGGATATGGGGTGATCAAGATGAGATCACAGTTGAGGAATTGTTTGAGGAGCAGCTGGGATTCGAGGTGGCTGGGAGTGAGAGGGACAGATTTGTCGACATCTGCAGTGGGTACAGTAAGAAATTTGAGTGTGGGGTGAATGAGCTATCTGAAGTTTGGGGCTGAGATTTGGGTGTGATGTGTTTTGGTGTTGCCACATTTGAGACTGAGACTGGACTGATGTTTTAACCTGGCGATGAGAATTAACAGTTTTTTCTGAGGTGAGCATGGGGTTTGAAGTACATAAACACGGGGGGGTGGTTCTGCACTGGAAATGTCTGGAATTGGAAGGTAAGAATGTTGAGGGATGGGGTGACTTGGATTATGGTAAGGGTGGTATCTGGGACTGGACATTTCTGTGCATTGGGAGATTACACGATGTTGATAGTAATAGACACTGATGAAATTTTGGGTATGTTTTGATGGGGAAAACATCAACAGAAATAGCATTAGACTCCGTGGGAGAAGAGTTAGAGGCCTGGGAAAGGTGAGAAGTAGTAAGACTGAATCAACAGTAGAATCTGACTTTCCCTTTGTATTTGTTGATTCTGAAGGTAGGTCATGAGCCGATGCCCCCCACCATTGGGACCAATGTGCTGGGGAGGAAGGTCCTCTACCTGCCGAGCTTCTTCACCTACGGTGAGTGTGCTTCCCAGGCAGGAAAGCCCACACCGAGAGAGACAAAAAAGAAACGTCAAACAGGGAACAGGCCCAGGTGGCCCTGGGGAGCACACCGGGCAGCATGGGGCACCCAGAGTCAGAGCTGGCGTGGAAGAGGGGTCAGAGGCAGCAGGGTGTCAGCATGGGAGCAGGTGACCAACACAGCTTTGGTCCAGCTCCTCTGTGTGAGCTGCCAGCTGTCAGCCCAGGCAGCAGGATAGGGAGACAGATCCAGGCTGTGCCTGGAAGCAGGGGTAGGGGGCGGATTTCCGGTTTTTTTTTTTGTTTTGCCTTCTGAGCAGTCTGGCTGCCCTTTTAGCAGTTCTTTTGCTTTCCTGCTCCTCCAGCAGGAGGCCCATTGGGGCCTCCTGGGTTCTTTTCCTTTGTCCTGTTCCCCTGCATTCCTCAGGCAGTGGTGCCTACTCACTCAGGCATCTCCATCCCCTGGGTGTAGAACAGTACATGGTGGGTCTTGGCTTCACCCCTGGTGTGCCCTCTTGAGCTGCTCGAGCTCAGGAAGGCTGCTAACTGCTCTGGCCCCATACTCCTTACAGATTCTTCATGCCCAGGCCCTCCATACAAGCACCCGCCCCCTCCGCCCCCTGCAGCCTTGCCTGCCAGAGGGTCTCTCCATCAGGAAGCCCACCACGGTGGAGCTTCCCTGATGCCAGCAAAGCCCACCAGCTGCCTGTGCTGCTCATTCCCTGACCCCCAGCTGGCCAAGGCCGTTTCAGATCCACCATCCCTGTCCCTCTCCCAGTCCCCACCCTTCCCAGACTTCTTTATTTTTTTTATTTTTAATTTTTTTGGTCACACCACATGGCTTGCAGGATCTCAGTTCCCCGACAAGGGATTGAACCCAGGTCACGTCAGTGAAAGCCTGGAATCCTAACCACTAGCCACCAGGGAACTCCCCAGACTTCTTTAACTGTGCCTTTGCTCTCTGTTCACAGCCAGGCTGACCCTCTCATGCTCCCTCCACCTCTGCTCATCTTATCTGTTTAGTCAGTCTAGCATCTTCTCTGAAAATCTTTCTTTCTGCCAAATAACTTGGGGCCTCGCCTCCTGTCACCTTTTTTTCACTTCACACCCTGCTGGCAGAATTTGATGTCATGTTTCTCTTCTAGTTTTGCCACCTCATTGTTGAGTACAGTATAGAGCCAGGTGGAACATGTCATTTTGCGAGGAAATCTGTTCGTATTTGTTTCACTTAAAAGTTGTCAGCGTGGGGAAGGAGGACGTCACAGAATCAGGGAGGCACCCGCCACTGTAGTGCAATGGAGCCGGTATGCAGAGCGACGCTGGATTTGCGGGATTGCGGGAGGCCGGGATGGCAGGCTGCCAATCCCTACGTGTGATTCCTCCATACACCACTATGCAGATTCTAGCCATAGAGAGGTTAGAACCCAGATCATCTCTGTTCATGTCACACAGTCATTCCCGAAAGGACTCAGGGCAGAGGGGTCTTGACAATCACCTTACTGCCTCTTGCAAAGATGAGCAGAGTTCTGAGGTGCTCCCCCCGCCCCCCACCATTTATATAAATGTTGTTCCAGTGCAGATGGTGTAAGCAGACTCCTGGTGTTGGGGAGGGGCTCAGCTGTCTGGCTGTCTAGCGACTGTCTGGACGGGGTCTCCTACTCCCCCTCAGCTATGAAAAGCACCACAGCTGCCATGACATTCTTTGGTGTTCTCCCAGAAAGAACTTCCTGGAGAGTTTTCAGGGACTATAGAGAAACCATGGAATGATGGAGCCCCTTGCTGGCCTCTGTAGACGTTTCTGCATACCTTTGTTCTCACTTGTTCGTAATTCAGCTCTGAGATGGGGAGAAATAGCGGTCCTTACTCCCTTTTTTTCTGGCTAGGAAATTGGATGGAAAGAGGTTAAGTGTCCTGCTGGAGACCACACTCAGGCTTTATCCCGCCAGCTCTCCCTTCTGCTGACTGGCGCTCCCCTCCCCCAAAATAAACCTTCTTTCTGCCTGTTCACTCCGTGAAGCAGGGCGTCCTGGCCACGTCGCCCAGCGTCCTCTCTCCTCCTACTCCTCTCTTTCCAGCACCACCCCAATCTCAGGAAGCCAAACATGCAGGTACCAGGTGCTCTCGGGACCAGGGGAAGCCCATACAGCTGCCACATGGAATTGCTGTTGGCAGACATGTGGCAGAGGAGAGAACGGCACCCTCCCTTGCTGGTTCCCGCCACTGTGCGGTGCTGGAGAGCTAAAGTCTTGGCTCAAGGGGAGCACATTGTCTGAGGGAATGTTCTGCCAGCTTCCAGGTATGCAGGTTTATAAAAATACGTCTCCTTTTTGAACATCATTTAAAAGTTGATATTGAATAAAACAGCAAAACATTAAGAAAGTATCCTTTTAAAGACCCAAACAAAAAAACACTGACTCAAACAGGGTCAGAGTCCAGCTTCCCTGACCACTTAAGTTTTTTTCTATAGAATAGTTCATTGGTGCCTCTGTTTTAGTTACTTCTCCACTGGCTTTCCCCCCTGTAATTAATAAATGCCAGTAGGTGCCAGGTGGGATCCTGCATGCAGCACAGTGACAAGGTGGGGATGGCCCTCTCCGTGGCATGCTCAAAGGACACTCTAGAGCCTTTCCCCTGGGAGCCCTTCCTTTTCCTTTTTCCCTACCTTAGGTTGCAAACTTCATCATCGCTTGTGGTTGCCTTTTTCCATTTTTTCTTTTCCCAGAGAAAAACATTTTTTATAAGCAACAGAATTGGTTCCTAGATTGCAGCACTTAAGTTGCTGAGTTGAGAAACTGTAGCTAAGTTTGCCAAGTAGATTTTCCAAACTACAAAAAGAAAAACGTATGAACTTGTTTGTCAGAAAAATATGTTTTGAAGGTTTTACAAAAAGAAATGGGCTAGAAAAGGTGTTTGGGAGTGGGGCCCGATTGCTTCCGGGGTCCTGGACGGTGCTCCCTTCCGTGACTGAAGTCAGCAGGTACTGAAGAAGGACAAGCTGCGTCTGGTCTGGGTGTGAATGTGACCCAGGAGTGGGTGCGTCTGGGCTGAATGTGACGCTGCCACCTCTGCTTTCTTGTAGCCAAGTACATTGTGCAAGTGGATGGGAAGATAGGGCTATTCCGAGGCCTGAGCCCCCGGCTGATGTCCAACGCCCTCTCCACCGTGACCCGGGGCAGCATGAAGAAGGTGAGCCCGGGCTGAAGCCAGGACCCGTTGCCCGAGGTTCCCCTGAGCCCCCTGCCACCCCTGGAGGCAGCCATGTGCACGGTCCTGCTTCTCGGTTCCCAGACTGGTCAGGGCTCCACCCTAGTACCAAAGCCAGACTCCAAGCCCTGGTGGTCCAACGCCGAGTCTCCTCAATTGGAAAGGCCCCTGCCTCACCATCTGCCTGCTTTCTTACAAATGTGACACTAGGCAGGGACTTTCTCCCCCCTAGCTCCAGCCCCAGGGGGTTACCCAAGGTGGGCCCAGCTAATGGACATGGCCAAGAAAATAGTAGGAGCTGTTTCCTGCCCTCTCCATCCCTTCAAAGTTACATCGAAGAGGTGCACCTGTATTTTGCTTTTGATCCACCTTTGTTCTTTGCATCTCAGGTTTTCCCTCCAGATGAGATTGAGCAGGTTGCCAACAAAGATGACATGAAGACTTCTCTGAAGAAAGTGGTGAAGGAGGTGGGTACCTGGAATTGGAGAGGAGAGCCTGATTATCTCTCACTGCCCAGTTGGGCAGGTCACTGAAGAGTCACAGTTGGGGCCTGCTGTGTGCACAGTGGAGTGGGATGTGGAAGGAGCCCCAGCAGGGCCACTGCAGGGAATCACAGAAAGCCTCTCAGCCGCCACGGGACCTGGCCTGGGACCTGGCAGCAGTCCTGGGTAGAGGGAATTTTGTGTGGGTGACAAGGGGGGCCATCTGAGGTAGACCGACCCCACATGGGTGCTGCAGGATCCCAGTTTTTCCCATGTAAGTGCTTATAGCTCCCAGTGAGCACCACTTCCAGAGACAGGCCAGACCAAGTCCCCGCCCTCTGCTCTCTTGCAGACCTCCTATGAGATGATGATGCAGTGCGTGTCCCGCATGCTGGCCCACCCCCTGCATGGTGAGCCGCCCCATTGGAGACTGCATCTCAGCTGTGGGGTGACCCCTCATGGGCTGTAGACGGGCAGCGGTAGAATTACTGGGAAGTAGTATCACTGGAATTGGCTGGGAGTTCAGTCCAAAGGGAGCTGGGGCTCTTCCCAGCCAGAAGAAATGGGATGCCGTGGTCATGGGGTGTGATGGGGAATCCCAGGGGCCCTCCTCCCCTCCCGCGCTCTGACATGGGCCGTGTTGTGCAGTGGCCACTGTGCCGGGCACCCCACCCATAGCTGGGGAGTCTTGGGCTTTGGCCACCATGTCACCTGTTTGTGTTTTCTCTTTCCTCAGTCATCTCAATGCGCTGCATGGTCCAGTTTGTGGGACGGGAGGCCAAGTACAGGTGGGTAATTCTTAGGGTTGGCAGGAGTGGCCCTGTCACTATTCACAGTCTGCCAGGACAGGCCATACTGTGGTCAGCTGCTGCCCCTTTTCTGCCCTATTTCTTGTGTGCCAGCTTCAGAGGAATGGGGTAGTGGCTTCCATAGTCTGGGTCCAGGGGTATTTTCTCCCTCTCTTGTCTGGGGCAGCCCTGGATGAGCCTAGATGCCCTGCAGAGGGGTGAGTGGGATAGGAGTCCAGTTGGATTAGGAGTCCTGGCGGGGTTCCCTCCTAGACCCCCTAGGTTATGCCCTAGCCCTTTTTCCAGCTGTCACAGAAGCCAGCTTAGAGTTTGTTTCATCCTCTCCTAAGCAGCCGTCCACCCCATGGCCTTGGGGCTTGGCTCTTCCATTGTTTACCAAATATTTACCCAGCACCTGCCATGCCTGACACTGAGCTGGATCTGTAGGGGCATAGGTGTGTTGACACAGTCCTTCCCTGTGGCACTTGTGCCCTCCCTGCCCCTCTGAGGCTCAGTGCAGGACAGGAGGTGGGTCCTGGAGGCTCGTGGCAGGAGTACATGCATCTGTTATCCTTCCTCGCTCAGATTCTTATTTCCTGGGTTCAGTTGTTTTCTGCTGCTGTCCTTGGGGCCACTGCCCCAGGAAGCTTGGCTGCCATGGTGCCTCATTTTGAGTTCACTAATGGGAAATTGGCCCATTCCCCCAGTGGGCTTAGAACCCAGTGGGCTGAGCTACTGTCCTGAGAGGAAGGGTAGCGGGGCCTGGCAGGGCTCTGGCTCCCACCGTCTTTCTCCTAGGCTACCCTGGCCCTCTTGGCTTCGCAGAGCCTCTATGCAGAACAGGTCACTTGGCATTGTCACAGGTCACAGAGGTTGCACTTGAGCCTCCTTTGCATTTCACACCTAAGACATCCCAGCCTGTCCTGTGATCTCTAACAGGCTGCAGTGGGCAGGGTGCGCATCCCCGAGTTCCCTGCTGGGGAGGGCCAGATGCCTTTTCCCAAGCTGCGTCTGTGCAGTCTGATCACAGGGCCTCCTGCTGCAGGGCCCTGTTTCTCTGCCCTCTGGGAAGGTGCTTCTCTCCACTCGCCACCTCTCCTCTCTCTGTGGGACATGCAGGCTTCTTTGCCAGAAGGTTGTTCAGCCAGAAGTAAGCACTAGAGCCAGGCAGGAGAAGGTCCTGTCGCTTCTGCAGCAGCCCAGGCGAGAAGGTTCATTCCTACATTCCAGATCCATAGAAAAAAGCAGTAGAGAACTGGGGTTCTGCCCCTGTGGGTGGTTGGGTTTCCCCAGTCTCCATAAACTGCATAGACGCCCTCTCACTCCCCAACAGAGCTGTAATCATCTACACTTGGGTTCTGCCTGGTGACAGAGAATGCCCCCTCTCCATCCTGGCCAGGACTGGATGGCTCTGAGCAAGGGTGGCAGGCTCTGCTCCACACCAGGGCATGGGCTTCTCCAAGGTGCCCGGGTGACGTTGTATCCCTGTGTTCTCCACAGCGGCGTGTTGAGCTCCATTGGGAAGATTTTCAAAGAAGAGGGGCTGCTGGGATTCTTTGTGTACGTGAGTTTATACACCCCATAACTGGCCACGGAGCATGGCTCTACTAACAGGCGCATTCTCAGGCCACAGCTGTTGGCCTCAGACTAACCACAGGGCTCTGTCCCTGCCTGAGCACCTGCTCCTTGGCCCGTAGAGCTCCATGGCCTATGCGAGCTACGGATCATCGGGAACAAAGCTGCCCAGCTCTGTCCACATCGCGGCTTACACAGAAATGGTACTGTTTGTCCAGCACGCTGGGGGTGGGGGTGGCCAAAACCGCACCCCCGACCCCACTGTCCCCGTCCATGTGCTCCAGGGCTGGGGGTGGGCACGAGGCTGGTCTTCCATCATCCTTGGTTTCACTGCTGAAAAGTCACTGAAAATCTGTGACATGGGCTGAAGGTCAAGCCCTGGCAGCTCACAGGCTGACTCCAGCTGATGGATCCTGTTTGACATAGCACTTCTGAGAAATTAGTTCTTCATATTCAACATTTAGGATGTTTCACAAAACAATCCCTATTTCTGGCTTCTCTTAAAAAGTCAAGACCTGGCTGTGCTGGGCCTGTGTTTCTGCAGAGCAGATGTCTTCAGGGCACACAATCTCCTGAGGGCCCCGGACCCCCTGCCCTCCTTGGTGTCTCACACCCATCTTACTCCACCTGTAAAGAAAGCTCACACCGAAAAGACTGTAAACTACAAACAGAACCCAAAGTCCAGGCCTGACAAGTATTTTTTGTTTTGCTTTTTTAAGGTCTAGGCAGAGACATACATGCTGTTAAATACACAGTACACTAGACATGGGGCTCTCTGTTAACTCATCTTGTGGTTTCATCATTGGCCAGGTGTTCTGTGTGTAGGCGTGTGTGTGTGTGTGGTTCTCACTAGGAGGTGATTTTGCTCCAGGGGACATCTGTAATGTCTGGAGACATCTTTGATGGTCACAGCTGGGATCTAGTGGGTGGAGACCAGGGATGCAGCTAAACATCCTGCAGTGCAGAGGTCAGCCCCCATGACAAAGAATCATCCAGACCTGAAGGTCAATAGTGTCGAGGTTGATAAACCTTGATTTATACACACACATATTTATATGTATATTCATGTCTATGTGTATGTACACATATGTATGGGTGTGCATATATATGTGTGTGAATAAATATTTGCTTGTGTGACTGGTGCTTCAGACCCTAAAACACTACATATCGCCACCTCTGGTGTTTTTCACACATTGTATACATTCTTTTCTGGTGTGTGAGTAGGATTCCCACACAACAGATACCTTACCCATTGGGTTCTTTTTTTTTCTTCACGTGTTTGTAGAACAGGTGATGTACATACTCAGAAAGCACTGAGTGTACCTGTGAAAAGTCAGTCTGAGCACAGGTGGAAGCAACAGGGTTGGAAATTGCATTCATGAAGGTTCACTTTATTTATTTCTCTCATATCATAGATGTGTTATAGGTATTTTGAACTTTCAAATATTTTGAAATAAGATTTTTGAAAGCTCAAATATCATAATTCTGTGTCCTCTCTCCAAGAGATAGCTGTTTTCCTGGAGATCTTTCCACGTCCTTCTATATCTAAACAAGCAAATAAACACATTCAAAAAAAAAAACCCACAAGGGCTTCCCTGGTGGCGCAGTGGTTAAGAATCCGCCTGCCAATGCAGGGGACACGGGTTCGAGCCCTGCTCCGGGAAGATCCCACATGCCGCAGAGCAACTACACCCGTGCACCACAACTACTGAAGCCCGCGCGCCTAGAGCCCGTGCTCCACAACAAGAGAAGCCACCGCAACGAGAAGCCCACGCACTGCAACGAAGAGTAGCCCCCCCGCTCGCCGCAACTAGAGAAAAGCTTGCACAAAGCAACAAAGACCCAATGCAGCCAAAAATAAATAAATAAAAAGAAAAAAAAAACCCCAAACCCACAAGTATCACACAGGACCCACTGGTCTCGATCTGGCTTTTTGCCCTCAGCACTGTGTTTTAGGGAAGCTTCACGTTAGTGTGTAGAGATGCGCATTCTAAAGGCCATCACTTTAAAAGTCAGCCCTCCGCGTAAAAGCTTGTATGGAATGTTTTTAGTGGAACATTCCAGGGGTGAATTCAGGTGCACTGAGCAAAGTGTTTTGTGAGAGTGGATTGGGTAAAAAGGCCAGGAGAAGATGGCTAACGTGTAGGTACTCTTTCATAATCTGCATTGGAAAATCCCGGATTTTGCACCATTCATATCTTAAGGCCCAGCTTCTGTGGTTTGAACACCGCTTGTGAGACCATTAACTTGTGCTGTCAGATGTAGCATATAACACACATACCACCCCCCACTCCCTGTGGAGAAAGGAGCACTGCTTTCCCGCTGTGGATAGCTGCTGGCCCACGTGGCCCCTGCGGGCTTCCTTCCCGAGGTGGTGCTGGTGGATATGCTGAAGTTTTGAGCTTGGAACATCCTTGTCTGCTTCCTGGGTGTGGAGCCCCCAGGAAATGTTCTCTTCCCTCCCCTGCTCATCTTTGCTCACCTTGTTTTTTAGTGGCTTAATCCCTCACCTCCTGGGAGATGTGGTTTTCTTGTGGGGCTGTAACCTGCTGGCCCACTTCATCAATGCCTACCTGGTGGATGACAGCGTGAGTGACACCCCAGGGGGGCTGGGGAACGACCAGAATCCAGGTTCCCAGGTTGGTTGGAACAAGGACTTGTCCATCTTTCCATGTACTGCTGATGCCCAGGGTCTGGGGCAGACTTGAGGACTCTGGGATTCTGAGTACTGGGCCCCTAGGGCTGGAGAGGGCCTCTGGGGAGGGGTCTGAGGAGAAGACTCTGGTTGTCCCTGGGTCAGCTTTGCCTCCGAGGAGAACGGCCTCGAGAGAGGAGATCGCTAACAAGACGTAGAGGGGTTTATGGAATGCCCGTCCCTGTGCAGCTTTAGGTCAAACAGACCCTAGCTTATCCACGGCTAGTCTGAGGCAGTGACCCAAACCAAACTAGGGATCCCTGGTAAATCAGGATGTAGACCAGCTAATAATAACCCTTGAACTTCCGCTCAGTGTTTTAGGCTTTTTCAAGCCCTTTAGTGAACATTATGACATTTGATCCTGACAGCACCTCAGTTGTGAAAGGAACAGAGCAGGTATAACATCCTGTTTTACAGACAGATGAGACCCAGAGATTGAAGGGCTCTCCCGGGGCCCTTGCCTGCGAATTGACAGGGCTGGGACTAGGTCTTTCCCTGGGCCAGGCTGAGGGTGCTTCAGTCAGCTAGGAAGTGTACCATGCAGGTGCACCCCACTCTTGTTAGCAGTGGTCTACACAGCCTGGTATGCACAGACCTCTCGGCAGATTGGGTCAGGCACGGGGAGGCCTTGGTCCTTCTAAAAGGCACTTGTTGAGGAAAGGTTTCTGGGGATCTGATAGGTCAGCTGGTTCGGCCTGACCCAAGATAAGAGTTGGGGAGCAGTGATAGGCAGGGGTTCCTGGGAGCCAGACATTCTAACAGTAGGAATCACCCACCATCGGAGGCTGGGTGAGGGATTGGGGACCTGTCTGCCGGAATCACTTTGTTGGGGTGGGTGGGGTTCATAGTCTCCGTGTGTCTGTGTCTGGGCCCCAGAATGGCAGTTCAGGGGTGGGGGCGGTCTGGGAAAGAGTCTGTGGTGAGGGGTGCCTCTGAGAGCTCGCAGCTGGGGCAGAGGGAAACTGGCCATTTGAATTGGGTAGGTGAGTCTTACTGGCCTTTCAATGTGAGCAGATAACAGTTGCTCCATAGAGAGCAGCTCCCACCTGCAATTACAGTAGCACAGTGCCCCTTTCTCGAGGGCGTTATGGGTGGGTCAGCTGCTGCCTTCACATACAGAACAAGCCTGGGACAGCTGGGGTTCCTTGAAGGGGAGGGGTGTCCCACAGCTGATTGGTTCCTCCAGTCCAGGTGGGCAGGTGTTTGACCAGGGGCTACTGCACTTACCTCACTGAGAACAGCAGTCGACACTTCACTGAAAGTATTTTTCACGTGCTTTTCTGTGTGTGGCTTAAAGGCTAAGATGAGGCTGCCACTCAGGCAGGGGTCTGAGCAAATCTCCACCCAGGGTTGCAGGGCATCCATCGGGTGGGATGGCCATGTCACAGGAAGCTGAGGGATAGGTAGTCACCCTTTGTAGTTCGGGGTTGTTTCATGGGCAAAGTTGAATTCAGGAGTTGGGGCCTGAAGGGGGTGAGAGTTTGGTGAGGTAGGGTGGCAGTAAGCCCAGGGTTGCCCTTCACCTTATGCTACAGGACCCAGGATTCTGTGTGCAGTTCAGATGGTTGCCTGACTTTCCATTCAGTAAGCACTTACTGTGCGCTGAGCCCTGGGCAGGCACCGATCGAGGCAAACAAAGGCCCAGCCCTCGCAGCTTACAGCTCGGATGAGGTTACGTAGGCCACAGCCCATGATCCCACCTACCTCGTCTCTTCCACTCACCATCCCTGGCTGGGTCACAGAAGGCCCTCCAGTCCGGATATCCCACTTCTACCTCCCAGATCTTCTCTTGGCTCTGACTGCTAGGCCACAGAAGCTGCTGGCAGGCCCTGAAAGGGAGCACAGCGTGTGCCGCGGGCATGTGAGGAGCTGAGCGCAGAGGGGGTGTGAGGCCAGTGCGGAGGGCGAGGTGAAGGGGCTGCAGACCAGGCAGCGCGGGCGGGGCGGGGGCCTGCATGTTTGAAGTCTGCATCCCGAGGTACCTGGGGCAAGCCAGTCTCCCTTTTTGTCTTTTCAGTTCAGCCAGGCCCTGGCCATCCGGAGCTACACTAAATTTGTGATGGGGGTAAGTCTGGCCAGCTGCTCTTCCCTCTGAGCTGAGGGCCTGGGCGGGGCTTCGGAGGCCAGCTCTGGAGATGGCTGGAGGCAGGCCCTGGTCTAGGGTGTGCCTGCTCCTGGAGCCCAGGTCGGGGGCTGGTGGTAGGTGGGCTCACTGACCCTCAGGTCTCCCTGCAGATCGCAGTGAGCATGCTGACCTACCCCTTCCTGCTGGTCGGTGATCTCATGGCCGTGAATAACTGCGGGTAGGTGTGTGCCCCTCCGCAGGCACCCTGCCAAGGCTGCTGGGGGGACCTGGCTGAGCCCGTCCAGTGCCCTGCCCCCTCCCACCTGCTCTATGTGTGGGCTTGGCCCACTAGGCCCCTGGCTTCCTCTGGGATTCATTGCACCCCTTTGGGAGGAATCTGTGGTTTGGTATGGGGGTGGTGGCAGCCCCAAGCCATTTCTTCATGAGGGCTCCTTTTCCTTAGCTGAGCTGTCTCCCACTGTTCTCTGGATCTAACATGCTCTCCTTCCCCGCAGGCTGCAGGCCGGGCTACCCCCTTATTCCCCAGTGTTCAAATCCTGGATCCACTGCTGGAAGTACCTGAGTGTGCAGGTAAGCCTGCTCTCCAGGGAGGTTTTTCTCACTTTTCCACATCAGTCAGATGGAAAGGTTTTGTGGACTCTTCATTACATGGAAAGTTAAGGGGTTGTCATGGAATCCGATGTTGTAAGGAGGATAAAGAGAATGTAGACTTTTGGTTTGAGGCATTTAAATTAAATTTTCACTTTATTTTATTGGATTGGCCAAAAAGTTCATTCGGTTTTTTTCCGTAACCTGTAGAAGGGGTTTGAGGTGGTCAGATCTGAATTTACTTAAGAATTACACATCAGACAAGGTCTTCTTTTCTTCAACTCTCAAAGACTCTTAGAACAAGTATGAGGGAGCCCACAGGGTAGGTGGTGAAGCCCAAGAACTTCTTATACCTCAGGTAACCTGGGATGAAAACACACCTGGCATGTTGGAGGCCGGCCCCTCCCTCCACCCGCGCAGGATGCCCCAGGTGCCCAGGAGAGCCTGAGGGTGGAGCTGGGCCATGTGGTGAGCTTGGCGAGCTTTGTGGGGAGTCTCTTATTTTTATGAGCTTAACTGTCTGCAGGGTCTTTCTCAGTCCTTTGTGGTTGTGTGAGAAGGGTTGTGTGTAAAGTGACAGGACTGGGGGCAGCCTGGCCTGGGCATGAGAAGTGCCCGGGCTTGGTGTAGATCAGCCAGGCGGCAAGCCAGGGGGGTGTTGGGGCGGGGCAGGGCGAAGGCTCGGGTCATTGGGTGGTTTTCTGAATTAGACAAGCCGAGACTCCAGTTCACAGAGCAACAGCTAGTGCCTAGGCAGCACCTTCTGAGAGGTGAGGTTGCGTCCAGTGGATTGGTCACTGTTAGACTTGGGGAAGGTGGGGTGGGGCTGGGGAATTGGGGCAGAATCCCCTTACTTTGCAGATTTCCTGAGTCTGCCAGTCTTGAAGTCTTTGTGTTCTATGCCCAAGCACCCTCCTGCTGGCTGGAGCTCTGGGTCAAGGATCCAGGTGGCTGGCCCAGGACAGATCCCTGACTTTTCCTGACCTTGGTTGGCTTCAGAGTAAAATGGGGCAGTGGCCTGGGCAGGAGGAGCTAGCACACTGACTGGCCTCAAGGTTGAGAAAGGGACAGATAAGAGGAAAGCAGGGAGGCCAGAGACAGACGCAGGCCTTCCAGCAAATCCAGTTGGTCCTACATGTATCACATCCTCTAATATTGGAGGAGCCCCAGTCCACTTGGGCTCTGAAGCCAGAGGGCAGTGAGTCTCCTCTGGGGGTTACTCAGTAGCCCGGTGAATACTGGACACCCGGGACTTCCCTGATGGCGCAGTGGTTGACAATCTGCCTGCCAATGCAGGGGACACGGGTTTGAGTCCTGGTCCAGGAAGATCCCACATGCCGCGGAGCAACTAAGCCTGTGCGCCACAACTACTGAGCCCATGCGCCACAACTACTGAAGCCCGTGCGCCACAACTACTGAAGCCCGTGCGCCTAGAGCCTGTGCTCCGCAACAAGAGGAGCCACCGCAGTGACAAGCCCGCGCACCACAACGAAGAGTAGCCCCCACTCGCTACAACCAGAGAAAAGGCCGTGCGCAGCAACGAAGACACAACACAGCCAAAAATAAATTAAAAAATATATATATTGGACACCCTGTGGCATGAAGTAAACTGCTCCCTAGTGCTTCAGCACAGAGCAGATTCTGACCTTGCCCTCAGGAATGCAAACCTAGGCCCTCTATCTCCGACTCTGGGGTCTCTGAGCTACTGGACCCTTCTTTGTCTTTCGCTGGCCTGGCTCTGGGGTGGGATGAGAAGCATGGCCTCCCTTTCACTGACCCTACTGCTCCTTCCAATCCAGGGCCAGCTCTTTCGAGGCTCCAGCCTGCTTTTCCGCCGGGTGTCATCAGGATCGTGCTTTGCCCTGGAGTAACCTGAATCACCTAAAAAAAAACACGCTCTCTCAGCCTGGCCACCGTGGGTGAGGCCTGATCATCTCGGGGCACCTGTAAGACAGCCAACCCAGCAGCACCTTAGATGTGCTCCAGCACAGCCGGGCTTTGGTTTCCATATATGCCGTGTGTCCAGAAGTAGGGGTTGGGTGGGGGTGAGGCTGCGTCCAGTGGATTGGTCACTGTTAGACCTGGGGGAGGTGGGGTGGGGCTGGGAAATTGGGGCAGAATCCCCTTACTTTGCAGATTTCCTGAGTCTGTCTTGTGCAGGGTGCCAAAGAATGGCTTGTGGAGGCCCACGTTGGATGGGCAAAGGCTCATGAAGTCAGGTCCCAACCCCCATTCACACCCCTCGAGTCAGCCCCAGCTCTCATCCTGCAGCTCAGCTGGGAGTGTCACTCTCTTGCTTTGTAAATAAGGTGTGATCCCTTTCACGAGGCCGCTGTCATGCCCAGGCCTTTGCTAGGAGACTGTCTTCGTTTTTCTCAACACTACTTTTCTGATGAGACAGCACCTTCTGAAAGGGAAATCATGTGACTGCTAAGAACGTGTCCTTCTCGTCAGATGTTCATTGGTGTAATGGTGATGCCTTACGTGCAGGATATGGTTACCTGTGCACTTGTGAACACCCAGATGTTAGGCAGATCAGTGTCTTTTCCTATCCAGTTTAAAGTTCCTAATAAGATTTGACCCTTTCTCCCTCAAATAAATTCATTGGTGGTGGTTTGGAGCTTTGTGGGGAGTCTCTTATTTTTAAGGAAAATAAGACAGCTTAACTGTCTGCAGGGTCTTTCTTAGTCCTTTGTGGTTGTGTGAGAAGGGTTGTGTGTAAAGTGACAGGACTGGGGGCAGCCTGGCCTGGGCATGAGAAGTGCCCGGGCTTGGTGTAGATCAGCCAGAAGGCAGGCTGGGGGTGTTGTGGGGGGCAGGGCGAAGGCTCAGGTCATTGGGTGGTTTTCTGAATTAGACAAGCCGAGACTCCAGTTCACAGAGCAACAGCTAGTGCCTAGACCTCTTCCCAGGGAGACAGGAGCTCTAAAGGTCCTCCCAGCTTCAGAAAATGTTCCACCCAAACCCCCAGCTGTCCTCTCAGACTGTTTGCAGATGACATTGTGGGGTTTTACCAAGTCGGTTGGTGTAGCAGTCCCGTGGTTACAGCAGAAGGAGTGGACACAGGCCCAGCTGAAGCACTGAGCTTGGCCTTCTCTGGAAAAGGCAAAGCTCCCTTCATTTGCTTCTGCCCAACATTTGCTTTTGCCTATAAACAGGCAGAACTTACAAATGGAACCTGCTGGCCCCTAGAGACCGTGGGCTTCCAGCTGATGGGGTTTTAATACCAGTTGAGGGCCAGCTTGGTTCCCCAAATGTTTCTCTGCCCTTGTTGTAGGGGAGATGGCTTCGGAGAGCTGGACTTTGGGACTTTGGTCATACTTCCTCACAGGTATGGGCTGGGTCATGCCCAGGGAAGGCCCTGGGATGCTTTTGCAGAACTGGTTTTCCCCATTGGCCTAGTAACAGTTGCCCCAGTTTACCTTACGTATCCTTGTTCCCCAGGAACACAGGAGCATGCCTGTGCAGGTATCCTGTAAATGTACGTTGGTGGGGGTTACTAAGATCTCACACTCACTTCAGACAGCTGAAGTGGCAGGGAGGGAAAGCACATGGCAAGGTGAGCAGGCCAGGCCTCACTGGCACCAATTCTGTAGAGGAGGAAGGCCCTTTAGAGGTGTGTCTGCCGCACGGCACATGACCTTTCTCTAGCCCAGTGTGGTTTCCCATGGCACTGACCACTGCCCTGGGGTAACTTTTCTTCCCATTGCTCCACCCTCAAGTCCTGTTTTTGCAGCAATTCCTTCCTGTGGTCCCCCAGATTCAGGAGTCTGAGCTGAGCTGGTCCTGAAGAGCCCCTCCCTCTGACAGCCACCTCCTCCTAGGTGTCTGGAGAAGCCACCAAGGTAAAGAGCCAGCCTGGGTGGGCCTTTCGAGTCACTTTGAGGGGAGGCAGTGCTGTTCCCAGGTAATACCCTGGGATTTCTGAATTTCAGGGTCTTGACTACATTTCCCAGGTTATCTTCCACCCAGAAACAGCAAGAAAATCACCTTTGATGCTCTGTCTCGGTTTTTAGTTGAGCTAAGTACAGGTTTTTATTCCTAACCATTTTCAGTTCAGTATTAAGGTGCGTGTGTCGTGTATGGTAAGTGCTCCCTTTGTCTCCTGAACCTTTCATTCTTTGAGGGCTGAAGCCTCACCTGCTCCCCTCCCCCAACGCCCCCTAGCACCTGGCATGTTTCCTCTCAGTCCTGGAAACTAGAGTGACAGGGTCCTTATCTGAGAAAGGAGATTGGGTTGAATTGGCGGGGGAGGGGTGTGAGGGGTGGAGGGTTTGGGGGGTAGGTGCGGGGAGCTGAGCTGTCAGCAAAAGGAGGGGTGACAGGAGTGGGAATGTCCCTGTGGGGACCCAGTTACCTCCCTCCCCTCCTGGAAAACCTAATTGCAATGGACAAAGCTGGAATGTCCTCTGACAGGCCTTTTGGGACCCCCTGTGATGAAGCCCGAGGTGGCAGTGGTGGTCTTTGCAGGGCCCTTCTGTAGCCCTTGTTGCTACGCCAGTGCCCAGATGCCTGGGAGTCACGCAGCAGAGTGCGGGAGCAGACCTGCCCTACTCTGGTCCTTGAGGCCTCAGAGTGCCAGCCCCCTGCCCTCCTTTTGAACATGCCCTCCCATTCTCCTCCCCTCCCTGACTACTATGGGATACCATGTCTTGGCTTCTGTTATTTACCCCAAAAAATTTCCAAAGAGATTCCTGCTGCTGGTCTTAGTAGGTTTTCTCATATGACAGGTTGGGCTGGAACCTGAGTGCTGGAAACAGGTGTTCTTGCTTTGCAGGAGGCTGGTACATCCCACCCCAAAACTGAGAAAGATGGGTTTGGGCCTCCACAGTCTGGCTCTGCCCAGAGGCTACCTCACCTGACCACCTCATAGGACTTGGGACTAGCTTGCAAAGACAGGCCCACAAAGGGAGGGACGCCCTTCCCCCCTCAGGAAGGCAAGCAGGGTCAGCATCTGAAAATCAATTAATGTAATACATTCTGTCCATAGAAGGAACAAAACCACACAATCATCTCAATAGACACAGGAGAAGTGTTTAACAAAATTCAACATCCCTTCATGATGAAAACATTCAAAAACCTAAAAAGAGAAGGGAGCTTCCTCAACCTAGTAAATGGCATCTATGAAGAACTCGTAATTAATATTATACCAAATGGTGAAACACCTAATGTTTTTCCCCCTGAGATCAGGAACAAGACAAGGCTCTGCACTTGCCGTTAGTCAACATTGTACTGGAGGGTCTAGCCCAGGCAACTGGGAAAGAAAATGAAATATTATCTGTGTTAGAAAGGCAGAAGCAAAACTGTCTCTGCAGATAACACGATCTTATATTGAAAATCCTAAAGAATACACTAAAAATACTGTTATAACTAATAAATGAATTCACCAAGGTTGCAGGATATAAAATTGATGTACAAAAATCAATTGTATTTCTATACACTTGCAAAATGAAAATGAAATTAGTGAAACAATTTCATCTATAATAGCATAAAAATTAATAAAATACAAATTTAATAAAAGAATTACAAAACTTATATTTTGAAAATTATAACACATTGTTGAAAGAAAGTAAAGAAGACCTAAATAAGTGGAAAGACATCCCATGTTCATGGATCGGAAGCCTTAACATTGCTAAAATGGTGGATTACATAATCCCTATCAAAATCTCAGCTGACTTCTTTGCAGAAATTTGACAAGCTGATCCTAAAATTTGTATGGAAATTCAAGGGTCTTGAAAAAAGACTGGAAATTCACAGTCTTGAAAAAAAAAGTTGGAGGACTTGCACTTCCCAATTTCAAAACTTAAGTACAATGCTACAGTAATCAAGATGGTGTGGCATTAGCATAAAGATAGATACATAAATCAATGGAATATGATTGGGAGTCCAGAAAGAAACATTCACACTTTAATTCACACAATTAACGTAAAAATTTTAAAACACAGGTATAAATCTTCATGACCTTGGATTAGGCAATGGTTTCTTAGATGTAACACCAAAAGCACAAGCAGCAAAAGAAATAAGTCGGAAGTCCTCAAAATTAACCGCTTTTGTGTTTGAAGGATATCAAGAAAAATTGAAAAGACAACCCACAGAATGAGAAAATGTTTGCAAATCATATATCTGATAAGGGACTTGTATCTAGAATATGTAAAGAATTCCTACAACTCAATAATAAAAAGACAAATACCCCAATTAAAAAATGGGCAAAAGACTTGAGTAGATATTTCTCCAAAGAAGATATACAGATGGCCAGTAAGCACGTGGAGAGATGCTCAACATCATTAGCCATCAGGGAAATGAACGTCAAAACCACAGCAAGATACTACTTCACACTCACTAGAATGACTATAATTGAAAAAGACAGTAACAAGTGTTGGTAGTGTGGAGAAATTGAAACCCTTGTACATTGCTGGTGGGAATGTAAAATAGTGCAGCCACTTTGGAAAGTAGTCTGGCAGTTCCTGAAAAAGTTAAACATAGAGTTACTATATGATCAGAGTAGCCATATGATACCACTCCTAGTATGTACCCAAGAGAAATGAAGACATATTGCCATACAAAAACTTTTACATGAATGTTTGTAGCAGCATTATTTATAATAGCCAAAATGTGGAAACAAGCCAAGTGCCCAACAATTGATGAATGGATAAATAAAATATATTCCATACAAAGGAATATTACTTGGTCGTAAAAAGGAATAAAGTACTATCTCATGTTACAACATGGATGAACCTGAAAATATGCTAAGTGAAAGAAGCCAGACACAAAAGGCCACATATTGTATGATTCTATTTATATAAAATGTCAGAATAGGGCTTCCCTGGTGGCGCAGTGGTTGAGAGTCCGCCTGCCGATGCAGGGGACACGGGTTCGTGCCCTGGTCCGGGAAGATCCCACATGCCACGGAGCGGCTGGGCCCGTGAGCCATGGCCACTGAGCCTGCGGGTCCGGAGCCTGTGCTCCGCAACGGGAGAGGCCACGACAGTGAGAAGCCCGCGTACGGCAAAAAAAAAAAAGAATAGACAAACCCATAGAGACAATAGATTAGTGATTGCTTAGGGCAGGGGCTGGGGGGCGTGAAGGGAAAATGGGAAGTGACTGCTGAGGGGTGTGGGGTTTCTGTTTGGGGTGATAAAAGTGTTCCCAAATTGTGGTGATGGTTGCACAACCCTGTGAATATACTAAAAACCACTGAGTGGTACACTTTAAATGAGTGAATCGTATGTTATATGAGTTATACGTTAATGGAGATACATTCTATCATCTCATACACACACACACAGCCTTCAGCCCTGGACTGATTTGTATGCTTCCTGTTTAGCTGCCCCTCCCCACCAGCCCCAGCTGGGTCCCAGGCTGCCCTCATCACCTACCATTGCTAGCCCTACTCACACACTTGTGCTTTCCTGCCCCACAGCACTTCGGGACAATCCTGTGCTTCCCTGGAGGGTGTCTGGGACTCCAGAGCCCTTTCTCAGGACTCCTCTAAGCACCAAGGGTTGGCAAAACCATGCTGAGGTACATTTCAGACCTTGTGTCCTGGGTGGGCGTGGGCAGCAGGACCCCTGTGAAGAGGTCGTGTGCCACTCCTTGATCCTGGGTCACGAACCCAGCTAGGCTCCACTAGTCACTCCCAGAGCTGGGAGAGTCAGCCCAGCACCCTTCGCCAACCCTTGGCCCTAGCCCCTTTCCGCCGGCTACCTGAAGATTTGGGGTCGGGGGTTAGGAAGGAAAGGAAAAGTGCCTCAAAGAATTAAATGGAGTGTTTGGGGGAGAGGGCGTGTGAAGAAGGAACAGTTGCCATGAGTCAGTAGGGGAAGAGGTGAGCCTCTCAGGGCCCTCCGCCCAAGAGCCCTCCCTTGCCCCCTTTGTTGTTCACAAGCACGGCGACTGGTCCTCTTACACAGGCTTTTATTCAGGAGTCAGGGGCTGCCTCCCTTCCCTGGTCCCTGCCTGCTCCACCCATAGAACCCCTCTCAGATGGGGCTTGTCCTTCATCTGCCCCTTAGGACACCCGCTGCCTTCTAAACAGGAAAGTTAGGGGACTGGATACTCAGGGAGAACCTTTACCTTGCCCAGGCAGACAACCCAAGGCCAGGCAGGCAGGGACCTCCCCAGAGTCCTCACTCACTGCCACCCCCAGACTGAGATGGGAGGAACAGAAGGGGTCCAGACACATGCAGCCAGCGGGCAGCAACCTGAGCTCGCAGTGGCCAGGCCCCATGCCCCCAAAGATGTCTGTGGATGAGGCACGTGCCCTGCAGCCTTTCCCTTCCAGAGGGACTTCAGCCAAGAAACGTCTTGTTTGGCGGGCTGGGGACAGGGTGGGGGAGGTGGCAGGAGGACAGCTGACCTCTTCACCCTGGGAAGGCAGGAGGCACTCATGGGAACAGCCTTAGACTCCAATGGCTCAACGAAGAGGCCAGGGGACTGGAAGGGGCTGAGGGGTTCCTGGGAAGCCCTGCGATCTTCTGTCCCTGGAAGAGCAGGACTGTGGCCACAGGACAGCTGGAGAGTGGGCATAGGCCACAGGAACACTGCTCAGAACAACCTGCAGCTGGCTGAGGGGTGGACCTCCCCAAAGGCAGAGGCATCGTCCCTGTCGAGGCCTCCTGAGGGCACAAGGCCTCTGGCCTGGAGTCTGGCTGGGGTGAAGGGGGCTGCTGGGCCACAGAGAGGACCTTCCAGGAAGCTGTGGTCTCTTATTGGAGAAAGACAATCCAGAGTGGGCATGAGGCTAGGGTCCCCCCCATGAGGCCTTGCCTTTGAGTGGTGACCCCTTCAGAAGATTCCAGCCAGCACCAGGGGAGGCAGTAGCAGCAGTCCCAGGAGGAGGCCCCAGCCGTGCCCAGGGCTCGAGTTCAACCCTGACTTGATGCCATGCTTTTCAGGGCCCTCTGCACCTGCAGGAAGGGAGAGGCTTTGCCTCAGCCTGGAGACAGCTCTGCCTGACCTCCCACCCACGCTACCAAGGCATGCACGTGGGGCCCAGCAGCCAGGGAGGAAGCTCCTACTTGGAGGGTGCATGCCCCGCCGTGCCTATATCATCTATACTAGAGGCAGGGTGCTGACATTCTGGAACCAGGAGGGAAGGTAGGATGGGAGCTACAGGCCTTACCTGGCAAGGAGGACTGCAGGGCCAGGGTACGCCCACCCATGGCATTAGCGGTGGCAGAGGCACTGGGGGAGTTGGACAGGGACTTGGAGGAGGTGTGTCCCTTGTGCTCCAGTGTGGCCTGCAGCTCACCTGGCTTGTCCTGCGCTGGAAAAACTGAGGCCAAGATCTCACTGGAATGAGGTGACTCGGCCTCAGCCTCGCCCTCCTCCTGGGAGTGGGGTAGCGGCTCCCATGTCCCCGTCAAGGACATCTTGGGCTGCAGAGAACTCTCTGGGCTCCTGGAGGGCATTCTTGTACTGCTGGCCTCTTTATCTGCTGATTTGGGGGTAGGATCATGGGTTGATTTGGGGAGGGTAGCTGGTCTCTCATCCAAATAGAGTAGGCTGTGAGTTGCCAAAAAGGAAGGGACCTCAGTTGCTAAGGAAGGTGGAGCCTCTGTTGCCATGGAAGGGGAGTCTTCTGTTACTAAGGAAGATGGGGCCTTGGTTTCTACAGAAGGTAGAGCGTTTGTTGCCAGGGAGCCTGAGACCTCTGTTACCAAGAAGGATGGAGTTTCCGTTGCTAAGGAAGAAGTGATACCCTCTTTCCTAGAGCCTGAGGCTTCTGTTGCCAGGGAAGATGGGGCCTCGGTTACTAGGTAAGGCAAATCCTGAGCCTCTTCCGGGCCTCTGATGGGTTCTGATAAGAGAGACAAGGCCTGGCATTAGTGCTGCAAGCAGGACCCCGCATCCCTCACCCCACCGCAATCAAGGTGAGGTGATCAAATGTCCTACGAAGACACACAAACACACATGCACACACCCTCTCCAGCGAATATGTCCCTCATTGATAATACATGTTATTTCTTGTGACTGACAGTTGCCCCTCCAACCACCCCCTTGTCCAAGTCTTCCCCTCTCTACACACGCATTTCCACTTTTTCAGGGGATTTCTCCCGCTGGATTCCTGTTCCTAAAACACCCATCGCATTGCAGGCCTGGCCTTTGGAGTCCCTCTGACCACCCATCTGGCCATGCCTCCCACCTCCACCCCCGCACCCCCTGTGCTCAGGAGCCCCCAACTCTCCTCTACCCTCTGCTTGGAGGGTAGAAAGCTGTTCACTTGGAATGCCAGGGCGCCAAAGTGGTGCGCAAGGAGGGCAAAGCAGGTAAAGCGGGCTTGGGAACCCGGATGGGGTGGGGCCGCTGAGGGTTCCTCCCCTGGCCCACGCACCACTCTGGAGCCTTGGAAGACACCAGAGCAG
>NW_020175393.1:4352816-4446999 GCF_003031525.2 Neophocaena asiaeorientalis asiaeorientalis | reverse complement strand
CAGGGAGTTTTCACAGTGGTAGCCCAAGGGACATTGGGAGCATGGAGTTCCCTCCTGGTAGGGCCTCTGCCCCTTCACGTTCCCCCTGCAGGAGGTGAGGAGGATGCTGGGGGGAGGGGGGTCCCTGCCAACCCCTGTCCCTATCCCTCATACACACACCTAGTCTGGAAGCGCTCCCTGGGTCTTACTTGCCCTACACTAACTTGCTGGGCCAGTAAGAGCAGACTCCCATGGGTGCCCTCGCAGCTCCTCCAAGGGTATAGGGTATGGACCCCAGATTGGCCCCCTTCCTCCTCCTTAGACTGTGTCCAGCTCAGCCCTCCCCTTGGCTCTGCCCACCCCCTTCCCCCAGGGCTCCCTCGCCACTCACGGGGGCTCATAGTTGCAAACCAGCAAGTGGATATCGGTCTCCTCAACGCCCTGGAGCTTCTCACAGAAGTGGGCACCACAGCCAATCCTCTCTGTCTTGGCCCAGACCACCTGAAGGAGGGAAAACCCAACAGTTTAGCCTGCGCAAGATGGCTCCTAGCTAGTGTCTCTCTACATCAGCCTTCTATGAGTGAGGAGAGGAGGAACCCTATATGTAAGATCCAAGTCCCTGAGGACACACAGCTTCAGGACAAAACTCTGAACAGGGGGCTTGGGGGGAAATTGTCCCAAGCAGCCTACTCTCCTCTACCAACCACACACACTATTTCACTAGGACTCTCTCCCTCTGAAAACCTTCCCCTTTGATAGACCCTCATGAATTCTTCTGTGGGCTCCTTCTAGAGGCCCTTGCATTTTAAACAAGGGATATAACAAAGGAATGAATCTCAAATGGGAGGATCTTAAACGTTTATCAGCAACACGCAAAGGCCAAGGAAGGGAACAGGAGGAGCCATTTTGGAAGTAAAACTTCCCCCCAAATCACAAGTAAGCAGGGACCTGCCCTGCCATTTCTAAGTGTGGGTCTCCTAACTGGTAGAAGGCGTTCTGTCTTAAGTATAAACTTTAAAAAGTCAAAACAAACTTTGTGCCCTGCCATTGGCTGAGACAAGCCAATATAGCTTCCCTTTGCTATTTCTAGGCCCAGTCTCCCCAGGAGTCACTCAAACTGAGGCCCGTTTTTTGTTGTGAGATCTGGCTCTTGCTGTTAATTCTGCACAACTCCCCAGGATTGGGGTCTTGCTGCTTGAATCAGCTGAGAGTTCCCAAGGGACCACTGTCGAGCATCTCCCAGGCAGAAATGACCCCAGAATGCACATGCACTCAGCCTTAGAGAACACAGGGGTGGAGATGGGGCAGCCCGACTCCTGCTGGGCACTGACAGCAATTCCTGCAGGAGGATGTATGTACGGGGAGTGTGAGAGGTGGCAGGGAAGAGAGAGAAGGGGGCAGGGAGGGCTGGGGCCTCACAACTTCCTGATCTGGGTGGGTGATGTTAGGATTTCCTTCTCTAAAGATCAGCACTAAAAATACCACCCAAAGAAACACTGGAAAATGGAATTGGTGGATATGGGTGGGAAGATGGTTGGTTCATTTCCTTTTTCTTTTTTTAAAATTTGTCATGTTATTGTTTGAACAACAAATAAGCATTGGGAAGAAAAAAAAAGAATTCAATAACACTAATGTTAACTCCCCTACACACACCCCTATGCCCCTTGTCTGCAAACTCAAACTTTCAAAATGCAGTAAAACCCTGACATAGCAAGAGGCAGGAAATGCTCTTGGAAGGCTCTCTGAAACGTTCACTTGATGACAGCTTACTCTCTTATTTCGCATGTAGTTTTTCAAGGCAGAAGAAAAATTGTGTATTTGCTTTATCAGTCCCTGGCAGATTGGAAGCAGCAACTTAGACACTGAGAAATGACAAGAGGGACAGTGAGAGAGAGAAGACCGAAGGCAGCGGGGGAAGCCCTTCACTGCTGGGGCAAACAGCCGTGTGTAACCTCCGCCAGAGGACAAGACTGCTTAGAGCTCGATCAGGATCGCCTGGCACAGTAACTACCCTCCAGGAAAAAGGCTCTGAGACACCTAATTCAGGTCTCTTCAGGACCAGGAGGCTGAGAGGGGCCGCCTAGGTTTTCAGAAGATTGTGATTTTTAAAGAGACAGCTGAAAATGGTTTAGACAGTCTGAGAAGCAGACTTCGTTGGGGGCCTGGACAACACATGAATACCTGTGGAGAGATGACTTTTATGAAGGATGCAAACGGGGCTTACGGACTCCCGGGCTCTGACTGGAGAGGCGGCCCCGCCCGGCCCTTCCCGGCCCCGCCCATTGCCCTGTGGCCCGGCCCGCCCGTCCAGCTTCGCACCTGCGTGTAGTGGCCGCACATCTGGCCTGTGGCGCAGGTGGCGGCGCTGAGGTTGTAGTGTTCGCGCTCGTGGTGCCACTCCTCCATGGCCAGCGGCACGTCCAGGCCCTCGTCCGTGATGGCGAACAGGTTCTCGCCGCGACGCCCGCGCTCCTTGTTGTGGCCCCACACGCACTGCTGCGCATAGGCCTTGGCGAAGGCGGCCAGCTCCTCGTCCCACCTCTGCGGGTCAGGTTGCGAGGGGGAGGTGAGGACGCCTCGGGCTCAGTGGAGGCGGGAAAGGAGGGTGGGAGAGGGAGGTAAGGATGTCCAAATTGGGTGAGGATCAGAAAAGAAGGTGGAGGGTGTTCTGGGGGGCCTCTGGAGGCCGAAGACCCTCCCCTCCTTGCAGGGTGACTCGTGGACATGATCTGGAACACAGCTGTGCTGATGGGGAGCTTCTGTGGGGAGGTGGGAGGGTGCCATCCCAGGCCATGGAGTTAGGCAAACTTGGGACCATTCACCAGCTGTGTGGTTTTAGACAGATTGCCTAACTTTCTGAACTCTCATAGGACTTTGGGAAGAAAAAATGAGATGATGTTTTTGATAATGGGATTATTAATTAATAGTAATGTCATTCTATTTGCAAGATGGGTGGTGATGCCCCTGCCAGGGCTGCTTGAACTGTTCTGAAGCTCACACACGATGTCCAGTGAGATGGTCCAGGGCTGGGTTGTTTATTCAGCCATTCCACTCCCTCTACCCACCCACCAGAAATCTTACTTGAGGGGCCAGCACCCCCTTTAACCTCCCACTCTCCCCTTGGGATAGCCCAGCTTTACCAGCTCTGGGCTTCCCTCCCAGTTGCTCTCTTGTCAACTGGACAACCCCTTTCCCCAAGAAAATTAAGTGTGTGTGTGTGTGTGTGACCCTCGCTGAGAGGCCTATTTTCAGAGCCTTGGTGGCCCAAAGAGCTGTCAGGTCCCAAAGGCAGTGTTCTCCAGGGAGGACCTCAGGTGAGATGGTGGGAGGGGGCATTTCAGGTTAGAGGGCCTCTGAGGTTCTGTGTCCCAGGCTGGAAGGATGGGCCCAGTGTGGGTGGGAAGACAGATTAACAAGGCATCTGACCAAGGGACTGAGGAAGGAGGCCTGGATCCCATTAAACTGTCCTTGGCCTCTCCTAGAAATGGATGGCCTGGCAGCAACTCTTGCTCCACCCTCTGGGGGCCTGCCAGCTGTGGGAGCCAGACAGCCCATAAAGTACCAAGAGCTTGGGTGACCCTGAGGGGAGGGGGCTGTGTGGCCCCCCCCCCCCCCCCCAGGGTTCTCAGGAGCAGCTGCCTGGGGTACGGATGGGAGCACTGGGCTGGGATAGTAAAATGCTGTAAACTCAGTGAATCCCTTTCCCTCTGTGGGCATTTTTGTCCCAAGTCACTGGCCCCTGAGGCTCTCTCAAACTGGTAGTAGTGGAGGATAGGGAGCGGGAAAGGGGCAGGGTGCTGGGGACCAGGCTCAGGGTGTCTGGGATGACCTTCAGGGCTCCAGACTAGACTGTAAGCTCCTTCAGCATGTCTGGCACAGTGCTGGCCCAGAGCAGGTGCTCAACAGACATTTCTCAGCTGTTGATGACTGAGTGACAGCCCTGCTTAAAGCAGTCTCTCCTACAGAGCTCGGCTGTAATTTCCATCCTGACTGGATGCCTGGAGTCCCACCATTAGAGAGTCATTCCTGTGAGTCTTAAGCCTTCTCAGTTGTCCAGAGACCCCTGTGGAGGTTCAAGAGTCAAGGTACCCACCCTCACTGGCCACTTGGTCACCATCTGAAAGCAAGTCCATTCATTCATCCACTCACTCATTCATTCAACAGTCCTGAGCACTATGCCAGCCCTGGGGTGACAGCAAGGACTAAGAAGCCCAAGTTCCCAGTGTCATAAACTGTTAACTGGGCCACCATGTGGTAACTGACAGATATGCAATGGGTAGTATAGGGGCACCAAAAGAGGACCATTTAGTGCAACCTGAGGATGGAGAAGGAGACATTAAGCTAAGTGTTAAAAGATGAGGCATTGGCCAGGTGGAGAGGGGAAAGGCATCCTGAACAGAGGGCAAACATGAATAAAGCTGGGAAACGTTTTGGTGGGGGAAAGATAAGCTGCTCGGGTTACTCAAGGAGAAAGTGTGAAGGAGAGGAGGCTGGAGAGGTAGACAAGGCTAGACACATAGAGTGGGGCTTCTCAGGAGCTGGGGCTTTATCTGGAGGCAGCAGGAAGCCAATGCGAGCCACGGAAGGGTTTTGAAAAGGGTCAGGCCAGTGTGTTGGATCATTCATCCTGGTAGTAGAAGCCAGAGGCTGAGAAAGCAGGTAGAGGCTGTTCTAGAATTCCGTGGGAAAAGAAATGAAAGACTGAACCAGGGTTGTGTCAAAGAGGTGGCGGAGGGGTGGGGGGGAGATAGGATTCAAGAAAAATTGAACCTTCTGGGAGGTAAAAGTGGTGATGATTAGACTTGGAGGCTGAGGGAGAGAGAAGAATCTGTGATAACCACCCCCTGCTTCACCCTGGATCCATTCCCTCTTTTGTTATCAAACACTTATTGCGCACTTACTGTGTGCCAGGCCCTGTTCTAAATGCTTTACACATAGTCACTCATTTCATCCTTTCAACCACTCTACAAGGGAGTTATTATAGTGTTATCATCCCTGATTTACAGTTGGGGCACAGAGAGGTTAAGTAACTTCGCTGAGGTCACATAGCTAATAAATGGCAAAGTCAAGATTTGAACCCAGGCCATCTGACTCCAGAGCCTCTGTATTTACCACTGCTGAAGCTGAGCCTACGCCTTGTCCCAAATTTATCCTAGTGTCCCAGTCCAGCCTTATCTCCACCTCCTCAGATCACTTCCTACCAGGCAGCAGCATATCCCATCAATATCTGAACTGCTTCCTAGAATGTTGCCCCACTCCTGAGGTCCATCTCTGTCTACAAAGCAGCTTGCAGCCTGTGTAGCCCCCAGCCTCAGCCAGCAAGACTCTAGGGCATCAGGGACCTACAGATGGGGAAACTGAGGCCCAACAATGTGTTCCAGGCCTCAACTGGGAAACTGTTGGCAGAGCTGGTAACAGAATCGGGAGCTCCTAGTTTGTTGTCTGCAATTCCTGGTTGCCAAGGCTGACAGGGCTGTGAAGGGCGGTGCTGTGTGCATCCGTGGAGCCCTTCCTAGATCTTTTTCATAGGTCATCCTGTCTGACCCTCAGGGCAGGGACTGCCCGTACCATGTGATCAGGAAACAGACGCCTTTGAAGGTAAAGGGTCCACCCAGAGTCACTTCAGCTGATTGGACAGAGCTGTTAGAACTCTGGTCTTGGACGCCTGGTGCAACCTTGCTCTCAGGCAACGGCTAGGGGGTCCCTGGACACTGCCCCTCACCTAAGGGTGACTGGAGAATAAGGGCCTGTGTAGCCCTCAGGGAGGGCAGGAAGGGGGTGAATTTCTCACTTTATCTCTTTCATGTAAATATACCCTACTATACTAAAAATATATGTATGTGTACTTCTTTTAGATTTCATTTTCCCCCATTCAATATTATATCTGTGAGATTCTGTCCATGTTGATATTTATGTAGCTCTAATTATGACATCGTTTTACAGATGGGAAACTGAGGGTCCTTACTAGGTTAAGGGACTCACCCCAAATCACAGGCCTTGTGAGTGGTCGAGACAGATTTTGATCTGTGTGATTCAGAGCCCTGTCTACTTCTGGTTCCTGTTCTCACCCCACCTCCTTAGTACATCCCTCCTACCCTGGGTGCTGGGACTCATCCTGCTGCCCTATTTTTTCTTCTTATCTCCTTGGAAGGTATCTGAAAGATCGTTTCACCAAGGTATTAGGAACTTCCTGTGTTCCCCCTCCCAGGGGCACATGCATTTTAGGAAGTGCTGGGAAGGGGTCATTGGATCAGGGAGCAGGGCTTTCAGGCCTGGCTCTACCAGCTATGGGACATGCAAGCCCCTGAGGGACCAGCAAGTCCCTCTGAGCCTCAGTTTCCTCATCTGTATAATGAGGCTGCTTATGGGGGCCTGTGAATTCTACAATGTCAGGGACTCTGTTCCTGCCGGAGAGATGAATCCCCGAGATAGCTTCCACTCACGCCGTGAAAGGGGTTGGTGGGGGCCCTGGCCACACTTACCATTTGCAGCATGTTGGCGGCCGGTGGGGACACCTGGGATCGGTAGAGATTGTGCAGCTCCACCATCACGTGTTTTTCATCATCACTGAGGGCTCCGGCAGGGCCCACGGCAGCCCCCAGCAGTAGCAGCGGCAGCAGCAGACGGGCCAGGAGGCTGCGGAAGTTGTGCATGTTGGCCAGTCCTCTCTGCCTCTCCCGTTCAGGGGTCTGGCAGCTGGAGTTAAAGTCCTTCCCACACAAGCACCACCCTGGCTGGGGCGGGCGGGAGGGGCTGTGTCTGGTGGGCTGGCCCAGTTCAAACAATGTCTCGGGGAGGGCTGGGGGCTTGGGTCCCGACCAGGGTTGAGTTCACTCCCAGCCTTTATTAGCTCCACCATCACGTGTTTTTCATCATCACTGAGGGCTCCGGCAGGGCCCACGGCAGCCCCCAGCAGTAGCAGCGGCAGCAGCAGACGGGCCAGGAGGCTGCGGAAGTTGTGCATGTTGGCCAGTCCTCTCTGCCTCTCCCGTTCAGGGGTCTGGCAGCTGGAGTTAAAGTCCTTCCCACACAAGCACCACCCTGGCTGGGGCGGGCGGGAGGGGCTGTGTCTGGTGGCCTGGCCCAGTTCAAACAATGTCTCGGGGAGGGCTGGGTGCTTGGGTCCCGACCAGAGTTGAGTCCACTCCCAGCATTTATCTCCCCTCAGAGTCCTTGGCTAAAGCCTCCTTTCGCTTGGTAACAGGGGCTCAGGCCAAGAGCTGTGTGAGTTCCGCAGTCCCTCCTGAGTTGTGGACAGGTCTCCAGGGGCAAAATCACAGTAACCTCTGCAACGACAGCTTGCACCCCAGGTCACACCCACTGGGTGCTGAGGACAGGTAACAAGAAGGGAGTCACATGGATCCTACCCCCAGAGGACTGGGCAAGGTGAGGAAGCAACAGGCGGCGTGTGGCAGGATGGAGGAAGACAAGATGTATTTGGCAAAGGTTGGGCCAACCTAAGTCTGAATCCTGGTTCTGTTCCTTTTCTAGCTGTGTTTTTGGCAGTTTTCTCAACTGAACCAGTGACAGTAATAGTACCTACCTAACGGAACTGGAAGGAAGATTAAATGAGATCAAATGTATAAAAAGCACCCAGTACAGTAACTGGCACATAGTAGGCTCTCAGTAACAGTAGACAACAACCACCCAGCCTTGGAATAGGCTTTTCACTATGGATACAATTGTGGCTTGCATGTGCTTGAGGTGCTCATTTGGAAGTGGGATGCTGGGACCCTTCTTGCTCTGAATATGTAGAAAATAGAATGTGTCTGTTTTTGACATCAAGAGAGAGCAGAAAAGCAGAGTGGTGAGTGAGCTGATATAGCAGGAGCTCTGAGGTGGGTGTATTGGAAGGGAAATAGGTCCAGTGGCCAAGCACTTGCATTGCAATGACCATGCAAGGGCAGGGACCAAGGTCTTGGCCTTGGTCCCTGCCCTTGCATGAGGTAGGAAGTGGGAACCAGTACTCTGGAGTCTAGCTGGGATCCTTGAAGCCTGCACTTTCAGTGAACTATACACATAAAACTGGTTAAGATAGCCCAATGAGCAGCATTTATTCACCCATTCATTCATCTGTTCATTCACCAAAGATTTACGGAGCTTCTCCATTGTGCCAGGCACTGAGCTGGGTGAATAAGACAGATCTGGTCCCCACCATCACGAAGCAGGGAAACTGCCAGGAAACGTGTAGAGCATTGCGGTTAAGTGCATGGGGCTTATCATCTGGGTGGCCTTGGGCAAGCTATTTCCCTGCTTGCTGGCCTCAGTTTCTGTAAATTGGGCTTAGAACAGAACCTACCTCATAGGATGGTCATGAGCATTAAATGAGTTAGTATACTGATAGGGCTTGGGATAATGCCTGGCACATACTAACTGCTCATTGAGTTAGCCAGTATGAATGTATTCATTATTATTATTATTTATTATTACAGGTGGGAGAAATTACAGGGCCTCAAGTTGTAGTAGAGAAAAAAATACAGCAGCCTGGCCTGGCTTTTCCTCTGGGGAGGAACCCCCTTGGCCTGGCGGATCTCACAGCTGGACAGGGAGGACATGCACCCTTGGAGGGCAGAGGATGCAGACTGAGGAGGTGGAGAAGGAGCCTGGTTTGCCTGAGAGGGGACGGTGAGATGGAACAAGACTGGGAGGCCGACCAGAGCTGGCCCGAGTGTTTGCGGACCGCTGCACGCAGCCAGAGGGCCCTACTCTGTACATGCACATGCCCACACAGTGCTCAGAGTCCTTGCTGTGTGGGTGACCTCATTTACTCCTCATATGACAGCTCTGAGGTGGGTCTCATAATCACCACACACGAGGAAACTGATGCTCAGAGAGGTGAAGTGATTTCCTCCATGTTGGGGGCTGGGGAGGGGTGCACCAGAGCCTGGGACCTGCCACTGGGAAGAGAGGGAGGTTGAGGGCAAGCAGACTGGGGAGAGAGAGGAATGGAGGACAGGAGGCGAAGTTAGGGGAGGAGGAAAGGGAGGGGTGGTGACAGATTTAAGCACATGCAGGATTGGCTGTGGTTTACATCAACTGTGTTTTTCTCTTTAACCAGAACTCGGGGGAAATTTATTTTGTGTTACAATCTATACATGCCTTAAATCGTTTCTTTTTTTTTGGCTGCACCGGGCGGCTTGCAGGATCTTAGTTCCGCGACCAGGGATTGAACCTGGGCCCCCCACAGTGAAAGTGGAGTCCTAACCACTGGACTGCCAGGGAATTCCTTAAATTGTTTCATTTTGAATAGCAATATAATTCCACAACAAAAAATTAAGCCAAAGAGGGGGAAAAAAAATTCCATCTCTGGTATTTGCTTCTCGTCTTTGAGCAGGTGCTACTCAAAGTGTGGTCAACAGCCCAGTGCCATTCTGCCAGATGTTCACTACTGCTTCTCAGCACAACAGGTGCAGAAAACAAGAGTGGGCACTGAGGAACTCTTACGGCAATCTGACATAGTTGTTTTATGTCTGCTGAACCTCTTATTCAAAAATTGAGGCTTGCATCTTTTTTAAATTTAATTAATTAATTAATTAATTAATGGCTGTGTTGGGTCTTCATTGCTGCGCGCAGTCTTTCTCTAGTTGCGGTGAGCGGGGGCTACTCTTTCTCGCGGTGCGCGGGCTTCTCATTGCGGTGGCTTCTTTTGTTGCAGAGCAGGGGCTCTAGGCGCGCAGACCTCAGTAGTTGCGGCACGCAGGCTCAGGAGTTGTGGCTTGCGGGCCCTAGAGCGTGGGCTCAGTAGTTGTGGCGCACGGGCTTAGTTGCTCCGCGGCATGTGGGATCTTCCCGGACCAGGGCTCGAACCTGTGTCTCCTGCACTGGCAGGCGGATTCTTAACCACTGTGCCACCAGGGAAGTCCCCAGCTTGCATCTTGTATATCTAGTTTTCATTTTGCTTTTCTAATAATAATAATAATTTTTTAATGTTTTATGTTGTTGTTTTAAGCTGCCCAGTTTGTGGTAGTTTGTTATGCAGCCCTAGGAAACTGATGTGGTCATTTAAATCGGTGTGCAGTGAGATCTCATTGTGGTTTTACTCTGCATATCCTAGTGGATAATGATAGTGAACATCTTTTCATGTGCTTGTTTGCCATCCTCTTTGGTGAAGTGTCTGTTCATGTCTTTTGTTCATTTCGAATTGGATTGTTTTGTGTGTTTTTTGACTGTTTAGTTTTGCAAGTTTTTAAAAAAGTATAATTTTAGGGCTTCCCTGGTGGCGCAGTGGTTGGGAGTCCGCCTGCCGATGCAGGGGACCCGGGTTCGTGCCCCGATCCGGGAAGATCCCACATGCCGTGGAGCGGCTAGGCCCGTGAGCCATGGCTGCTGAGCCTGCGCGTCCGGAGCCTGTGCTCCGCAACAGGAGAGACCACAACAGTGAGAGGCCCGCGTACCTCAAAAAAAAAAAAGTACAATTTTAGATGCTCGTCCTTTGACGCATACATGTTTGTCGTTTATTTTTATGGTATTTTACAAAACTGTTGGTTTGTAATGGACTGGAAATTTTAAAAACACAAACTCATCCTTTACCACTGACAATTTGAGAAGCACAGTCCTAGTATGTTTCCTTTTTCTTTCCTTAATGAAGGAATAGCACATGTACAATGTTAGGTTGTGACTTTTTTTTTTCTAGGTAGTTATAATTTCTCCAACTTGCTCATATCTTTCTAACTACCACTTTGCAATGTTCGCAAAATATTCCACAGAGTAGCTGTGGTATAACTTATCCCGTTCTCAAAGTTAGACATCAGGTGAATCATTTGCCTTTGGGCGCAAGGCTTTTTCTTATATTGTGGATATTATTTTCTTAGTTCCTATTCTCACCGTTGTAGCTCAGCTTGCTCTTTTATTAGAATTTACACATCAGGCTCAGGTCAGATTGCTGGATGCCATATTCCGTGTTCTCATGGAAACGAAAGGTCACCGGCACTGAATCCAAACCCTGGAAGCCTGGCTTTTGCAGTCCCAGCCACTTGATGGTACACAATTCACTGTATAGTGAATTATCTTTGTGTTTCTGGGTCAGGGAAGGAGAGGGAGTAGGGGAGATGGGAAATGGGGCAAAGAGAAAGGAGCAGAGGAGGGAGTCACACAGAGGTTCAGAGAAAGGCTGGGGAGGAAGAGACAGACTGAAGGGCAGGGAGGCAGGGTGAGTGCCAGAGGAAGGGAGAGGAAAAGGGGGTCAAGAGAGTTCAGAGGTGAAAACAGGTCAGACACATCCACATTCTAAGCATGACTGTCATACATTAGCTGGGCAAATCATTCACCCCCTCAACCCTCACTTTGTTCATATGTAAAATGGAATAATACCACCTTCCTCAGAGACTTGCAGGGATGATTCAATAAAATGAATGTCAAATACGTAGCACTTGATAAATGGTAGCTGTTTTGAATCAGTGGAAAGAGGCAGGAGGTCCCCAGGTGCCTCAACAGGGGCAGAATGGGATCTGCTAACTAATTTCCTGGTCTAGGGTTTCTTGCTTTGGGAATAGGGACTAGGGGCTCTGAGGAGAGAGCATCCCCACCACAGTGGGGGCCACAACAAATGGCTCCAAAGAGGAGAGCCTAGCTGACCCAGCCAGTCCCGAATCACGACCAGGTCCCGGCGCCCAGCCCACTGGGGTCGGAGTCTCCCTCTCTCCCCTGAAATACCAAGCTCAGCTAAGGCCCAAAGCCTGCATCCCAGAGACTCTTGGCCTCAGCAGGGCTGGGCGCCTGGCCCAGACCTCCCCTGGGCCACTGGCTTCCTGGTGCAAATTCCTGACAGAGCACAGCTGTCCCAGGCCTTGCTGGGACACTAATGGGACATGAATGGCCCCCTGTAGGAGTGTGGGCCGGCTTGGTTTTGGAGCTGGGGTGAAGGAGCCTGTGGTCAGAATTGTGGGAGCTAAGTCTGGGCCAGCAGGAAGGCCACCTGGAGGTGTGTGTGTGACCAGCAGGGGGCCAGCCTCTACAGGTGTTTGTGCCTGCCCCCGTCACAGCTGTCTGGAGGCCAGGTAACCAGGGCGACGAGGACCAGAGAAGAGTGTCTATGAGGATGGAGGATGGTGATGGCAACAAGGGAGTGGCTGAATGGTACACGTGGGACGGTGTGGATACCAGAATGAGGAAGGTCAGATATCCCCGCAGGCAGCACCACCCCCTTCCTCCTGCCATTTTCCAGGCAAAAAATTCAAGCCATTTTTGTCTCCTGCCTGGCCTGTATGCAGTCTTCATCACATTGTCCTTCAGGTCCATTCCAATCTTCTTTTTTCTTTTTTTTTGGCTGCATTGGGTCTTCGTTGCTGCACTCGGGCTTTCTCTAGTTGTGGCAAGCAGTGGCTACTCTTCGTTGCGGTGTGTGGGCTTCTCATTGCGGTGGCTTCTTTTATTTCGGAGTGTGGGCTCTTAGGCACGCGAGCTTCAGTAGTTGCAGCACGTGGGCTCTAGAGCACAGGCTCAGTAGTTGTGGCGCACGGGCTTAGTTGGTCCGTGGCATGTGGGTTCTTCCAGGACCAGGGATCGAACCCATGTCCCCTGCATTGGCAGGCGGATTCTTTAACCACTGTGCCACCAGGGAAGTCCCAGTCCATCTTCTTTAAAAATGTATTTATTATGAAATGCTTAAGGCATAGGAAAGTATAGATGATAATATAATGAGCACTCATCTAGCCACCACCTGGCTTCGGAGATAAAACATGGAAGCCCCTAGTGTCCCTTCTCTGATCCTAACACTCACCTTCCCAGGCATACCACTGTCTGAATTTGTTCGACATTTGCATGATCTCCATTGTACTTTTACTATACATTCCTTATCCAGGCACAATATGTAATTTGTTTTGTATGTTTTAAAAGGTCAGCGCTGTCCAAAGGAACTCTCTGTGATGGTGGAAATGTTATCTGCACCATCCAGTATGGTAGCCACTAATTGCATGTGGTTAACAAGCACTTGAAATGTGGCTAGTGGGGCTAAGGAACTGCATTTTTATTTTAATTAATTTAAGCTTAAATAGCCACATGTAGCTTGTGGCTACTGCATTGGACAGCATGGGTTAGATCCTTCTAAAACTCGTTTTTCCCTTCTTTCCCTCTTCCCTCTTTCCTTCCTAAGATTTCTTGACATCGAGGCATGTAGAGCTACCTGATCATTTTCCCTGCTGTACAGTATTCTACTGTATGAATACACAGCCATCTACCTATCTGTTTTCCTACTGATGGACATTTGGGTTGTTTCCTTCTTGTTTTTTTGTTTTGTTTTGTTTTCAACAATACAAACGATGCTGCAGCAATGCTTTTTGTACATATCCCTGCCGGTCTTTCCCAACTTTATTTCTAGTGCCTGCTGTGGCAAACAGTCCCATGACCCTGATGTGGGTTATTCCACAGCCTCCTAGCTAACTGCCTGGCCCCCGGTCTCTGCCCCCCACATTCCCATTCCTCTCCTGGCACCTGTCAGCAGCCTAGCCAGGCTGATGATACTCAAACACCACTTTCATCCTGTGTCTTTCCTTCTGAGGAACTCAGTGGCTCCCACTGCATGGCATCTGATCTCACAACCTGGCCCTACCCTAGGACTCGCTGTGTTTGCCAGCCTCCTTCTGGTCCTCTGCACACATCGTGCTCTCCCTACCTCTGTGCCTTCATTTTCCATGCAAAGCACCCATTCTGGAATATCTTTTTTCCTGCCCCTCGTCCACATACCTAAGTCCTTTAACATATTTGAGGGTCCAGCTCAGGCCTCACGTTCTCTGGGGTAGTTTTCATCCTGCAGCATTCATTCAGGAAACGCTCGTGAAGAGCAGTGTTCTCATGGAGCTCACAGCCTGGCTTTTACCAGCGACTCCAGTCCACCCCTGCCCCCCACCCCCTGCTCCCAGCTTTCTGCACTCCCCTGGCAGCTTAGCATGGATGAAGCTTTGGAATCCAGGGAGGTGTGGGTAAGGCCAGTTATGCCAACCACCTGGGGGGCATTGTCTCCCCAGTCAGATGGGCACCACCAGCCTCTGCCTCCAAGGCTCTCCCTTTTCTGGGCTTCCACCGGTGGCCACTCTCTCCATTTTCTGATGGGCACAATCTTTACATTAATGTTTCTCTGTGTTATGTCTCCATTCTGATTTCAGTCAAATCTGGAGACCATTCCTTCAGGTGGCTTTGCATCTAATTCATCTTGTATTGATACGGTTTAATCCTCAGAGAGCATCTTACTTGCCAGTATTTAGTTCTTAAAGTGCACTTTACACTTGATCCCCACGTCTCCACAACAAGATTTTTAAACCTCAAGGGGCTGGGACCACGTTCTTTGGGGTAACCCCAAGGATATCTAGACTAAAACATAACACGTACAGCCAGCCCTTGGTGCTCTGCACAGCTCGACTCAAGATGCCTGGAGACTGGTAGAGGACAGACCTGCAGGCACTGGGGGTCGGGCAGGAGTTGGGGACCCTGAGGGCCAAGAAGTATCTCCTGGGCCAAGACAGTTCTCTCCGAAGCCTCGTAAGTATGCTGTTGGCTGCACATCTGTGTAGAGTTTTGTCCTCAGCCAGGAAGGGATCTGTGTGGGTGGAAGAAGAATGTGGCTGCCTCTGCCCACATGATCCGCCTTAGGGAACCAGAGGGCAGGAGAGCAGCATGGGGCTCTGACAGAACATTGAAGGACCCAGCCTCTCGAAGGAGCTGGCGATGAATTCAGCTGAAAAGGACGAGCTTTGTCCTTGTTCCACAAACCCGGGCCAGACAGGGTGAAGGAAAGCATTAAATGCTGGGAGCCAGCAAAGAGGATGAAGGCTGAGCTTGGTGGGAGGCTAGGAGGTGATATCTTCAGGTGATTTTTACCGAGGGTTCAGGATGGAACGGGGCTAAGGGGAGCCAAGGAGAGGACTATGCAGGGTACCGGGGAGCAGAAAGACAGTATTTCCATCAACCTAAGAGGATTGGTGGTCGGGAGCACTGGGTGGGTGCTTCCACTCTTGATTCAGCCACCAACTACGGGCCTCAGCTTTACCTATTCATAAAAAGGGAGGGGGTGATTAGAGAACCTTTGGGGTCTGGTCTAGCTCTGCCTGTGATTTCAAGGATGGCTCTTGAGGCTGGAGGAGGGCTGTCCACAGTGGAGGGCAGAAGCTAACTGTGAGAGAGGACACAGGCTGAGGATGAGAGGAAAGTGGGAGAACACACCGAGTCCCTGATCTGTGCAGGGACAGAGCTGGGCCCTTCACATACCTGGTCTCAGGTATCTTTATACTGATGTTCCGAAGACAGGATTAGCTGCATTGATTTAGGGATGAGGAAACCAAAACCAGATAGGTCAGTGGAACTCCCCAAGGTCAGTGTCCCAGCAAGCCAGAAGTGGGATTCCTACTGAGGCCTTTGGCTCCTGAGTCCCTGGCCCTTCCACCTCAGGGGGAGGCTCCTGAGGGGCAAGGAGGCCCTGTGTGTGGGTATGTGCCTGAGTGGATGAAAAGGAAGGGACTATTGAGTTGGCTTTTAGACTAATGCTGTAGTTTCTTAGATTTACAAGGTTTTCATTAACTTAGTTTTCAGTACTTCCACTTTGTGGGGATGGAAAATAAGGATTTTTTTTTTTTTTAAACAAGAAGATGGAATATGGTAGGAAGTTGAGAAAATATGGGTTCCTGATCAGGACAGAGTGAAGACAGAGAAAGTCGACTCGAGGTCAGGAAGACAGGGAGAGAGAGTCTCAGCTGTCTACCTGGTGAGGAGGATCCTCAGGTAAGAAAGTGCAAAGATGGGGCTTTTGTGGCAAGTGCTAAATGGGTTGCATAAGTCAATACTTCGTTAATATGGTAAAACGTTAGCATTTGTAAAATCTTAGTGGTGGGTACAGACGCTGTTAGAATTGAGAATGTACCCAGATTATACAGAAACAAACAAAAGGTTTGGCCAGAGCTGCCATGTTAAGCATGAGACATTGAAAAGAAATGGCAGGGTAGCTACAGAAATATATGAAAGAAAGGAACATGTATGTGATCGATGAAAACCAAGTCTAGAAAAAAATGTAACCCAAGGAACAGAAAAAAATTTTCCTACAGCATTTTGAACTACAGAAAAATTTAACGGGACTTCCCTGGTGGCGCAGTGGTTGAGAATCCGCCTGCCAATGCAGGAGACATGGGTTCAATCCCTGGGCTGGGAAGATCCCACATGCCAAGGAGCAACTAAGCCTGTGCGCCACAACTACTGAGCCTGCACTCTAGAGCCCGCGAGCCACAACTACTGAGCCCACAAGCCGCAACTACTGAAGCCCTCGCACTCTAGGGCCCACATGTCGCAACTACTTAGCCCATGTGCTGCAACTACTGAAGCCCACGCGCCTACAGCCTGTGCTCCACAACAAGAGAAGCCACCGCAATGAGAAGCCCTCGCACCACAATGAAGAGTAGCCGCTGCTCACCACAATGAAGAGTAGCCACAGCTAGAGAAAGCCCATGCACAGCAATGAAGACCCAACACAAACAAAAATAATAAAATAAAATTAAAAAAAATTAACAACAACATGAATTCAAGAAGTAAGCAAAGGTGAAATGACAGAACGAGATAAAAAGGGAACAAACTGATGGCACTTTTATAAAACTAACATATCAGAAGTAACAAGAAACTGAGTAGATATGGCTGAAAAATAAACTGATATGGAGGTAAGACTTAAGATAATCATGGTAAATGAGAAAAAAGGTAAGTTTTTTTTTATGGTATTCATAATAAGACTACATTAAAGCCTTTTATTGTATTCCCTAGACCACCAGGCACAACACCCAACACGTGGTATTTTAAAAATTATTTTTAGGGCTTCCCTGGTGGCACAGTGGTTAAGAGTCTGCCTGCCGATGCAGGGGACACGGGTTCGTGCCCCAGTCCGGGAAGATCCCACATGCCGCAGAGCGGCTAGGCCCGTGAGCCATGGCCACTGAGCCTGCGCGTCTGGAGCCTGTGCTCCACAGGAGAGGCCACAACAGTGAGAGGTGCATGTACCACAAAAAAAAAGAAAAAAAAATTATTGTTAAACTGTACCAAGTAAATGTAACTGTATATGCTAATACACAAAATGTCCAGTTCTAGATTCAGCATAAGATATAAGTATACCTCCACAGAGAGGCAAAAAGCTAGATGCTATTTTTACGTATTTATAAGGCCCAAACAGCTTAATGTACATTCTTGACATCACAGATTTATTTCTGTGTTAATTCACTTTCAGAAAGCATGTATAACCATAATATACATAGTGAGAAAGTAATTTTATTCATATGTTTGGACATAAAAAATATCATTATGCAGTGTAATAAGCCCAGTTGACAGAATCATTTTTTTTTAAAAACAGATATATTAAGAAAGAATTCAAGAAAAGCAACAACCAAGCCCTGATTGGGCTCCTCTGTTTTGCCGGGTGGCACTGATTTATACCAGCTGTGTACAGTCATTTGTGAGTTCATTTCACAATCAATGCCTGGCCGAGTTTGCTTTTGTACGTTACGGAAAGTCATCTCAACATTTGCATTTGTGCAAGCAGGCCTGCTAAAGAACTCTGCCTCTGCTTTGCAGGCAACTGCGAAAGCAGTTCATCTTTTTTTTTTTTCCCCTGTTTTATTTACATACTGAATATTTTTTTTACCCTGTGATGACAGCACAGGTACTGATCTCTGGAGAAACACCGAAGTTCTACTATACACCATTTCAAAAGCCTAAATGGGGTTATCTTAGATGTCGGTGCAAATCTTTCCCCAAAATAAGAAAGGACATTTTTATTCTGTTTGGGTAACTCTGAGATTTTTCTAAAGACATTTAACCTAGAAGGCGTGAAAGTCAATCAGGGAATGCTGCTCTTCACTATCTTTGCCAAGAGTGGGGCCCCAATGTCAGGCCAGCCTCCAGCCAGCCCACAAGCTGTGGGTAAATTGTGCGCTTCTCGGGCAGAGCTGAGCCCCTACACTTCCCTCCGCCCACGATGAACACAGAGAGAAAATGGCTCCATTCTTTGGAACCACAGACCATTGAGAGAACTTCGTAAGATGTCTTTTTTTCTTCCTTTTGAGAAAAAAGGTAAGTATTAAAAAAGAGAAGACATTAGTCATAAAAGATCAAGACAATGAAACAAAGGAATAAATATAGAATCTGAAACAGAGAACCTAACAAATGGAAAAGAAAAAGTAGTCATTTTAAAGAAAATACAAACCACCTTCCCCAGAATGAAGAATGGAATTGCAACTCAAAAGAGCACACCTTGGGAATTCCCTGGCGGTCCAGTGGTTAGGACTCGGCGCTTTCACTGCAGGGGCCCGGGTTCAATCCCTGGTCGGGGAACTAAGATCCCCCAAGCCATGCGCAGTGTGGCCAAAAAAAAAAAAAAAAAAAAGCGCACACCTTTTTCCAGGAAAAACTGATAAAGAACAAGAAAGAAAGAATTCTTCAGGTACATAGATGAAGAAGAAGGAGGAGGACTTCCCTGGTGGCGCAGTGGTTAAGAATCCGCTTGCCAATGCAGGGGACACGGGTTCGAGCCCTGGTCCGGGAAGATCCCACATGCCGTGGAGCAACTAAGCCCGTGCGCCACAACTACTGTGCCTGCGCTCTACACCCCGCGAGCCACAACTACTGAGCCTGCATGCCACGACTACTGAAGCCTGCGTGCCTAGAGCCCGTGCTCCTCAACAAGAGAAGCCACCACAATGAGAAGCCCACGTACCACAACAAAGAGTAGCCCCCGCACGCCGCCACTACAGAAAGCCCTCGCACAGCAACGAAGACCCAACGCAGCCAAATAAATAAATAAATACATTTATTTGGGGAAAAAAAAGGAGGAGGAGGAAAGGAGAAGAAGGAGAGGAAGAAGAATGAGGAGCGGGGGGGGAGGGGAGGAAGAATAAGAAAGAAAAAGAGGGGAGAAAGAATAAGAAAGAAAAAAAGAAAGGAACCTTCATTTTAAAAGGGAATCTTAGGCTGGCCTGTCTTGTCCCTACCAACAGTCAATGCTGCCAAATGACAATGGAGAAATGCCTCCGAAGTTCTGAGCAAAAGGAAATGTGATGCAAGAATACTTTATTCAGCCAAGTCATATTCAAGCATAAAGACCACAGAAACATTCTCAAATACAGAAAACACAGCGTTGATGAGCCATCCTAGAAAAACTTAGTGACGATTCAGCCAACTGAGAGTTTAAAAACAACTCAGGAATGAAGAAGTGATGGTAAAAGTACTGGTGGTGAGTCACAAATCATTTTAAATATAAAATGAAGGCTAAATAACTCTGAGAATTATGGTTTCAGAGCAGAAGGAAATGCAATAGACCCTGATAATGTCAATATAGTTATAATTCACACAAATTGGAAAGTAGAGGAAGAGATAAAGTTGGTAAAAGAGCAGGCTATTCCCTTATCTTCAGAGCCTTGAACCATGCCATCTAAAAAGGAAACCTTATTAAGAACAGCTGTAGTTTCTCAATGTTTCTCATCATCTTAACTTCACAGAGATCTTTTAAGAATTAATTTTTTGTGTGTGTGGGAAAGAAATGTCTACTTCACTTTCTTTTTCTTCTGTTACATTCACATAAAATTGATGTAGTGTTTTTATTCTTTAAATGGCATGACTGGGCCCATTTTAATAAAAGCATTTCTATCTGGCCTTCTAACTAGAAATACCCTCGAGATACCTAGAATGCTGTTCACCTAAAGTCAGTAGTTATCGCTGGGTGGAGGTTTTCATAAGATCACTCAAACTGTCTTCAATTCTTTATAAGATGAATCATTTTTATAGAAATAATAAAGTCATTATTATGAAAAAATAAGATTGGTGAAATATCTACATGGTACCTAGAGGCTTGTCAGTTTGATTTATTAAGAAAGCCTAAAGTACATGTGTCATGTTGAAGGAATGTGCCCTAATACAATGGAATTCAAACTGAGCAAAAAGGACATATTGGAGTATAAAAATATTATCATGGGATAGGAATTATAACTTCTAATTTAAAACAACCTGGATGCAACTAGATCTGCAGAGTCAACACAATCTCAATCAAAATTCCAGCAAGTTATTTTGTGAATTTTGACAAACTGATTCTGAAGTTTACGAAAGGCAAAGGACCCAGAATAGCCAACTCAATATTGGAGAAGAATAAAGTCAGACAACTGACAATACTGGACCTCAAGACTTACTATAAAGCTACAGTAATCAAAACAATGTGGTATTGGAAAAAGAAGAGACAAAGTATCAATAGAGCAGAGTAGGAAGCCCAGAAATAGATCCACATAAATATGGCAAATTGATCTTTGACGAATGAGCAAAGGCAATACAATGAAGCAAAGATAGTATTTTCAACAAATGGTGCTGAAAGAACTGGACACCCACACGCCAAAAAATGAATCTAGGGCTTCCCTGGTGGCGCAGTGGTTGAGAGTCCGCCTGCCGGTGCAGGGGATGTGGGTTCGTGCCCCGGTCCAGGAAGATCCCACATGCCGCGGAGCGGCTGGGCCCGTGAGCCATGGCCGCTGAGCCTGCGTGTCCGGAGCCTGTGCTCCGCGACGGGAGAGGCCACAGCGGTGAGAGGCCCGCGTAACGCAAAAAAAAAAAAAAAAGAATCTAGACCCAGACCTTATACCCTTCATAAAAATTAACTCAAAATGGGTTATGGACCTAAATGTAAAATGCAAAACTATAAAACTCCTAGAAGATAACATAGGTGAAAACCTAGGTGACCTTGGGTATGGGGATGACTTTTTGGATACAACACTAGAGGCATGATCCATGAAAGAAACAATTGATAGGCTGGACTTCATTAAAATTTTGAATTTCTGCACTGTGAAAGATAATGTCAAGAGAATGAGAAGACAAGCCACCAATGGGAGAAAATATTTATGAAACATATGTTTGATCAAGGACTATTATCCGAAATATACATAGTCTTAAAACTCAACAATAAAAAAATGAACTACCTGATTACAAAATGGGCCAAGGTCTGAACAGACACCTCACTGAAGAAGATACACAGATGGCAAGTAAGCATATGAAAAGATGTTCAACATCATGTTATAGGGAATTGCAAATTAAAACAATGAGGTATCACTATACAACTATTAAACTGGCCAAAATCCAGAACGCTGACAACACCTAATGCTGATTAGGATGAAGAGCACAGGAACTCATTCATTATCAGTGGAAGTGCAAAATGGTACAGACATTTTATAAGAGCTTGGCAGTTTCTTACAAAACTAAACATTACTCTTATCATACGATCCAGCAATTGTGCTTTTTGGGTATTACCCAAAGGACTTGAAAACTTATGTCCCTACAAAAAACTGCACATGGATGTTCATAGAAGCTTTACTCATAATTGCCAAAACTTGGAAGCAACCAAGTAGGTGAATGGATAAACTGTGGTACATTCAATGGAATATCATTCAGCACTAAAAAGAAATGAGCTTTCAAGCTATGAAAAGACATGGAGAAAACTCAAATGCATATTTCTAAGTGAAAGAAGCCAATCTGAAAAGGCTACATATTGTGTGATTGATGTCAACTATATGACACTCTGGAAAAGGCAGAACTATGGAGACAGTAAAAAGATCAGTGGTGGCCAGGGGTTAACAGGGAGGGAGGGTTGAAGTGGCAGAGCACAGAGTATTTTTTAGGGCAGTGAAACTATTCTATATATTATATTGTGTATGATACTATAATGATGGATACATGTCAGTATACATTTGTCCAAACCCACAGAATGTAGAACACCAAGTGTGACCCCTAATGCAAATGGACTATGGATTCTGGGTGATGATGTGCCAGTGTAGGTTCACTGACTGTGACAGATGTACCACTGTGGTGCAGGAAGTCAGTGGTGGGGAAGCTGTGCCTGTGTGGGACCGGGGGTATACGGGAACTCTCTGAACTTTTTGTTCAGTTTTGCTATGAACCTAAAACTGCTCTTAACACACACACACACACACAAAACACACACATAGCCTGGATGCTTCCAGGAATTATGGATGGTCTAGTAGAGGTGGGACACAGGAGATGAGGAGGGGAGGCAAAGCCAAGAAGTGGAATGAGGCTGGAGGGGCCAGCCAGGACTTCTTGTCTTGTGGGTAAGGGAGAGCCATTGAGGAGTGCTGAGCACGGAAGTGAAGTGACACGTGCTTTAGAAAGATCACTGCAGCAGCTAAGTGGACGGTGAATTGGGATGGTAGGATGTGCGTGAGAAATAGAGGGAGGGGATATAGGTATATATACAGCTGATTCACTTCATTGTACAGCAGAAACTAACACAACATGGTAAAGCAATTATACTCCAATTAAAAAAAAACTGGAAAAAAAATAAAGTCATGAATTCACAGCCAAAAAAGAAAGAGAAACATATTAGGCAATTACTGGCAAAGCCTAGGAGTGAAACAGCAAGGTTCTAAACTGAGGCAGTAGCCAGGGGGTTGGACATGTGACACGGAGGCAAACGCTCCAGAGCTTGGTCCTGACCAGAAGTAGAGGTGCTTTGGGAGACAGCTGATGGAGATGAGCTCCTGACACTTGGATTTACAGGACTAGAGCTCAAGTGAGAAGTGGGCTGGGCACGGAGGTTGCCCATGGGTGGAAGGTAAAGCACAGAGTTGAGATCTCTCCCAGGGAGAAAGAAAAGAGGAGAACCCAAGGGCAGACTGGTAGGGGAGACCAGTGTTTCAGAGACAGGCAGAAGATCCTACAGCGGAGACAAGCGGAAAGAGGAGGTTCAGGAGGGGAGTAGTAAGTTTCACAGAAGCCGAGGGAGGGAGGTGTTTTCCACAGGTCAGTGTCAAGGGCTACAGAGGGATTGAGAAAGAAGAGGACTGAAAACAGGCAACTCTGCCACCTTTTTACATGGAATCAAGCCTTACTTTTATTTATTTATCTATCTACCTATTTATTTATGTTGAAGTGCAGTTTTCAAGCAGGTAAATGAATAGCACTGTGGAATGGGATAATTTTTGAAGAACCTACATGAGACTTGGAGCAAATGAGAAGGGATATACATTTTTAAAAAACAAGTATTTTAAAAATTAACTGCAGACTTCTTGACTTATAATCCGGATAATCATTTAACAGGATGTGATTTACCAACAAGACAACGGTTGAATTCATACCATGGAATATTACCCATTAAAAAGAATGGATTAGAGAGCTATGCCAGCTGACTTGAAGAGAACTCTGTGGGGTACTGAGTAAGAAAAGCAAGAAACATCAAGTGCCCGTAATATGATCCCAATATTGGCAAAGCAATGACAAAAATCTTATGATTTCTGATTGTGATTAGAGAACAAGGAAGAACGTGTGGAAAGATACATGGCAGGGTATGGCTGTGTATATATTACATTTACCTGACATGGGAAGGGGGAGGGATGAGGAGGAGGAGAGGGAGAAGGGTGCAGCAAGTAATAAAAGAAAACAGGACACTAAACACTATATAAGAAATGGCCATATTTATGCATTTATATAAAACTATGCATATATTAAAAAGAAATTATAAAAAAATGAACACACAAAAATGACTTAAATCAAATCTCGATTGAGTTGAGTGCTGAGTGGCCCTAATCTTGTGGCAGCGGGGGTGAGCCAGCAAGGGGGCCTTGCTGTCCTCCTGCAAGGACCAAGGACATCCACGGATGAAGTGACACTGTGAGGGCACCTGGGCCGTGTGCAGCCGTCTGGGAGAAGGAAAATGACGTTGAGGGTCTCATTTGAATTTTGGGCAAAGTGCAAGAACAGGGGAGAGTATTAACAGGAGGACTGAGATTTGAGAACTCATGGAACAGGAGATCAGAAGTCACTGTGGGCAAAGGGTTAGAACAGGGATAACAGAAGAATCTGTGAACGCAGGCGAGTACAAAGCCGGGTGTAGGTGTCAGAAGGACCAAGGCCCATGTGGACAGGTAACCCGGAGGCCCACAGAAGAGCCTTGAGGCCTGCCTCACGAGTAGGATGTGGCTACTAGTCTCCGAGTTACGGGTGAAGAGAAAACTGGAAACCAAAGAATGACATCAAGTACAGGAAAGTTCTTATCAACCAACGTACACACTTTTAATTGCAAAGAGTAAAAATTTTTGTTACATAAAACTTTAATTTACATACATTCTTTACAAGTTTGCAGGACATTAAGTTATGGTCAACATTCCACACTGAACACAGAGTAAGAGCTTAGACCATTTGGAGCACTCGTGGCAGGACAGGTGTCCCCCTTCCTCTGCTCACTGGGACCACCCAGGCCCACCACCCTGGTTCCCTGAAGACGAGCTGCAGCCGTCCTGGCTCCCGTCCCTCATGGCGGCGGGGAAGAGGCTGAGCACTGAGTTCCTGCTTCCCTTTGCCTCTCCAGTGTTCTCCCCCAGCCTAGGCGTCTGTTACTGACCTTTCCCCAGGAGGGAGGGGGAGGAAGAGACCACAGCCAGCACTTTTCTGAGGGTGAAACTATGGAAAGAAGTTTGGAGGGAAAGTCGCCTATGAGGCTGGGGCTTCTCTGGGAATGCCACAGGTCTGTCAGTTTCCGTCACCAATTTTCATAGGTTAAGTGCGAGTTTGTTCCTTGAAAGGCTGAAGTGCTCTGAGGGGCTGAAGTTTGAAGGGTGGGACACTGCTGACCTCACCTACCCCACAGAGCTGTTGTTAGGAACAATGAGGACAATTATGCCTGGCACAAAGCAGATGTCCCGACACTCCAATTTCTGTCTGAAACTCTAAATTGGTTTCCCTCCTCAGCACAGGTGCTTGCAGCTGTGGCTCACTCTTGGATTGATGTGGGCTGACTGACAGATTTCAGCTGCATGAAGACAGGAGGAATGGCCTGTGGGCAGCCCCACCATGTCTGGACAGTTCCAGGCCTCTACTTGCAGTTAACATTTCTTCTCTCTACTATTCTGAAGAGGGCTGGACATTTCACAGTCTCCAGAGAGGGAGAAATGACAGATTTATAGCTCTAATGCTTAAATTACGCAGGACAGGGAAACCAGACACTAGAGGACCTGGACCATAGACGAGCTGGCTGGAAGGTTTCTCACCAAGGCCAGCACTTAAAGCCACGTTGCGCCCAGTGGGTGGACTCGGATATGGTGCACAAGGGAGACCGCCCGTCCATCTTCTCTGAGATGCTTTTGCAGAAGAAGCTGCTTGAGATATGGGGAGGCTGATGGCGACACAGCACATTCCCAGAGCCTCCCATTTTTCATTTGTGACAGGGCTCTCTCCATAAGCGCCTGACCTTCATAGCCTCCTGGCTCAGATATGCGTCTGCTCTGGACCCAATACATCCAGGTCCAAACGTGGAGAGACTCTCAAACCAAAATGCTATTTTTTTTTTTTTTTTTTCAAAATGCTATTTTAAAGCACATCTCTGGCACTCCCGTCCTTCAACCAATTTTAGTGGGTGAAAAAGTTTAAAAATGAAAGTTAATGAGTGTGGAACTTGTAACTCAGGAGAGTTTTTCTTCCATCGATAGGAGAACTCAAAAGCCTAAGAGATTCCTGTTTAATAATTGATTCTCAAAAGGTAGACAAGAGCATCTTTCTCCTTGCAACCAGACTTCACTTTCCCCTACGACCTGGCCTTCTGCTGGACAAGGATTAGATGAGAAGCAAACATCTGCTTTGAGGTTTTGAATTTTCACTATGGAAGGCACTGGTTAATGAGCAAAATACCATCTAGACTGTATTAAAATGATTGAGGCTATCACCTGCAGCTGAAGAACTATTTTGTTTTAAAATAATTGTTCCTACGCTGAGGTGTATGCTGGGTTTTGGAAGAAGGGAATAGAAAACCGAGAACTCAAAAACAAGTGATGTAAACTCCAAGGGGACCCACAACCGGAATTGGGCAGAGTCCTTCTTCTGGTCACACATCTGGAAACTTGTGGTGATGGGAAGATGGCTGGACATGGTTGTGTTCCAGCCACGTTCACTCTTAAAAGAGCTTTCAGATGGAGAGGGAAAAAGTGAAAGGCTTTTTACAAAAGTCATCTGTTAGATTCTCTCCATTTCTGGCTAAAACAGTTTTGAAAACAAACCCTGAAGAGTTCCCGGCTTGCTGACCCTGCCCCTAGGTTCTCCTACCTGGCTGGGCACACCTGAGTCAATTAAACCCACAGCTTCATTCCTGGGCACCATACTTGCTGTAGCAGGAAAATAATGTGGAACCATTATTGGTGGAACCAGCCATCTACAGGGCAGTCCTCAGCCCCAGGACTGTCCTGTTTCTTTACTTGTAAAATGAGGATCTAATACCTGCTTTACAGGACTGACAAAAGATCAGAGATCATGTGTATCGAGACACTTTTTTAATTAATTAATTTTTTTTTTGGCTGTGTTGGGTCTTCGTTGCTGTGCGCGGGCTGTCTCTAGTTGTAGCGAGCAGGGGCTACTTTTCTCTGTGGTGCATGGGCTTCTCATTGCGGTGGCTTCTCCTTGTTGCGGAGCACGGGCTCTAGGCGCGCAGGCTCAGTAGTTGTGGCGCACGGGCTCAGTAGTTGTGGTGCACGGGCTTAGTTGCTCTGCGGCATGTGGAATCTTCCCAGACCAGGGCTCGAACCCATGTCCCCTGCATTGGCAGGCGGATTCTAAACCACTGTGCCACCAGGGAAGCCCCTCGAGACACTCAAGCTGGAATGGACTGGACAAATGTTACTATTTCTTTCTCTCAGAAAATGACCCCAAATTTGTCCACTTCACAGACGTTTTGTATTTTGCCAAAGAGGCAGATTCTGTTTTCATAAACCAGTTATTTCACTCTCTCCTTTCCTTGAAAAATTGAGAGTGGCGAGGATAAGTTCTACCTCTCTTCATAAGCCAGAACAGGTGTAGAGTCTGTTCAACACCTGACTCCTGGGGACCTCAGGACACCTGGATGTAATACTTCAAACTGGTGCCAAAGCAGCCTTTCTCCCCTGAGAGCTGAATTCTGGGGACACGAGCCTCTGCTCTGGGAACTGACAAGAAAGGGAACCTAACCCATGTGCGGAGGTCACCGCCATGTGACCTCTTACTAAACAACTCAAATTCACGAGAGCAAGTCCCTCTGTTTAAAGCAAGCTCTGCGGTTTTGCTCTTACCGTGGTGGTAGAGATGGGGAGTTATGTGGTCCCACCAGCCCCCCGACCCTGTTTCCTCATCTTTATGACCCTTTTCCCACACCAGGAAACGTGGAGGGACTTTTGCTGCTTCAATGGAGGAGCTGAGAGCTAGGTGAGCAGGGGAGATCCTGCGGCACCCTCACACAAAGACTTGGATAACTAGAAAGGAATTGGCTGGCAACCCATTGATCATTGACTGGTCAGTGGTAGATTCTGCTTTTCAGAATTACCTTGAGAAAAAGGTGAATTACTTCTCAGTATCCAGTAATTAAAAGTGGAAAACCTCTTTGGAGAACTTCTCCCCTAACATAAATCTATATTCAATTCTGAACTGGACAGATTTTTAAATGATTTTAAAAAGTCTCTACTTATCTGCTGCCATACCATTCTTTGTTGAACTGTAGACAGCTCAGGGGACCTCCCAGAGGATGACTCAGAACACCAACACATACAACGGTTTTTCAGTTTTGAGCTGAGGAAGGTATTTTATGAACATTTAAGGTGTAAAGGGCTGGAGTAAAATGGGGAAGGAACACAGGGTAATTCATAAAAACAGAAATTTCCATCAACAAAACAGTTGCTTTGCTCCTAAGGAACCCTGTCTTTTGTTAATCCAGAGGACCTAATTTAAGAAAAACGCTGAGAGGCCTCTAAAGAACTTGTTTACGTATAAACCTTCCCCTTATGCAGTAGGGGTAAGGACACTGAAAAGGCTCGAAAAACTTGCACAAAGCTGGCCTCCAAATGATCTCTCTGATCTAAAACCTCTTAAATTTTAACTGCTTAGCAGCATGACTTTCATATGGACACAAAGTTTTGTTTTTCCTGTATCAATTCACACAAGGCCTGATTCTTTTAAGGAAAAATTCCCTCAGATACAATTCATCCTAGTTTCACTCAAGACCGTGGAGGAGGCTCTGAGCTTTTCCACCCTGGACTCTGCGAACCCTCCACGTCCTTTACAAGCCCACACACAGGCCACTCAAGCACCTGACGATCCTCACTGCTCCTTGTGAGAGTGTAGAGAAACAGGGCCTGGGGACAAGGTGCAGGGGTGCCTGCAAGGATGAAGAAGACCCCATAAGGAGTCACACCCACCCTCTTCCCTCACCACTGTCTGCCTCTGGTCTGTAACTCGACACAGACACCTCCAGTATCTGTTTGATTTCTGCAGTTCAGAACCAGGGCTGCAGTGTGGTTTGCTTTTTCTTCAACTTGGCAATGGCATTTTCAGAAGCCAGATTTTTAAGAGTCGATAAAGGAATAATAAAGGGAAAAAGGAAACAAGAAAAGAGTGTCCTTCTTTACACACTCAAGACACACTAAAAGCACTTGGGGAAAACAATGAGCATAGTGAATCATCCAATCAAAAGAACATGATTTTATAATTTCACAAAAAATAAAAACACCTCACCTTGGCTCCCAGTACAGAGAGAGAAATCATTTCAAGACAGAGGGTCACACAGTCGTACGCCCAGCTGGCCAAGACTCTGGGTCTGGAGTTCCTTCCCCAACCACATTACAACATCAGCTTGACACGTCTGTAAAACATCTTTCCTGCAGAAAGTTGGACCCTAAAGATCAAACCCGGGGAGGCACCCTCTCCCCCTCCGAAGACATTTGGTAAAAGCAACAGAGCTGACAAGAGCAGTGCTGCCTCAGCAGTAAAGGGCGCTGGCCCATCCAAGGGAGGGGGACCAGGAGCCCAACTTCTGAGAAGCCATCCAGATACGCAAGGGAGAAGCGGAGGGAGGGGAGAGGCATAAGAACTGATAGAATGGAGACAAGAATTACCTTAGGAATTACCATTTCAATTACAATCAGACTCCGACCTGGCATCGCTGATACTCCAAGAGCCATGGACACTGGGAAAGAAGTGCACTTCTTGAGTGCAATTTGAGGTTATTTGATCCTTTTTCACCGGTTCTAGATTCCATTCTGCTTGGGAAACTGCAATGACTTCTTTAATCATCCATGGCTTTCCAAAAAAAGTACAGGGTGGTGTGACCAGGAAGAGAGGACAGGCAGGCCCACCTGGTAGAGGATGGCTCTAAAGTCAGGACCTGGTGACTGCCCTCTCGTGGCCAGGGAGCCAGCAGAGGGGATCATGTCATGCAAGTGAGGGAAGGTATCACCCGTGCTTCCTGCCTGAAGGGCAGCCTCAAGGCTTTGGTGCCAAAAGGCCTGGAAGAGGCCGGTCTCTCACAGATGGGTATTGGCAAGGTCCTGGCCAAGCAGCTGGGCTGGAAGAGTTGGGAGGGCTGGGCTCTGGCCTTTGCTTCCTGCACACAACTGGCTCACACACGCATGCACAGGGCAGGCAACTAAGCAACCAACCCCTGGAAAGTGGTTTCATCGTTTTTTGTTTTTATTTTCCCCCTTTCGATCCGGTCTTCAGCTCTCAAACCTGTTCCTTTAGTTCTGTTTCCTACAGTTCTGAGAGGGTGGTTCCATCACAAATGACCAAAGGCTGGACCCCTCTGGCTATAATGTAGACCTTCCAGTGGGTGGCGCCAGCATAGCCTTGAAGGGAGACACGAACAAGGAAAGCATGTGAATGTCAGGCCTACCTGTGGGCACGAGCAAGGCAGGTCCACCAGAGCTGCCCTCAGATTCACCTACAGACTCAGAGGCAGTGCTTGCTCTGGAGGTCTTTTAGCTCTTCCTGGCATAAGTATCCCCAGTTATTATCAGTCCTCTCTGTAACCTGACAGCCAGTGGGAGCCACTATGAACCAAAGTGCTTCACCACCAGCCCTCGCCTGGGTAATTGTGAATCACCATTCAGCAGTTTTACAAAAGCAGGATGCTCTAGATAAGGCTGATATGGGACATCAATTCTCAGGTCTCATTTTTTCCAGCAAGAAGACAGAACGGGTTCTGAGGGGCGCCAGGACCCCCTATCCAATTCTCCTGAGGTTATACATAATATGGTCTCATTACAGAATCTCCAGATTAACCCAAACCAGTATTTCCTAAATTGTATTCTGCAGACAGTAGCATCCCATAAAATAGTCCAAGGAAAAAGGGTTCCCTGGTCAAGTAAGTTTGAAAAACACTGGATTTCTCCAAGGCTTCTCAGAGCCTTTTGTACACTAATGTATACTATGTTTCAACAAGACAGGCATTTCCCAAAGTCAATGACTCAAGAGCCCTATTTGCCAAAGGTCTTTCCAAGGGGTTCCTGTTTGCCCCCTAGGGTCATGAGTGATCCGAAGAATCGATTAGGAAACACTGACCTATATCATTTGAGCGATACGAATAGGCTAGGAAGGTAAAGTTACACAATTTTAACACTTCAATAACTTCCTGATGGAAACATTTCTAGAGAATGATATATACCACCCATCTTTAAACTGACAGCGCTGAACAGATGTGCCCTCTACTTGGTGACTCCAGAAAGGTTACTACGAGCCGTGACTGTACCATCATGACAGGTGTGTGGGCTCACCAGCATCAACCTCTGATGCCTGACTGACACCCACGTCATTCTTGCAAACGCCGCCCGTCACAGGTTTTCTGGTGATCCCCTTCCCCTCCGCTTTCACAGGATAATGCTTATTTTGTCAAAAAACACAGAACCTGCTTGTCACAGTGCTATTCTTAAGGGTCTCTTAGGTGCAGGAGCTGCCACCTGTCCTACAGCCACTAAATTAGTCTCCACTGTCAGGGTCTGCTATCTTGCCCTCATTTTTCACTGTGGCAGCTGCGGCCACTGCTATTTCTGCCGCTGCTTCAAGTGTCCACTGTCCTCCTCCGCCCTCTCCACCTCCACTCTTCTCCTGACTTGCCCGCTTCCCCTTGCTCTGGTCGGTCTCCATTAGTTCTCGACGTTCCTGTCATGTGCTGGCCTTCATGGACACTGCCGACCACAGGGCTCCTTCCCCTCTGGTCAGCAGTCTGCCGGTCACAGCACAACAAGCATCAGGCTCTGGATTTTAAGCTGTTCTGGACCAGCCGCGGCAGCCTTTGTGGCGCACAGCTTCTTGGATCACTGCCACTCACCATCTTTTTTTCTTTTTCCCTAATTCTATAATTGGCATTCTGGATGCTTGTGGGAGCCGAAAACATGGAATTTGGATAACTAAAGTGTTTCTGTAGTTGTCTGAACTGTCAGGCGTTTGTAGAACATAAGACAGAAACTTTTTTAAGCACAACTACACACTCCAAACCCGGAATGCCATACAGACTTGTGCAGCGTCACTCCACTAAAGGAAGATGGTTTTGGAATAATTTCCACATAAGAATTCTCTTTTCCGCAGTAAGTCTCAAGGGCCAGACCAGCTGTGCTCCATTATCGGTTAATGCTTAATTTGTGCATTATTTTTATTTTTTCATTTTTAAGTGGAAATAAAAGTTATGTAACTTGGTTGGGTTAAAGTTTGGCAGTTCGCAGTCTGCATCCGACCTCCAAATGAGATGAGAGGTTTCTAGGGATTGGGATCCTCCGAATAGATAAAATTAAAAGAAATCAACTGGAAAACCAGTCTGGGCTCTGCCAGGAACTCCAGGGCTCCCCTAGGTTTTGTGAGGCAAGAAAAACAAGGAGGATGATGGTGATGCTTGCTGATTTATGTGCTTCTGCCAAGGAAATTCCACTGTCAAACTGACAGCTACTGACAGCAGTTGATTCAAGGCTGTTTCTTTGGAACGGATTTTTAGAATATCAGGTACAGAACAAGTCACATTGGGAAATCATGGAGCCAAGGGTGAGTGATGACTGTGAGGCTGTGACCTGGCTGTGGGACACACACGGAGGGTAGTATTTCCTTGGGTGGCTGCTGCCCTTACATACTGCCTGCATCATTTTATTAGCAAAATAGGCACAGAAAGGCTTTCCTCAAATCTGAACTGTACCTCCTCTGGCCTGACTCAGTGAAAGGAGTCACTTAACACTGATGCTTTGCCTAACTGATGGTGGGGCCTTGAGGTGGTCACCTCTCCTCTCTGGATCTCAATCTCCTTATCCGTAAAATAAAGGATCACTCTAAATACTCCCCATAATAATTCTTTCTAAATTGAAATCTCTAAAGCCAATGGAGGGAATTCCCTGGCAGTCCAGTGGTTAGGACTCCATGCTCTCACTGCTGAGAAACTGGGTTCGATCCCTGGTCGGGGAACTAAAATCCCACAAGCCACGTGGTGTGGCCAAATAAATAAATAAATAAAGCCAATGGACACATACATTCTAAATGTGCATACAAGACATTTCTCTCTGCTACATTTTCTCATTACTTCTCATTACATCTGAGCATAAATATTGACCTTTTTAATAAAAGATGCTCCGCGGCACGTGGGATCTTCCCGGACCGGGGCACGAACCCGCGTCCCCTGCATCGGCAGGCGGACTCTCAACCACTGCGCCACCAGGGAAGCCCAAGAAGGCTATTTTTGACTCTACTTAATGAATTTTTGTGAAGGCAATATTTAATTTTTAGAATGTTTTTTGAGTTAAAAAGTAAAAAGACCCTCCAGTGACCTTGCCCGCCGGAGGCTCCACCTACCAATATCCCCTGGCTCTAGTGGCATCGCCATGGACTGGCAATGTCTTCGGCACTGGAAGGGAGGGATGAGTTGCAACATGGCCTCGCCGCTGCCAATGGTAAACAGGTCATGCATCCTATGCATCTGGAGGAAAAGACATGGGGGAAGAAAAGGAAGGAAAGGAAAACAAAATAAAACCCCGGAGCATGGGACAGTAATACACAAAAACTCTTACACATATGGCTCTGAGCTTCCTCGCAGCCTAAGCAAAGAGGAAAACAGTACCAAGAACACAATTCACAGTTACGTCCAAAAGACAAAAACAAACTAGTTTCTCCTAAGTATGGCATCTCCTGGTACTGAGACCAGGGTAAGATTTCTTCTATGGTTTTTCCTAAAGAGACGTCGTGTAGTTTTGTGGGCACCATCCTCAATGACAGCCCTGTAGCAGAAACGGCACGAGCTTCATAATTCACAACTATTTCTAGCCACAGTTTCAAAGTAGGTCAAAGGCGAAGTATCTAATTGTATTTTAACAAAAGTCTAGCAGAGGCCAACACGTGGTGATCTAAATAGGCAATCTTCTGAGGGTCTGGTTTGACCCAGATAGATAGTTTGCATATCCTTCGGACAACGGTCCATGGAACATTATCACTTACTGTTAGGCTTTTGACAGCAGCAAGTTCAAGTTTATACTTTTTGGCAAGACTCAAGTGAGCAGATACATGTTGCTACTGATTAAAAACTAATGACAGTAAGATCAGCCTCTGATTTTGAAAGCTAAGGAGATAACAGGATATACACCTACACAGGTAACTACTGCACTGCTGAGGGCATAATACTGCTACCAACAGGCATTAAGTGCAACGTGCTGTGTACCAGGTAGAGCTGTGAACCCTGGGGTTGGGGAGGGGCAGGGAGTAGAGATAAAGGGAGAGGTTGGTCTTGCTCAGGCTTCTCTTCCTGTCTAGATGGTGCGAGAAAACCCTAGCGTCTCCCGTTCCCTCCCCTCTTCCCCCTCCTCCCAGCCCCTGCCCTCTAGGGAAGCTCTTTATATGCCCTTATAAAGCAGGGGTAAGAAGTCTGACTCCCTGGGCCACATCCTGGTTTTTCCTTCACCGCTTGGGTCCTCTAGAGCCTTGGGATGTGGCCCTATCTTCTCCTGCTTCCCAACCCTGGTCTCTTGGTTGCTCCCACAGGCCCTGGCCATGACTCTGTGTCCATGGAAACGCTAGAGCCATTTCAACTGCTGCTATAGTGACAGAAGGAGGACTAGTGTCTTGAGCTGGCCTGTGACTAACTGGTAGTAACACTGGCAGAAGCCCTGACATATGCAGTCTTGAAAAAATCCCAGAAGACAAAAATAAGCGGATGTATCTCTGTTTCATATAGGCCTGAGAGGGGGTGGGACCATGTTCCTCCACATTCAGGATGAGGAGGAACTGACAACGGGATGGAGTGGGCCAGCCCTAGGCAACACCGTGGGGTGGGTTAAGTGGGCCTTGGAACCCCTCACCTCTTCCCCCAGGGCCTCTCAACAATCAGCCCCCACTGCTTATCTTCTATCCCAAGGCTGCCTCTTGGATTCTGGGCCCACAGACATGTGACTTTACCAGGGTCCAGGGCACAGGGATGTGGACCAAGGGCGGAGTAACAAGGCTGTGGAGGAAGGACAGCCTGGGCCAGGGTGGGGAACAGATGCTCTAAGAAATCAAACTCTCAGGATTTTTGCCTATTTGGGCCACTCCCCTTCCCAAAACATCCTTGAGAACTGCAACAAGATGACTCTGACAGTCTGTGTAACTGTGTATTTAACCCTTTGGCTGGGCTCCTTGGTGTCCCTGTTAAGCAGACTGGTGAAATTAACTTAAGGTTCAAGTGGGAAAACCCAAGATAAAGATCAAGGCCCTCACCCAGAATTATATCATAATTATGAAGATGAAATCATACTAGGGCCCCGAGTTCTAGCCGAAAACAGCAGGATAAACTTCTTTAAAATCTGAGGCAACAGCCCAGCACCTCCACCCTACAGCTGGCAGACAGAAGTTCTTACTTCTAGATGGAATGATTGTTTTTAAAGGCTTTGAAATTCCTTTAACACGATTCAGCAAATTGGAGCCAAACAATAGTGTCAGGAGGTTAAAGACACAACCCAGAGTGGGTAGGGGTCACAGTTCAGCAAATTTAATTTTTTAATAAAGGAAAACTCATCCTTTTAATTATTCCAAACCAATCCAGGCTCAAAAACCTTCTTCAGGAATGAGACTCAAAAAAAGAGCAATTCAGAGAAAAGTAAACAGACACAAACACAGAACACCTATGCCCAGTCCGCTGGCCCCAGAGACGGTAAATGTGGGCTCTGGGTACCTGGCCACGGACTGAGGTGAGAACCACTGCCACACACACTGGGCTGCCTGCCTCAGGCACAGGCTTGTCAGCCCTTTTGTTCCCAAACCTCTCCATGCTCCCAAGCTTTTTGCTTTCCCGGTTCTCTGTCTGAAGTTTCTCATTTGTGTTTTTCTGGGGAAAGCCAACCTGGGAGTGGAGGGTGAGGAGAGACCTCTTATTAACTTGCTGTGTCCTTGGGCAAATGACAATCTCTCTGGGGCTCAGTTTCCTTCTCTATAAAATGAGTAAGCTGGACTATTCATTTACATACTATTCATTCATAGTCTGCCTGCTTTCTACTTGGAGGTAGGGAAGTCAGACTAACGGAATGCTCAGGACCCTTAAATTTTTAGGATTTTACTTCCTTTAATATAGAAAAGTAACTTGCCCCCAGGTGTTAAGGGCAGGAAATACATCTGCAAGGTAACTAGACTTTCTGTAAGTGTGTCTTCAGTAAAAAGTCAGGTCTGTTGGCAAGCAGGAGGAGGAGAGAACTTTAGATTATGTGGCTGACCCCTCAATTCACCCCCTAAGTTGACACGCAGGGAAGGCTTTATGACATCAGCCCAGGTACCAAATGAGAAAAATTCTAGAGCCAAGTCCTCTCAAAATTTCCTACCTTACTCCCCACAGTAGGTTCTGGTTGAAGAAGGAAGCACTTTTTCAAGGAGGCTTCTTTCGGAAACGGCAGGTAGGTGAACACGGGAAAAAGCTCACGTAAAAGGTGTGATCTGTTCAGAGGTCTTCTCCTGTAAAATGTGTAAAAGAGAAAAATGTAGTTAAACTGGGCAAGCCAGCCTAACTCCGTGACTAACAGAGAGCTCGGCAAGGGTGGGAAAACTGTGGGCGGTGGGTGAAGAGGGGAAAAATGTCAGGACAATATCTGAAGTATTAGGTCCATGAAGAACAGTCACGCCAAATCAATTAATAGTAAAATGTACACATACACACAAACTCTACTGCCATGATTTGTCTGTGTGGGTGGGTTGTTTATAAAATCCAGCTAAAACAACATATAGAGGGAGAAAAGAAACACTCCATTCATCCTCTCTTGGCAAAGAGACTGAAGTAACAGCAGACAGGGCAAGATAGAAGAAGGGAGGAGGAGGAAGCAAAAATCGTGAACCTTCTGAGGTGGAGCAGCATGAAGGAGGAAGCCTGTATCAGCTTGTTACACTGAGTATTTGATCATGTAAATAAACGACAAATTTAAAGAAAGGCAGAAGCACAGAAATCATCTGACAAAATGCCTGAAAAAGCAGTTTTAATTCTCTTTGGAATGGTTCTAGAAGTAAACTGGCCTTCCTTTTCTTCTAGAAAACAACTTTCACCTGAAGAAACAGACCATGTCTTCTATAGGACACAGCAAGGAACAAGGAGATAGACCTGGGTTTCAATTCTGGCTGGGTGACCTTAAGCAAGGTACTTAACCTGATTCCCACTTTTCTGATCTGAAAAATGACAGTGATAATTCCTACTTCCCAGAGCTATTATGAGCATCACCAACGAGTAACAGATACTCAGTACCAAGGCACACAGCCTGGCTGCCCAGAAATAACTTTCCCTTTTATTCTTTGTGCTCTCTCTGCAGTCCTCAATGCTCAGGACCCACTCAGCATGAACATAAATGCTAAACACATACTTAGAAGTAAATTATGAGTCTATCAGGCAATCTCGGTATCCACCACAGTGGTGCCCCTCTTGACACACCTCTTTGGACTCACCCACTTTCTCTCATCAAGTTTGCAACAGTGCACTCCTGAGTATCATTTGACTTGAAGAGTGTATTGTAAAGTGCTTGCACAGTGCTGGGCATAGCAGCGTCTTGGCAGTAATTATCCATAGTACGGTTCTGACATTTGGTCTGCCCCCCCTCTGCACACATGCACGCTGAGCGGCCCTTTCCACACTCACCATGGGTAAGGAAATGGGAACCACCGTTCAGGAAAGCAGCGCCACCACTTGGTGAAAAACCCTTCGGTGAAGCCTTCTGTAACCTCAGGGTACTGGCACAAAAAACGCTGAAGCCCCTCAGATGACAGGGGTTGTCCGGTCTTGGCAAGGCAGAAAACAAAAGTGCAACAAGACAACATGGAATTACTAATCACGAATGTCACAGCCTAGCCATGAAATGGGTAATCGATCAGTGGGAGAACCTGCCTTCTTGCTCACCTTGATCACCAGAGGATGGAGTCTCTCAAATTTCCTTGGGGTGTCTTCCAGGAGCATCACCTTGAGGGGTAATTTCTGGGCACAGCCGGTGCAGTTGGCAGGGATGGGGTCCGACTCATTCTGCTCACACTCATTGGTCCACCAGGGGTCAAAGTCTGAGAGAGGAAGGGATATGGAGAAAGCAGATAGAGCTGGTAAATCTAGTCGCCACAGCAATGGAAGCAGAAAGACATAAGAATAATTTTAAAACCTAACAGTGATAAGCGCATGTGACCTCTGAAAAGGTACATATCAAATACATTAACCCCAGAGAAGGGAATAGAGGGCTTAGGGGCCAGAGGTGGAAAGGAGAGGTACTTTTCTCTGTATACTCTTCTAGGCTTTGTGGAAAATATTTTTTAACACATACAAGTATCTCCTAAGTCAAATCAACAACTGAAGTCGAACAGTTTGAGGAGCTATATTCGGAGACATGGGGTTGGAGATGCAGTTCTTCCACCGTTTTCAAACCTGCAACCCATAGGTCTGACCCGGCTACAGCACATGGGGGAGGGGCAGGCAGGAAGGGTGGTCCCATCGTCAGTGATGAGCCCCTCTGCATGCATGTCTTCTCTGACACCCTAGGCCCTGGGTTCACAAGTACAAGTGGAGGCCAGGACGGCTCTGGGAAGGAAAACTGAGAAAAGGGCAGACAGTAGGGATGGAAAGGAGAGACAGGACTTTTCAGGGGCCCATCTTTGGAGTGGAGTGAACTGCATCTGCCCGTTAAGCACTCTGTCCGAGCTCAGGGTGGGTAGGGGCTACTAATCATGGTTTCTAGCCCCAAGGACTGCAGGTTGGTCAGAACTAGAAGAATGCCCCACCCAGACCCTGATGTGACAGCTTGCTGGCTCCCCACACCTTTCTCTGGTCCTTCTGTGAGGGGTTGGCTCTGTTTCTATGCAGCTCTTCTCAGTTTCTCTGTGTTCCTTCCCTCTGAGACTATTCTGTTCATATTATTATTACATTATTTCTTGTTTGCTTTCTGTTCCGTTCTGGGTTTCACCTCTGTTCTCTGAGATAGATGTTTCTTTCCTTTTTTTTTTTAAGATGAATTTTCCCCCAATATTTCATTATGAAAGATTTCCAGAATGCAGTAAAGTTGAAAGAATTTTGCAGTAGATATCAGTACATCCACTACCTAGGTTCTACCATTAACATTTTACTATGCTAGTTTTATCATATGTCTATCACTGTTACTTTATTGCTTACAGAAGGGATTTAGAGAGACAAGTAGTAGCTTTCTAACCAACAACTTCCTGTTCTAAGTCATACATAAAAGTTAAAGTATAGTAGACAGTACTGTATTGTCAAAGAAAGAGTTGTAACTGTTCACATGTGTTTCAAACAAGTGGGGCTTTTCAAATACCTCAACTAACAAATCACCATCTCCCTTTAGTTCATTTAAATGTTCATATTTTTACTCATTTGATTAGCAGTAAAAGAACTGAGGTATTTAATGTTAAATTGCTTTATATTAAATCATTACATATAATTGAGTTTGTGATTGACTTTATTTACAACTAATCCTAAGGGACCAGATACAACGTAACCATATAGCACCTTAATTTTAGTATTTGAAGCATACATGCTGGGAGGCTAATGTAACAGAGCAGGTCTTTTGAGTGGCCATTGTTGACTGCCCAGAATCCCAACATCTCAGTTTTCTTGAATCTGCTATAGTTAATAGAGAACATTTCATGTAAAAAAAATATGCTAGAGAATTGAGATAGATGTTTCTGATAAACTCTAATTTGAATCCAAAATGTTTCACCAGATGGTTTCTGATTAAAACCCAATGGAAACCCAATCAGGAGAGAGCCTACAACAAAAGACGACAGACAACCAAATGTGGCCGAAACCAAGTCAGCTCTTTAAACCAATAAACACATGTGGAAACCGACTCTTAACCACAAAACATTTTCTGTAGTCAGCAGAAGGCAGCAGTCGTGCAGTATAAGAAATCCTCATCGGGGGGAGGGCTGTGTTTGTTCTCAGCACGTCTCCTGAGCATCCTCCATCTCCTGCAGACAGAACCTCTGTTTCCCTGAGGCAGTTGCCACCCACTCTTCTCATCCAGGGGACTGCGCACACCTTGGCACACACAGTGTTCACCATGAGCCTCCAGGGGCAGCAGAAAACCCTTTCGTGGAACTTGTTTCAGTGGCACACTGAGGCTGCAGTATGCTTTTTTTTTTCCAGTGGCAGACTCAGGCTGCAATTAAACTTTTTTTTTTCCCTTCTGGAATATTTTCAAATGTTCTTTATTAGAGGTCAAATATGATGAATTCTTGCCAAAATACAAGAACTCTGGGTAATGGACATACAACGAGGCATAAATAATCATAACAACATGTTACAGTAATACAGCATTTCCATTTCCAAAGTACTTGTGAGGGAGGGGGTAGGAAGCGGAAAGAAAACTAACGTGCTCAGCGCCAAGCCCAATACGAGTCATTTCTGCAGGTAATGTATCGTTTACTCTTTACCACATAATTACTGAGGAGGCACTGCTATTCTCATTTTACAGATGAGCAGACCGAGACTGAGAGGCAAGAGGAAGTACCGAGGCACCTGGGTGCAGTGGGAAGAGCACAGGGGATGCAGTGGGGCGGGGATAAGAGGACAGAGGCTGCTGAGGAAGACTGTGATGAGGACTTCTAGGGCTTCCTTCTAGGAAGGTTATTCTGGATTGTGACTAGGGTGTCCTGGAAGAGAGAGGCTGGGAAGAGGAAGACCCGGTGGTACTTTGTTTTTGTCCTTTTTTGGGGGAGGGAGGGGTTGTACTGTGATGAGAGGTGAAATACGAGAGTCTTTTTTTCTTTAAAAAAAACATTTTTTTTTTGGCCGCAATGTGCAGCATGTGGGATCTTAGTTCCCCAACCAGGGATTGAACCCACACGCCCCTGCACTGGAAGCACGGAGTCTTAACCACTGGACTGCCAGGGAAGTCCCTATAACGAGAGTCTTAACTGAGGTAGTGGGCTTGGGAAGAAAGGGGTGATTCCGGAGGCAGTGATAACACAATCTATGGCTCTAAGAAGCACTATGGAGAATGTCTGTGCAGGCTGAGATGGTACAAGAGCTCCTCATCTAAGGGAGACACTGGAGAGCTGCATATATTGATCATCACATTTTTCTGTAGTAATGTGTCGTATTCCAAATGAATCAATTAATTATGACAATCTTCCCAGGAGATAAGAGTAAAGTGTCAGGAGAAATTCGTCTAATTTATACAGAGGTGCTTCATGGGCTAGTAGCAGGCACTTCTGAACCTAAGGGTATCAAGAGATTATTTTAACTGTAACTTATTTTAGTTTTATTCTGAGCTTTAGATATTCTTGGGATTAACAGGTAGAGATATGTGAAAAGCAGGTGGAGGAAGAAAACCCAAAGAAAGTCAAGAAAGGAAAAGAAAACAATAACAGGTAATTTAACAAGGCGGCAGAACACAAGATGGAGACCTGTAGACATGTAGACACCAATAGTGTTCTTACAGTGCGGACCATAATCATTTAAAAATGGAAATGGAAAATGATCTCATTGACAAAAACTGGCAATAAATTTAACAAGAAAGGTAAACCTAGAAAATTTTACTGAAGGATATAAAATAAGACCTAAATAAACATATCATACCATGATCCTCGATGGGAAGACTAATATCATAAAGATGTCAAGTCTACTCAAAAAATACATATGTGAACCTTAATACAACTTGGATAGAATCCCATCAGAGTCTCTTACTGGTGAAGGTGCAGATGGGGTGGGGTTGTGACCACGGCATTCTAAAGTTCATCTAGAAGAGAAAATGTGTGAGAATGGCAACAGGCAACAACCCGCCCCCTGACAAATTAACTCTGGGAAATACTTAAGTGCCAGAAGGCATGCTGGGGTAATACAAATGAATCACGAAGTATGGTCATGGCTTAAAATCTACAGCGGATACTCCCCTCAGGGCACAGATAGAGTCAGAGACTATATTAAGAGCCTCATGTGACAGACACTGGGCGGACTGTGGACCTGAGGACCCTCACCTCTGACTGCTCATGGGTCACTGGAGAGCTCGAGCCTCTCTTTGTGCCACACATGAAGAGGGCAGGACGAGAGGGAAAGGGCATTGCTTTGCTCTCTCTGTGTAGATAATATGAACAAGTAATTCACGAAAAATAAACACAAATGGCCTAAAAGAAACACATGAAAAGACATCCAACTCCACTAAAAGGTGACTTAAAGTGAGATACCACTTTTCAGTTTCTTGACTGGCAAAACAACGGCAATATCCAGTGCTGATGATCTACATATGCTGTTAATAGAAGTTACACATCAGTGTAAGTTTACGTAGATAATTTGTTAGTATTTATTAAAATGTAAAATGTGGGGCTTCCCTGGTGGCGCAGTGGTTGGGGGTCTGCCTGCCGATGCAGGGGACGCGGGTTCGTGCCCCGGTCTGGGAGGATCCCATGTGCAGCGGAGCGGCTGGGCCCGTGGGCCATGGCCGCTGGGCCTGTGCGTCCGGAGCCTGTGCTCCGCAACGGGAGGGGCCCCAGCGGTGAGAGGCCTGCGTACCGCAAAAAAAAAAAAAATGTAAAATGTGAACGATCTTTGACCCAGCTATTCTACTTCCAAGAATCTATCTTACAGAAATAATAGTATGTGTGTATATGAATGTCCCAAGTCTTTTTTTATATAATACTAAAAAATCTAGAAACTGTTCAATTATGGAATACTCACAGAATGGAATAATATAAAATCCTGGAAAATGTGTATACTGGGTTGAATAGCGTCCCCCTTAAAACTGAAGTCCTTCTGGAACCTCAGAAGATGACCATATTTGAAAATAGGGTCCTTGCAGATGTAATTAAACACGAGGTGATACTGAAGTAGGGTTGGTCCTAAATTCAATCTAAATGGTGTCCTTATTAGAAGAGGAGAGGATGCACAATGACACACAGTGGGAAGATGGCCCTGCAGAGATGGGGACTGGCGTTATGCTACCACAGCTAAGGAATGCCAAGGATTGATGGCAACCACCAGAACCTGGAAGAGGCAAAGAAGGATTCTTCCCTAGAGCCTTTGAGAAGAAGAGCCCTAAAACACCTTGATTTTGGACTTCTAGCCTCCAGAACTGTGAGAAAATTAATTTCTATTGTTTTAACCCACCTGCCTTTGGTACTTTGTTACGACAGCCTTGGAAACTAATACAATGTGTCTAGCCAAAAATATGGACATAAGCCCTTTCTTGCATGTGTGACTCAAGAACTATTTTATATTTATAGATATTAAGTATAGCTATCTGTACAGCCATGGAAAAATTCAGAAAGATGTATATCAAATTATTACCAGTGGTTGCTTGGGTGGAAGAGTTAGAGGGATAGAGGTGAGAAAATTCACTTCATTAAAAGTATATTTTTAAAAATCAAAAATCTCATACCTCTTTTTTTGTTTTCGTATGTAAGCGTTTTTTTTGGCTGCGCCGCACGGCATGTGGGATCCTAGTTCCCTGCTAGGGATTGAACCCTCGCCCCCTATATTGGAAGCACAGAGTCTTAACCACTGGACCGCCAGGGAAGTCCCTGTATGTAAATGTTTTATGTTATTTTCCAAATAAAAATGTCTTTGGGGGGAATTCCCTGGCGGTCCAGTGGTTAGGACTCCACATTTTAACTGCCGAGGGCCCAGGTTCAATCCCTGGTCAGGGAACTAAGATCCTGCAAGCCGTGCGGCATGGCAGGGGAGAGGGGCGGAATAGATATACGTATATGTATAACTGAATCACTTTGCTGTACACCTGAAACTAACACAACATTGTTAACAACTATGCTTCAATATAAACTAAATTTTTTTTTAAAAAAAGGTCTTTGGAGACCATGAAAACTCAAGCTGAGATTGTTACCTTTTAATGTAGAGTTCAGTCATCTTGGAAGGCAGGCCCCTGGAGAGGTACCCGACAGAAGAAGAGGCACTGTGGCTAGGCTGGCGGCCAGCCAAGGAAGAGGGGACTGATGAGGAAAAAAGATCACTGGAAAGGGGTAGTTTATACCATCCATCTGAATTAGGGGAGCACACTGCAAGAGGAAGAGCTACTTTTGATTTCTCTGCAGGCTTCGTCCTCAAGGTGGATAAAGAATGTGCTTATATTTGGTCTGAGGGACTGAGGAATGGCCAGGCAGTGAGTAGGGGGCAGTGTACAGTTGGGGCTCTTTCTCCCCTTCGCATAGAATTTCCAAAAACAAGGAGAAGTGCCCAGACTTCAACTTGGCCTCCATCTATCTGAAAAGGTTTTATCTGATGTGTGCACTATGCAACTGGCTGGAGCCAACATACCACGGAGTGATCAAAGTCCCATGCTAGAAAACAGCCAGTAGCACACAGCAAACCATCCCATGCCACCCCAGGCCACAACTTTTCTTCAATTACCTAACATGCTGCATCTCACTTCTCTGCAGCCCTCCTCTGCTTCTATCCACTCCTCCAGCACCAGACAGAAAGGTGAGTGGAAGCTGGATAGCGACTTCCTAACTTTCTTTTGATTTCCAAGGCTTCTTTATGCAAGACATCCTTCTTATACTAGCTATTTCATACTAAAAAAAGGTGTGACAAAGAAGTGAAACTCCACATCTAAGAGTTCAATAAAACACCATGGTCTGTATTCCAAATTCTCACCGTGGTTATGGAATCATTTTGCTGTCTGAGGTGTCAAAAATGGTCTTGCAGACAAAACACAGCCTTGAAGTTAAGAAAGGCAGAAACTAACTGCCCAGCCTTCTCTGCAAGTTGGGCACTCTGCAGAACAATGGTGAGCCAAGACTGTCAGGAGGCTTCCTGGTGCCTGAGAGTTGTTTACAAAGAAAACGCACTCAGGCTGGATCGCTGTGGACAACCATAACATACTCTGGAATTCTAAGTGGAGAGAGTCCTTTTACACAGACTATTAATCTGGTGAAAAGCAAAAAGCAAAAAAATAAGAAACAGATTTCTTTCCAGGACCAAAAAAACCTCCCTCTGGGTAAAAAGGATAGAGAAGAAGAAAGGCACAAAGCCAAGACTAGCTCCACAAGAGGAGGGGGACTGTTTTGTTCACTGCTTTGTTGAGAACAGTTGCTGGTGTACAGTAGGGTCTGAATACACACTCACTGAATGAATGAATGAATGAATGAAGCCTTGACTTTTCAGAAGCTTTAACAATAGGATTAAGTCCATGGGGAGAAAAATCAAACAAGTAATCTGAACTTGGAGAAACCTCAAAATAAGGATTAAATAAATATAACCTCATGATTTCTTAGATTTCTCATATTAGAAACATATCCAAGAAAACCTTGCAAAAGTCCACGACAAAGTCTCTGTGACTTTCACTGGTACGTGCTCAGTATTTAATCAGGCTACTCTCCAGCAGCTTGTTTTGCTTAGCATTTCTAGCATCCTGGGCGTGAGGCAGGGGTGACGTCTTGACCTTGGCCAGGCCCCCTGCATGGGTGGTAATAGGCCCAGAGCCACTTTTGTACACCGTAGGGATGGAAGGAACCCAAGAAATCATCTCGCCAACAGCTTTGCCTTCAGGAAGCAACATGTTTGAACCATTCCAAACCAGAAAGTCCATCTATTTTTATAAGTTCTCCTTGTATAAAAATTTGTCTCTAAATGTGAGACTTTTGGCAAGTTAGTCAACCCCCTTGCTCATCAGCTTCCTCATCTTTGAAATGGACATAAAAATATTAACTACCTTACGTGACTAATGTGAAGACTGAGGAATACATGGCACAGTATACGGCACAGTGCCAAGTATACTGTAAGTGCCCGACAGAGCTGTTATCACTTTACTCTTTTATTTGTAAATAAACAGGTCCTAGCATTTCACGCTGAGCACTGGTCTGGACTCTAATTCTGATTAGGTCCTTACCTTAGTTCTAAGTCAGTGAATGATCTGCTTGTGAATGATCCCAAACTCCTTGATATTGGTAGATCTACTTCAACCTTCCCTTGAAAGTTCATGGGTACATAAAGTTCCCATTATGCAGTACAGATACAGAGATGCAGCTTCTCATTGTATGTGAGAACTGTCCCAGGCCTCCTCAGTATATATGGATGTTACAATTACAAATTATAAATGCCCCAGGTAAACAAAATAGTTGGGCCTAACATTCTGGAACCTGGCTTGAATGAGGGCAGAGGCAGCAGGCAGTAATTGTAATGTGCTAGACTAAAGAAACTAAGGTTCAAGTGCTAGTCTGTCACATTTAGCTGGGTAAGCAAGCTATTTCACCTCTCCTGGTTTCAATTTCCTCTTTACAAAACAGGGGTATGTACCAGACCAACTCTATAAAGTTCCTTTTGAGCTCTAAGACTCAATGATTCCACAGAAGGGTGAAAGCCAAGAGGGTGGCTGGCAGGGTCAAAGCAGATATAAAGATATGAGGCCAGGGGCGGGGGTGGGTAAGAACTAAGAATGTGAATGTGAAGAGAAAACTGCAGGTTAATAAGAGAAAGGACTTAGTCAAACAGTAAGTCAAACCTTACCTATAAGGGTGCAGACTGGGAGGATGAGCTGGGCTGAATGCCTAGGAAAAGACTAGTTCAGGAAAATTCTAAAGGGCCAATGGCTTGGAGGACCATTTATTTTTGGCTGGTATGTGCAGTACCAGCCAGAAAGAACCTTATTTCTTCGGGGACTAGGGAGCTGAGAGAGAAGGCATCTGGTGACCTGAAAGAGTGTTGAACTCCAAAATCAAACTTACAGCTAGACTCTTCAGGTATACCATGTAGCTACAAACTACTCATAACAGAGGTTAAGAGCTCAGACTCTGAAGATGGGCGGCCTAGGTTCAAATCATGGTTCCATGACTAACTAGCCTTATTAGATCAGGCAAGCGAGCTAATCGCACTCTACTTCAGTGTCTTCATCTGTAAAACAGACATAAAACCAGAACCTACTGCATAGGGATATTGTGAAGATCAAATGAGCCAATATATGGAAAGCCCTTTGAACAGGGCCTGGCATCTGGTAAGTACTAAATAAGTCAGCTTATTTTCTGCTGCAGAGTGGGATTTTACATGACTCACTGCAGAGTCACTTCATTCACTCCATGAAGAGGAGTTAGGGGCAGGGTATCCTACCCAAGGCTGAAACTTACAAGAAGAACAACTTCTGTTGCCTTTTGTTCCCTGGGTAGAGTCAAGCAGAAAACCCACCAGTGGTCAGGAAGAAACCTAGCAGCACTGGAGGTGGTGAAACTGGTAGGTCACTGCTGCTCCCTTCAAGGAGTGTCAGATGATCCCCGGGAGCGTTAGGCCAGCCCTTAAGGAAACAATACGCTGAAGGGCTTTCCCATGGGAGCTACATTCACTTTACATTCTCCCTCGACATTTACTTTAAAGGTAATGCTAAGTAGTCCTAACTGAAAGGCAGCTGCTTTGGGGTACCATGACAATAGGAATGAGTTATATATTTTTTAGTTTTCTGGCCCTCTTTCAGGCCCAGCAGTTTGCCCTTCTTATACCTAGTTCTCCCCAATATGTTTCTATTCACCACTTAATTATGCATTCTTAAGTTTCCTTCCAAGTGCTATGCAAAATGCTGTTAGTTTTACATGTCTACAGCTTCCCAGAATTATCACACATAGGAAAATAGGGTGCAGTATCTCCCTTTACAAGTAAAAGCAGCACTTTAATAGAATCAACAACATTAAGGACCTAAAACCACACCCTTCCAATGCTCTCTCTTTACAAGTGAGCTCTAAGGACTCATTTTTATTTCTATCTGCAAGGCAACATATTCATTTGGAGTGGCCAAACAACCTGGCTTGTTGACAAGACACCTATGTTTCTTGACCTTTTAAACTCCGATACACAGAATGAGCAGTCACGGTCCATTGACTATTATTGCTTAACTCAACAGTCTGTGGAGATGTACTTTGTAAGATGGGGAGAAAGAAAGTAGGTGCCATCAACTTGGTCCTAAAAATTGTTGACTTCATCTCATGTGCCAAAGAGTAGAAAATGACGTTAGCGAGGCTGTGAGGGGAAGACAGGAAAGGAGGCTGATGCATCCGAGGCAGCAGCACAGGCTGGCCTAACTGACACGTTTCTCTGGCTCTTTCCCCTACATGCTCTGGACCTTCCTGATAGGAGCTGGAAACTTCATTTTTCTGAGCTTTGTTGTTTCAAAAACAACCTCCCCAGTAAATACAAGAAAGTTATATATTTGGAATTTAAACGTTTAAATACAGAAGTTGATTTTTTAAAAAAACTTACGAGGCTGGGTTTTTGTTTTACAATGTTCCCTTCCTCTGATTTTGATACAATTCTCGAAATCTTTCCATGATTTCCTCAAGTGCACAAAAATAGCTTTCAAAGGAGACCCAAACCAAGTGATGATTTTTATGACTGATTAGATCTTGGCTTAAAGAGTAGCATTATGATTATAAAGCTTAGTTTCAACTGCTAAATATTTTTTGAAAACATACTTCCTCAACAGTTATGCTGAAGCTGAAAGGTTTCAGAACACAGTTAAACAAAAAGTTCTATAATCCATTTGTGATATTAACTTACATATTCCTTCATACAGGCAAGTAAGATAAACATTAAGATAAAACAATAATAAATGAATAAAATAAAATCTCCAAATAATACCCCCTTATTCTTTCTCAAAAGTAAATTTTGAATCTTACCACATTACACTATTCTCAAAAGGGAACTCCTCAAATGGTCTATCGGACCAGGAATTCCTATGCTACCATTGATACATTGTTACTAAATTTAAGTGCTTCTTTAATTCAACTTATTGGCAAAATTGTATACTCAGGAGCACCACATAGTGAACTGTGAAACAGAGAGAAAAGACTCAATTGAAAGAGAGGGATATACCTAGACAAACACCTAGCCAACAGGCTAAGGATTATTAGAGGATATGGACTCAGATGCTTTCAATAAACCAATAGCTATTTATTAAAATCTATTATGGATAGGGATCACAGGAGAGAAAACAGTAGAGTAAGATACACTCAAATCCCTCCTATGAGCGAAAACACTCATCCCCATCATGTGTGTTTTATAATCAGGGGATTGAATTTGGCTCCACCCAGTGTTTCTCTGACAAGCTTCTTAATCCTCTGAGCCTCAGTTTCTCAATCTGCAAAATGGGGTAATAAAACCCATCCCATAGAGTTTCCCTGAGGATTGAATTAAATGAGACAACATAGGGAAAGTGTCTCTCATTAGATGTCAGTAAATGTTATTTCCTTTCTCATGATATACTGCCAAGAAAGCCGTATCTAATAAATAACAAATGCAGTATTCTACCTGGAAAGGGTCTGTCTGCATCACCCCCATGCAGAGGAACTCCCTTATTTTCTGGCATATACTTCTTGGTAATGGGCAAAGACATCAGCCGGATGTGATGGATGAGTGAGCGCCAGGTATGAGCTCCAGAAAGCACTGGTTCAGGTGGTAATGGGCTGAAAGGTTGAATCACAAAGTAGGCAGTGAGCAAGATTAATCCCAGGGTTATGACGACCTACAAGGAAAGACAGGAAATGGATTAATAATTGTTACAGCAAATAAAATACTTTTAGGCCAAGGAAAAAAAACAGGCATCTTCTACTATTTCCAGCGTGCTTTAAGAACTAATCCATTTTCATAAACAAGCCATTGACATTCACTTCTGAAAGCATTTAAAGCTTGAGAACTGTGAGGACTGCAAGGCTCACCAAGCTTTTATCATACAGACCAGGGGCTATGTCCCTCATTTAAAAATATACACAGATACAGTTAATGATAAATACACATCTTTCATCTAGAACATTTAACAAAGTAGTCAAATTTGCTAATAACACATCGTAACAAAGAGTAAAGGCCAATTTATTCATAGAAAAACCAAGGTTCAGTGGTGGAATCAGTCAACAGTAATATTTGGGGAGAATGTTGAAGAGTTTGTGCTCTAAGCTATTTCCAAGTCAGAACACATTTTTACCTTGTACACAGCTAGAAGGAGGGGATACTGGGGTGGCCCCCTCTGAGGTTCATTCTTTTCCAGTAGCTGTCTGATAAATTTTTCAATTGCTTTCTCTGACATGCCACACTGATGGCCCGTCTGTCTTACCAAATCAACAGTCTCTGAAAGTTTGTCATAAATGCTGAGCTCATTAGCAGCAAGATCCATGTCTTCTAATACAAAATCCCTGAGAGAGAAAGAAAATGAATGCAAAAAGAAAGATGGTTTCTTTAAAGTACTTCTTCCACAAAGTTATTTCCTTTAGAACAGTGCTTTTTGACCAGCTTTTTGACCACCTGTGGGGAAGGAACAATTCTTCTGTAAAACACAATGAATACACTGAGACAATATCAAGATGCAATACAAGTTTTTAAGTGTTTTTTAATTGTGGGCTAGTAATAAATGGTTCACAGGCCAGCACTGGTTTCCAAACACTTTGAGGAATACCTGTCCAGGGCACAATAAATCCCTAATGGGACTCAGAAACACTAGTGCCATCCAAAATGATTTCTGAAACCAATCACAGGAGATCTGCTGCTGGTAATTTACTAAAATAAAAAGAAATGGAATATGGAAAGTGTTGTTGATCAATTATTTCTTTCCTTTCACATCAGATGAACCTTTTAGCAACACAAGGGGAGGAACTTGTCACTGAAGGCAAGATTTACTGAGGAACACATTGATATGCTTTGTTCCTAACAGACCAAGAATTTCAGACAGCACAAAACCATGGCATGGTAGCGCTTCAGACTTAGCAGGTTGCAGTCCTCATGCTTTTCTGCAAATACAATCTCAGACAATAAAGGGCATTCTGTTTATATTTTACATACTTAAAGGCCTAAGATCTATAACTCATTTCAAAATTCAATTTGCATTCTAATAGTTATTTTAAAGCCAGATTGTTTCACAGTGGCCATAGAATCAAAGGCAAAAAAGAATTCTCTGTATCATGTTTCACAGTGGCCACAGAATAAAAGACAAAAATTAAAGGCAAAATAGAATTCTCTGTATCATTTGTAAAATGAAATTAAAAAGTTCTTTTTAAAAAGTGCTTGTGCTACGGAACAATGTTTTTCTTCATTTGTAGGAGGAAAAGCAGTGCTTGGGATCTGTGCTCTCTTCTGTTGGTTGGGTTTTGTGGTTGTTGTTATTTTCTTGCTTTTACATTGCAGAGGGTCCTCTTATTTCACATATTTCATCCCCAAGGTGTTGCTAAGATCAAAAAGCACTGACATGGTACAACTATTTCCTCAGTAAGGAGATGCTACCCCCTGTAGAACAGAGGACAACAGTCATGAAGCTCCAGCAGAGGAAGAGGTCTGCACTGCCACAAACCAGCACACATCCCGGCATAGCTCCTCTTCTAACAATGCCTCCTCTGATGACTCCTTCCCTTTGGTCCTCTTTCTATTAACCTTTTACTTCACTGGTTCTTAACTGTGCCTGCACATCAGAATCACCTAGAGAGCTTTTAATGAATGCTCATACCAGGGCCCCAACCCAAGACCAACTAAATCAGAATCAGACTTCTAATGGTGGATTAACAGGCAGGTAATCTAGACTTTGGGGATTGGGAGAGGGAGGGAGGAACCCCACATTAAAGGGGACACAACCTTTCTCCAAACTCTCTGCCGTTGCTCAAACTGTTTTTTTAAGACCACAAAGGCCTTCATTTCAAGGTTCAGGTAAAAGGATGGTGAAAACTCTATTTTAAAATGTGTAGTTTTGGGAATTCCGTGGCGGTCCAGTGGTAGGGACTCAGTGCTTTCACTGCTAAGGGCCCAGGTTCAATCCCTGGTCGGGGAACTAAGATCCCACAAGCTGTGTGGCGTGGCCAAATAAAATAAAATGTGTATTTTCCACAAATGGTGCTGGGACAACTGCATATCCACATGCAAAAGAATGAAGTTGGATGCTTCCTTATACCACAGACAAAAATTAACTCAAAACGGATAAAAGACCTAAACTTAAGAGTTAAACTATAAAACTCTTAGAAGAAAACAAAGGGGGACATTTTTATAACACTGGATTAGGCAATGGCTTCTTAGATATGACACCAAAAGTACAAGTAGCAAAACAAAAATTAATTAGACTACATCAAAATTAACAATTTTTGTGCTTCAGATGATACCATCAAGAAAGTAAAACGACAACCTACAGAATGGGGGGGCAATATTTGCAAATCATATATCTGTTAAGGGATAGGTATTCAGAGTTCATGAAGAATCCTTACAACTCAATTATAAAAAGACAAATACCCAATTAAAAATGGGCAAAGTATTTGAATAGATATTTCTCCACAGAAGATATACAAATGGCCAACAAACTCATGAAAAGATGTTTAACATCATTAGCCATCAAGGAAGTGTAAATCAAAACCACAATAAGATACCACTTCTCACCCACTGGGGTGACTATAATCAAAAAGTCAGATAATAACAAGTGCTGGCAGTGGAACTCTTGTACACTGTGGCTAGGAATGTAAAATGATGCAGCTGCTTTGGAAAACAGTTTGGCAGTTCCTCAAAAACTCACATGTAGAGTTACCATATGACCCAGGAATTCCACGTGTATGTACCCACGATAATTTAAAACAAATATCCACACAAAAACTTGTATGTGAACGTTTAAGCAGCATTATTCATAATAGCTCAAAAATGGAAGCAACCCAAATGTCCATAAATGGATACACAAAATGGATATTAATAATATCCATACATCAATAATATTCATACCATGGAATATTACTGGACAATAAAAAGGAATATAGTACTGATACATGCTACAACATGGATGAACCTTGAAAACATTATGCTAAGTGAAGGAAGACAGTCACAAAAGACTACGTATTATATGACTGCATTTATATGAAAAGTCAAGGATAGGCAAATCTATAGAGACAGAAAATAGATTTAATTAGGGGTTGCCTAGGGGAGGGGGTGGGGAGGAATGGGGAGTGACTGTTAATATAGGGTTTCTTCCTGGAGTGACAAAAATGTTCAAAACAAATTGTGATGGTTGCACAACTTTGTGAATATACAAAAACCACTGAATTGTACATTTTATAATGAATTTCATGGTGAATTTCAGGGCATAGAAATTGTATCTCAATAAAGATGTTGTAAAATGTGGACTTATAGAATTTTCCTCATCCAAAAGATAAGAGGATTGAACCAGAAAAATTTTCAAGTTTCCTCTAGCTCTAAAATTCTAGGAGTATATGAATATTTCAGGAAGCAGAAAAAATTCAATACATTAGAAGTTAAAGCCTTATGTCCAACTGCATTCCTATATTACCATTTCTTGTTATGCCATCTGATATGCCAGGTGTTGTGCTAAGCACTGCAGAAACATTATCTCAGTAGGTCGTCACAGCAATCCCATAAGGTAAGTGTGATTAATCCCGTTTCACAGATGTGGAAACTAAGGCTCAGAAAGGTTTCATAACTCGCCAGGATGTGAACACAAGTGTGCCTGACTTCAGGGCTGGTGCTTTTAATCTTTATGCACGCTGCCTCCCTTACCAAGTATGTTCCTATTCTGAGCAGGCAGTTCCGAAACCACAACACCGTGTCCCTTGATTATCACAAATGAGTGGCTGAAAACTGGAAAGTGATCAACTACAATGATTCCTGAAAAAAGAATAAAGCAATAACTTATTACAATATTTTTCGCATCTTGCTTTTGTGACCAGTGATTCCAGAGACACAGCATTTTCCTGTTTAAATGAACAAAGATATTCCAAGCAAGCAAGCAAGCAAGCTACAATAAATTATCCAACAATACCCAGTCAAAATCCATTAAAACTCAGTAGAGGACCAGAAAAGGAAAGCAGTGGGAATTCTAAAAAAAAAATTCCAGTAAAAAACTTTAAAGATTTGAGAGATGGGGGCACCTGTAGGTATCCTCAGGGAGAAGAGAATGTCACATTGGTGTGCACTTAGGGGCACCGTGAAGGGGAAAGAAGTGCAGGCGAGGCTAAAAGGAGAACCAACTATCATCGGTTTTGAAGACTGTTTCACAATCTTTGTAAACCTCTGCCCACTTTTGATACGCATAAAAATCTCATTAAACTCCCAGTTTGTGTTGCAAATAGGGTTTTTTTTATTTCAAATACACAATGGTAATATGATACTGAATACATACATTTTTGCAAGCTGTACATCCTTCTCCGAGATTCTGGCACATTTCTCAAGTTATCAGAAGGGTAGTTACTAATAATTTAGTGAAGTTTTCAAGAGCACACGGAGGTCTTGATAAAAAGCCTTCCTTTCACCTTTGGTAAGATCAGTGGTTCTCAACTGGGGGCAATTCTGCCCCTGAGGGGATACTTGGAAAGTCTGGAGACATTTGTGATTGTCACACTTGAGGGTACTACTGGCATCTAGTGGCTATGACGTTAATTAAGCAAAAAAAAATCTTGTCCCTTTAGGTCAGACTATAGAGCAGCTCCCTTGCTGCGATCTGCTGCAAGTCAACCCTCAACACGACAGTTTGTATTAAAAACAAAAACAAAAAACTTGTCCCTTAAAAAAAAAAACACACAAAATCATGGCTAAGCATCAAGTATATTCATTTAGATTGAGTGAAATCAGCTGAAGCTTGATGGCAATCCCTTTACCTCCAGAAAGAAGGTCCAACTCTGGCAGAAATGAGCTTTGCCTCAGAGGGAAGTTCCGATGAGCGAGCTTGACTCTTAACAGTGGCTTATACCTGCAAGGGCACAGGCAGAATCACTTGCAGAGTTGCAAAAATCAAGGTATCATGCACCACCTTGGATATACTGAATTGTCAGAACCTTGGGAATGGGACCCAGGTGCAGATTTCAAACCTCTTCCCTACTGATTACAGACACACCCCACAATTAGGAGACTTTGCTGTGGAACAGTGGAATCTCAACTGGGGTGATTCTGCTCCAGAATCATAGCTATTAAAATGAGTAATTCTCTAACATCACCTAATATCTAGTCCACAGTCAAATTTCCCCCAAAGGTCCAAAAAAAAAGAAAGAAAGAAAGGCAAGCCATATAACTTTTTAGAAGTCTAGGATACAACCAATGATCACATTATCACAGGGAGCTGTCATGTCTCTTTGGTCTACTTAAATCTACAATAGATGCTGGTGTGTGTTTTTTTTTTCTGGCCTTTTATGACATTGACATATTTGAATCCCCACATCTTTAAACATATTTCTACTTATTCCTATCTTCACCACTTCTAGTTTCTACCATTAAAAAAAAAAATCCTTCCTCTTCAGATTTCCAGAGCTCATATTCTTCCTCCCTTCAGAGCCAAGCTCCCTTTAAAAAAAAAAAAAAGTATCACTTCACCTTCTTGTTTCTCAGGTCACCATTCGTTTCTGACCCCCTCATGCCACTGATACTGCTCTCACTAAGGTCACCAAAGGCTTTCTACACATGCCAAGTCCAAAGGACGTTTTTTCAGTTAACACCTTATCTGACCTCTCTGCAGCAGCTGCCATTGCTACCCATTATCTCCCTCAAGGGCTCTCAAACCTTGGCATAATTCTCTTGTTCTCTTCTGAGTCTATGTCCCGGAATGTTGGTATTCATCACGGTTGTCCTTGACCGTCTCATTCCCTCCATGGCTTTAATCACCAGCTATTAGTGATTTCCAAATCTCTTCTCCAGTCTAGAACTCTCTCCAAAACTCAAGACCCATCTATCTAACTACCTACCAGACACCCTGGCCCAAATTTCCTATAGTCCCCTATATGTAATGTGTTCCTAACTGACTTATTTTTCCCCTGCAAACCATTTCTCCTACTATATTCCTTTTCTTAATCAATGGAAACACCAGTTCTCCAAATTTAAAACCTCTCCTCCTGCTTCTTCATCCCCACTAATGAACCAATCACCAAATCCTCAATTCTACATCCTGTATAGCTCTCACATTCATCACCTCCTCTTCAGCTCTACGTGAGCGGCAGTCAAGGCCCTCAACATCTCTCCCACACACCATCACAAAGATATATTTAATCTCTATATTTCCAATCCTCTTTCTCCTTTCTGATCCATCCTCTACAAGTTATTTTTCTAAAACACAAATTGGTGCACATTGCTCAACTATTTAAAGCACCCTCCTTGACTTCCCATGTCCTGCTAGGGAACAATTTAGCATGGTGGTTAAGAACACAGGCACCAGAGTTAGAAAAAGCTGAATGCAAATACTGGATTCTCCATCTACTGTGTGGCCATGAGTCACTGTTTACCCTCTTTAAGCCTCAGAGTTTTCATTTATAAAATGAGGATAGGGACACTCTTGCACTGCTGGTGGGAATGTGAATTGGTTCAGCCACTGTGGAGAACAGTATGGAGGTTCCTTAAAAAACTACAAATAGAATTACCATATGACCCAGCAATCCCACTACTTGGCATATACCCTGAGAAAACCAAAATTCAAAAAGAGTCATGTACCAAAATGTTCATTGCAGCTCTATTTACAATAGCCAGGACATGGAAACAACCTAAGCGCCCATCATCGGATGAATGGATAAAGAAGATGTGGCACATATACACAATGGAATATTACTCAGCCTTAAAAAGAAATGAAATTGAGCTATTTGTAATGAGATGGATAGAACTAGAGTCTGTCATACAGAGTGAAGTAAGTCAGAAAGAAAAAGACAAATACCGTATGCTAACACATATATATGGAATTTAAGGGAAAAAAATGTCATGAAGAACCTAGGGGTAAGATAGGAATAAAGACGCAGACCTACTGGAGAACGGACTTGAGGATATGGGGAGGGGGAAGGGTGAGTTTTGACAGGGCGAGAGAGAGTCATGGACATATACACACTAACAAACGTAGTAAGGTAGATAGCTGGGGGGAAGCAGCCGCAAGGCACAGGGATATTAGCTCGGTGCTTTGTGACAGCCTGGAAGGGTGGGATGGGGAGAGTGGGAGGGAGGGAGACGCAAGAGGGAAGACATATGGGATCATATGTATATGTATAGCTGATTCACTTTGTTATAAAGCAGAAACTAACACACCATTGTAAAGCAATTATACCCCAATAAAGATGTTTAAAAAAAAAAAAAAAAAAAAGAAATAAAGTTGATTATTAAAATGTGAAAAAAAAAAAAAATGAGGATAATTGTGTCTTTCCAACCATGTTGTTAAGGGATTATAAGGTGATATGTCGAAAACATTTGTCTCAATACCCAAATTAAATACTTAATAATTATTATAAGATGAAGTCCAAATTACTTAGCATGGCCCTTTATGATCTGGTTACTGCCTACCTGTTCAGTCTCATTTCCCATTCCTCCCTCACAGTTTTCATAGCCATACTATTTCACATCTTTTTGCTTTTGTACACATAATTTCCTTTGCTTACAAAATCTAGCCCCCAGTGCTTTGCCCAATGACTGAACGCTATCCCAACCTTCATTTTTGCCCTATGAACCTTAAACACAACTCTATCATTTTGTATTACATCTACTTCCTTGTCTTCCTCTCACACTAAATTGTTTCTTGAAAGCAGGGGAATTAATTTGTGTTGTTATTGAGAAAATAACAACACAAATAACAGACATGGAAATTCACCTCAGAAACATGGAACCTTATCAGTGTCTGTTGAACAAATTTATAGAAAGGACCTAAAGTGATCATTTTGTTCTCAAACTAATTTGATGTAAGTAATGGTTCATTTATTTTACTTTTTCTTCTTATTTTTTAAAAATACATCAGCCTAATGAGAGGTTAGGTGAGCAAGTTAGGAACTTTACACTTGGACATTTTTTGTGGAGTTTGAGAGCAGCTGTGGAAGAATAGGGATTCAAACTGGGTCTTGAAAATTGTTTTGGTCCAAAGCAGAAAGGGTAAACAGGGCCTATGGTATTCAAGCTGGGCGATGTGAACTTCAGTCAAAACTTCAATGTAGGGCTTCCCTGGTGGCGCAGTGGTTGAGAGTCCGCCTGCCAATGCAGGGGACGCGGGTTTGTGCCCCGGTCCGGGAGGATCCCACATGCCGCGGAGTGGCTGGGCCCGTGAGTCATGGCCGCTGAGCCTGCGCGTAAAACTTCAACGTAGCAAAGCTAAATTTGGTTAAGGCATGCTGTTCCTTAGAGGGAAACTGTGATAACTCAAACTCAAATAAGCAAACTTATTAAGGGAGAGATGCCCAAAGAACATTTCACCATGGGAACAACTAAATGAGCAAACAGAAAAAGCCAGAATAGTAAGTATCTGGGAATAGTCTCTATTATAAGGAGACGACCAAATACTTTAAAAGAAATATACTGGTGAATACCAAGGCTATGCAGGCTCTTAGACCAGAAAAAGTGTGGCTTGCAGGGTTAATGGTCTTAAAATACTACGCGGAACACGACGCAGGCAAATTTCCTTGTTCTAAAAGGAGATTACAAACAGCTCATTTACTTGGGTTAATAAACCAAGTCATATTCCTTTCTGAAATCCGAGATGCCATGTTTATCATATACCAAGATTACACTTTAAAAAAGCATTCTCTCCCTAACAATTATTAGAAAAAGATGTTTCGGAGGGGGGGCGGGGAATCTACTCTCAACCTACCAAAAAGAAAAAAATTAGAAATCTGTCAAAAGGGCAGTGAAATCTAGACTTCGCTAGCACCGCTGTGTTGGACACTGCTTATGACGCCCGCGAAACAAGTTCAATTAGGGTCGAACTCGCTTTGCTCACCCCGGCAGAGCCAAGAAAAAAAAGAGGAAAAGTCACAAGGGAATCGACCCCGGGGGAGTTGCAGGAGGATGCCGTCAGTCTGCAAAACGCCAAAGGCTCAGAAAAGGGGTCAGCGCAGGGACAGGAGTGGCAGTGGCCCCGAAAGGTGGGCTGCGCGAGGATGTCATAGACGGGTGCGGTGACGAGGCTGTCACGAAGCTGCCTCCCCTCTCCCGGCCTCGGGCCCCAGTCACTCACATGCGGGGCCCGCGCCCCCTCGGGCTCCTCCCGCCTCGGGGACACTAAACTGCCGGGCGTGGAGTATAGGCCGACAACTTCCTGCTTCCGGGCGCGCAACCCGGAAGCAACTCCTACGCCAAAGGCGAGGCAGCGCTCTTTCTACCCGCCCCACGCTTCCGCCAGAAGCCGAAAGCACAAAGACTCGGAGCGCTCGGGAACTCTCGCGAGATCTGGAAAGAACGGGTTCCTGCTCCCCCTGGCGTCCTTTCTTCTTCGGTCCTCTTCAGTTCTTGCCAGGGTTTCTCCTCTTCGTGGGCTACCACGGACTTCATAGCTGAACTGATTCATTCAGTGAGCGTTTGCTGAGCCTACTACGTACCAGGCAGCGTGTTAGGCATTAAGGGGTGGGAGTGGGAGGGATAACGTAAATGGTGGGCAGGCCCTTACCCTTGGAATCTAAAAGAAAGGCAGGCAAACAAATCACTCAGATTTACACACTGCCCACTCATTAATGTTAATTGAGAGTTTACTCTTTGCCAGACATTACAAAGGACTTTACATTCGCGAAACTGCTTCAACAACCTCCATTTACCCTCATACCAAACAAGCTGAAGTTTATGGAAAGGTTAAATTGCTCGAGATTACACTGGAAGCTTCCTCTGTTCAGGTTCTGGTGTGGAACAGGCCGTGTGAATGTTGAACTGAACTGAATTAGGACATGGTCCGTAACATGGGCTGTTAACAATCTTCTCGGTGAGAAGAAAATCTGACACAAGCAGTTAGACAACGGTGGAAGGCGGCACTGAATTAAAGACCAAGAAGAGAGAAGGGGAGAGAGTCTGCTGTAGACAGGAAGAGTAGAGAGGTTTTCTGAAGGAGTTGGAACAAGGACATGGGCGAAGTTTGGGAAAGCATTGCAAGGAAAAGGACTAGCTTGGGCAGAGGTCTGGAAGTGGGAATGCTGGTGCCACATTTAAGGCTTGGATAATAAAATAATAGGAAGTCAGGCTGGAGAAGTCAGTGAGTGGTCAATGATGAAGGGCCTTCAAGCCCAGGCCAAGTGATTTGGGACTTTAATGGGCAAAGGGAAGCCATTTAATACTTCATGGCAATATCTTGTAGTATTTCGGGAGGAGGGCTTTGGCTTCTGTGTGTAAGATGTATTAGTGGGGGGAAGCCAAAAGGCAGGGAACCCAGCAAAGGGGCTTCTGAAATGATCCTGGTATTAAAGGTCTGAAACAGCGGTGGGAATGGGAAGGAAGGGATACAATTTGGGGATCTTTGGAAAAAAGAACTGACACGTCTTGATGTGTCACTCATAGGGAGCAGAGAGAAAGAGGATGATCTTCAGGTTTCCAGCTCAAAAAATGATGTTTCTGTAAAAGTTTATAATTTTGTTTTTAGTAAGAGACATTTATTCAGAAGACACATTAAGCTTAGATACAGAATAAATGAAGTATTATACAAGCTACAATTTAATAGTGAATTTAGAAAAGGAATCCACGCCTCTTTGTCAACTCTGTCGTGAAGTCACATCTAATGTTCTCTTAGGGACAAAAAGGCCAACAAATACTGAGCCTCTTGAGGAAGGATTTGGAATGAGCCAGCAAGACGCTGTCTTATTCTTGTGTTAAACCCCAATACATCCTCATTGTACCCTAAGCCTCCCAAGATATACAGTAAGGAACTACATAAAGTCCAAAGAAAGGAAACTCAGATAACAGACAGAAAGGACCAATGATGAAAACTTTTCCATCCAGCTCAAGGGTCATAACACAAAACTGCAGGAAGTGTAAAATTAATTATACCTTACATTAGCACAACACTCATCAGTCTAAAAAGTTATTTTCTGTCCATTAGTCATTCAGTGAAACTTGAGCATCCTATGTTCAGTCCTCTTCAAGGAGGGCACAAAGATGAAGGAGGCACAGTTGTACTTTCAAGGAGCTCACTGTCTACTTTGACCTTTACAACCTTGTATACCCTTATTCCTGCTTGGCAATTAAGGAAACTAGGATTGAACTGTGGTCAAGAGCACAGGCTCACAGCTGTGGTACTTTGAGCAAATTATTTAATCTCTGTAAGCCTCAGTTTCCTCAAAGTAAAAAGGGAATAGTGATATCTACCTCCTGTGGGTTTGAAGATTAAGTGTTGTCAAAAGTTCAGAAATAAGCTACAAGGATATATTGCATAGCACAGGGAATAGAGCAATATTTTATAATAACTATAAATGGAGTAAAACTTTTAAATATTGTGAATCACTAGGTTATACACCTGAAACTTACAAAATATTGTAAATCGACCGTACCTCAGTTTTTGTTTTTTTAATTTTTATTTATTTATTTATTTATGTCTGTGTTCGGTCTTCGTTTCTGTGCGAGGGCTTTCTCTAGTTGTGGCAAGCGGGCCTCTCACTGTCGCGGCCTCTCTTGTTGTGGAGCACAGGCTCCAGATGCGCAGGCTCAGTAGTTGTGGCTCACGGGCCTAGTTGCTCTGCGGCATGTGGGATCTTCCCAGACCAGGGCTTGAACCCGTGTCCCCTGCGTTGGCAGGCAGATTCTCAACCACTGCGCCACCAGTAAACCCCTGTACCTCAGTTTAAAGAAAAATTTTTTTAAATCTTTGGCTGCGTTGGGTCTTCATTGCTGCATACGGGCTTTCTCTAGTTGCGGCAAGAGGGGGCTACTCTTTGTTGCGGTGCGCAGGCTTCTCATTGCTGTGGCTTCTCTTGTTGTGGAGCACAGGCTCCAGATGCGCAGGCTCAGTAGTTGTGGCTCACGGGCCTAGTTGCTCTGCGGCATGTGGGATCTTCACAGACGAGGGATCGAACCCATGTCCCCTGCATTGGCAGGCGGATTCTTAACCACTGTGCCAGCAGGGAAGTCCCTGTACCTCAGTTTTTAAAAAATTTCAGAAATAGCAGAAGTAAAACACTGGATCACCGGAATAGTAGTAAAAGTTTATTGCACACACACACAATCACACACACACACACATACACACAACAGTTTGTAAACTGGGGCACTCAGAACATGGAAAGAGGCTCAAAGGTATATTTTTATAAAGCAGCTTATACAGTGAGGAGGCAGTGGTTGTTTATTCTTCACAGTGGTTGGTTATACTATTAAGAGTTTTCCTAGTGATAGGGAATGGGTTAAAAGTGGTTACCTCACATTAATTTTGGGGAAGTTTAAGTTTCGTTTATGATTTTCAGAGGCATTAACAAGAAATGGCCCAAGTTAAGTTTTGCTTGTTTTACAGAATAAGCTAAATTAAGTTTTACTTGTATGACTAATCTGATTTGTCTGCTCAGGGAATTTCCAAGTCTGGGCTCCATTTGTGTTTGATTTTTAACAATGTGAAATTACACAATAGTCCTTAGCTGGATGCCAGGCACAAAGTAAGCATTCATTTAGCCATCATTATTAAGTGGTGTACAAAGCATTTACTATATGTTTATTTACCCCATTTCTTTTTTGTCCTCCCGCCAAACCTTGTCTCATTGCCTCTACTTTGCTTCTCTTTGATCCTGAGCAAACTCTAACAACCTTGGGGCATCATCTATCCCAGCCACAGCCACTCTAAGCCTTGCTCTAGCCCTGATCTATTTGATCTTCATTCTCCTGTCTCTCCCTTTCCTTATCTCTCATTTTCTTCCCTGTCCTTCCCTCTCCCCTCTCTCCAGACTCTGCCTTTGGAGTCTAGAAGCTCTGATTTGCTGTATGGCTATGGACAAATAAGTCATTTAATTGCTGAGTCTGTTTTCACATCTGAAAAATGGGAATAACAACATCTACTTTATATGATTGTTTTGCGCAGTAGATTATAATGTTCAAGTGCTCTGTAAATATACAGCGCCTTACAAGCGTTAGTTACTGGCGTCTCTCATCTCTATTCCCTTCCACTCTTCCTCTCCTTAGACTGTGGGACTTAGTGAATTCTTCCAAATGAAAGGTTAGGATTTAACGCCAATAGAAGTGCAGATTTGCTGGTTGGTCACGCCTTCCACGCCTAAAAGAACCAATCAGAGCGTCCGGAGAGTGGCGCGGCCTCTCTCCACTTGGAGGCCACCTTTTATAGAGCTTGCACTTTTCTCCGTCCTTGCGGACAGCTTGCTTTCGCCTTGCACCCCGGATTCTCGTCCTTGGAGGTGGGGGTCCTTCCCCTTCCTCGTCTCAAGCACCCAAATTTTGGCATCGCTAGAGGTGAATGGCGGGAACCGGAAGTGTGTGCAGCGGCGGCGGGTACCCGGCGAATCGGGTCCCAGGCGAATCGCCGGAAGTAACAATTGCTACGGGAAGTTTCCGCCAGCTTCGCTATGGCGGCGATCCCTCCAGACTCCTGGCAGCCGCCCAACGTATACTTGGAGACCAGGTGAGGGTCTGGCCTCTGGGCCTGGGCTGGCGGAGGCGACGCGGAGCCCAGGCTCAGCCGCGGGGCTGGGTTCCCGGCGCGCTCCTTCGGGAGGCCGACCTCCTCGTGGAGCCGCGGTCGTGGGGGCGGCCTGAGGGCTGAGTGGGGACCGCCACTGCCCGCGTCCGAGCTCCGCACCGACTCGCGCTGAGACTTTAGCGACAGAGGCCCGATTGCCTTCCTCTCACCCCTCCGTTCATTCATCCTTTCATTCAACTAACGTGTATTGTATTGAATCTACAGGCCGGGGACGTAGGATCTGAGGGTCAGAGGTGGATAAAACACAGCCTTGCCTTTAGAAGCTTACAGTATAGTGAAGGAGACAGATTTGTAAATATTAAGGTTGTAAGTAGCACAGTTGTATAAACAGATTTTTAGGAGAACACAGAAAGAAGCACATTTATTCTCTCCTATCAAGGAGTGATAATACTGAGCACAAACAGCTAGTGCCATGCCCCTGATATGTAGCATCACATTTAGTTTAATCCTCTTAGCAACTCAGATCATGTAGGTACAATTCCAGCTTCTCTCCAGTTTTAGCAGGAGAAATGTCAAAATTTGCATTGTAAATGGCTTGATTAAACCCATGTAGCTAGTAAGTAGGGGAACCTCATTTGGAGCCTGGTCTGTCTGCCTCACGTGCTAGGTTCTTTAGCCCCATTCATTCCATTGCCTCCTTGGAAAAAGTTAAAAGTGATCTTTCCAAAGTAGGACAAATAACCTAAAGTAACTTCTTACTACTACAACAGTATAAAATTGAAATTCTGTAGTCTGACCTTCATCCTGGCCTTTCCCTACCTCTCTCCCTACATCTGCTGTTCTCACATCAGCAGCCAAGGTCCAGCCATCGTCTTTCCATTTTTCTATTCTTGCCCATGCTGCTTTTCCATCAGAGCACAGTTCTCTCAGATGCTGTTCTTGCCCCTTGGCCATTTTCCCCACCTTCTTAATGAGAAAATTCTACTTTTTCTGGCCTCAACTTGAAAGTATGTTATTTCTGAATTCACCTGTTAGTTTTTTAAATTACAACATAAATCAAAATTTAAATCCAAGCAGTTGTAGAAGTCTATAGAATAAGAAGTGAAAGCAACTCTTCTCTGTAAAAACACCATTAGTAGTTTGTTGGATGACCATCCAGATCTTTTTCTCTGTACACATAGGCATCTCTTTTATGTTCTATTTTTAAACAATAATAAGATTGTATGATCATATTATATATATATATTTTTTCTGTAATTTGCTTTTCTTTCACACACTAGTACATGCAGCCTTCCGTAGTATGGATATTTCATAATTTAGTCATTCCCTCTTTGAAGACTTAAATTGCTTCTCATATTTTTTTTGTTAGGACAAATAACTGGCATAAACATCCTTGCACATATTGTATTCTTAAGCATTTTTGTAAGTTTCTCCATAGAATAGAAACTTAGAAGTTGAAATTGCTGTCAAAAGGTATGCACATTTCAAACTTGTATAGGTATTTTCTGATTGCCATTCCAAAAAGTTATTCCCTGTATTTTACAAATATCCACCAGAATGTTGCTCTGTGAGAGGAAAAGCACTTAGAACTGTATCTTGCACAGAGTAGTTGTTAATCCGTGTTGAATGTTAGGAGTGTGAAGGATGAATTGCCAGTAGAAAGGCTTTTAGAAAGCTATGTTCTAGCACATAGTACATTTATTAACAGAGTGCTTACGCTGTGCTTGGCACTGGATATTCAGGCTATACAGAGTTGACTCAGTTCACACATTCTTGGAGCTTAAAGTCTAGGTGAGTGATGAAATGGGGGGGAAGGCACCTGTCCTAAGTCTTACTTCCTTTTCCTTAGCACTACTTCTAGGGGAAAAGCACTCATCACATTGGGCAGGTATAAAGCTTTGAAGTAATCAGATTTTGCCTTTGTTGTACCCTTCCTAAATACACACAAACTGTACCTTTTTTTTTTCCCATTAAATTTTTTAATGAATAGGTAGTAATTTACATAGCTCTAAACTACAAAAGCTTAAAAAAGATATTCACTGAAAACCTTCCTGTCTCCCGTTTACCCACTTTCCACCCCCACCCAGAAACTTATATATGTATAAATAAATTTGAATTCCCAATTTTTTAATGTCCAACTTAAAAAAAATTACAGATTAAGTGTAAGATTTTTTTCCCCTAATTCAGGGGTTGGTTATATTGGTTTCCAATGATCAGTGATTTCTTGTATACAAGGTGTTAGAATTTTTAGTTGTCCATGGTTATTTTGCTTAAAAGAAGTACCAGAAGCCCCTGCATGTTTTACTCAAAGGAGGTATCTGTGTTTATGTTATTTGCATTGTGTTGTTTTCCTTTGCTGAGCATGAAATCTGATATTTATCATAATTTCATGATTTATAAGCTTGAAAAGGAAGAGTCATGGAGCAGTCCCATAACGTTTCTGTCTGCTGTGACCTTGTTCTTTTTTTTTTTTTTTTTTTTTTTTTTTTTTTTTTGACCTTGTTCTTGACTGGAGCTCTACTGTCCTCTCCCCCTGCAGCATGGGGATCATCGTGCTGGAGCTGTACTGGAAGCACGCTCCAAAGACTTGTAAGAACTTTGCTGAATTGGCTCGTCGAGGTTACTACAATGGCACCAAATTCCACAGAATCATCAAAGACTTTATGATCCAGGGAGGTGACCCAACAGGGACAGGTACAGTTAAGTCAATGTTAGTTTCTGAAGCCTCATGCTGTTATAACTGAGTAGAAGGTAGCCAGGGCTCTCTTCCACATACCAGGGACTGGGTTAGTTGATTCTGGTGACTACTTCTGCCCTTGCTAGCACACCCCCTTCCCCAAACACACACCAGTGGAATTGACCAGAAACCAATCTTGACTCCCGGACTTTATAGAGCTTCTCATAACTTTCGTGTATTGCTTACTAAGAGCAAATAATGTTTGCCTGAATTATAGTAATGCATAGAGTAGTCTGGATAATCAGGAGTAAAGAAGGACATTTTCAGTGTTTTGAGGAAAAGAAAACAGTGGGTTCTTAGATTGATTCATTCATTTAACAAATACTGAGCACCTGCCTTGTGTCATATATTTTTCTGAGCTCTGGGATATGGCTGTGCCTAGAGAAAAAAAAAAAAAAACAACTTCCTGCTCTCAATAAAGCAGGAAAAGGACGTGGGGATGGGATTTTAGTAGAAAGGTCAGGGAAGTCCTGTCTGAAAGATGTGATTGGAACAGAGATCTGAAGGAAGTGAAGGAATGAACCTTGTGACTGAGAGAAGAACATTCCCATGGAGGGAAGAGTAGACCCAGACGCCGTGAGTCAGGAGCCTAGATAGGAGATCATGTAGGACCTTGTAGGGCGTAGTAGAGACTTTGGGTTTTATTCTGAATAAGATGGGAGCCATTAGAAGGTTTTGAGCAAAGGAGTGACATGATCTGACTTATTCTTTAAAAAGATCACTCTGGGAATTCCCTGGCGGTCCAGTGGTTAGGGGTCTGTGCTTCCACTGCAGGGGGCACGGGTTCGATCGCTGGTCGTCAGGGAACTAAGATCCCACATGCTGTGTGGCACAGCCAAGAAAAAAAAGGTCACTCTGACTGCTGTTTGGAGAATAGATGATGTGGGGCAAGAGTGAGAGCTGGGAACCAGTTGGAAAGCTGCTGTAGTCATCCAGTCTAGATATATGTGGTTGGACTAGCCTAATAGTATAGACGGTGGTGAGAAGTGACTGGATTCAGGTTATGTTTTGATAGAAATGGAGCCAGTGGGATTTGCTGAGGTTGGAAGCTGGGAAGGACAGGTGTGTGAGAAAGAGGTGGTCAAGGATGACTTCAAGGGTTTTAACTGGAGTTAAGTGAAATGTGAAGGTGGAGAGAGGAGCATGTTTGGAGGGGGAACATCAAAAATTTGGTTTTGGTTCTGGACACACTATGTTTGAAATGCTTGTCAGATCTTCTGGTGGAAATGTTGATTAATGGGATATGAGTGTGGAGTTCATGGAAAGGTTGGGGATGGAGGTATGAATTTGGGTGTTATCATTGTTGAGTTAGGATTTATTAGTGAAATTGGTAGATGCCAACATTTATAAGTTTCAAGGGCCCTTGCTTCCCAGTCTGCATTTTCTCTCTGCTAATTCCAATACCTGCTCTTTTGCCTTTAAATAAGCTTGGTTCTTTCTGTGGCAGTTTTTTCTCAGTCTTTTTCTTCCTTGTCATTCTCAGTTGTCCTTTATCCTTTATGATGAAGAGGCATTCTAGTTTTTCAATATATATGGACGCATTTCAAAATATAGAATATAGAGGAAAGTAGAAAAAAGAATGGAAAAATCACTCATAAGAGGGAATTTCCTTGTGGTCCAGTGGTTAGGACTCTCTGGTTGGGGAGCTAAGATCCTGCAAGCCATGCGGCGTGGCCAAAAAAGAAAAGAAAAGGAAAAAAAAATCACTCATAAGTTTAGCTCCTAAAAATTCCTAACCACCATTAGCTATTCCCCCAATGTCCCACCTCTCAGAAATGATGAACGTTAACTTTTGGCGGCCATTATTCTAGACATCTTTCATTTCAGATACCTAGTTAAAAGGATGGATAACTAGCTAGATGGAAATAATTTCAAGAGAATAGGCTGTGTCATGCATGCTATTGTTTTTAAAACAAAAAGTATTTTATTTAATTTTGTATATACTTAACAGAAAAATTGACTTCCTGCTATGAAAGATGAGACAGTTAGTACTTAAATTTCTACCCATTCCTATTGTTTAGGGAAAACTTAGTTTTACTTGCTTCCTATGTTGGGAAAAACTCAGTTCTTCCCTCCTGGGTTTTTCCTTTACTTTTATATGGTCGCACAGAACACTTCACTGACACTTCTGGTCACCAAATGTATGGAATTTTTTCCCCACAACAAGCAGTTCCCTGTGACACCAGCTGTGTTTGATTAATTTGCTAGAGCAGGTCAGAGAACTCAGGGAAACCTAAGTGCTTACTTACATTTACCAGTTTATTAAAGGATATTGTAAGGGATACAGATGAACAGAGATGCTTCAGGTGAGGTGTGGGAAGGTGCTGAGGATGGGAAATTCTGTCCCCATGGAGTTGGGGTGCATCATCCTCCCAGGGTGGATGTGTTCGTCTGCTTTGAAACTCTATAAACCCTGTACTATTGGGATTTTATGGAGGCTTCCTCATGTAGGCATGATCAATTATTAGCTCCATTTCTAGCCTTTCTCCCCTCCTTCCCTCTCTGGAGAAGTGGGTGGGGCAGGCACTGAAAATTCCAAGCTTCTAATCATGACTTGGTCTTTCTGGTGACCAGCCCCCATCCAGGATTCCACCCAGAGTCACCTCATTAGAACAAAAGATGGTCCTAGTGCTCTAATCACTTAGGAATTTATAAGGGTTTCAGGAGCCTGACCCTATCCCCTGTGTCAGGGATAGGGTCAAAGACCAAATATTAGAACAAGAGATGCTCCTGGTGTTCTTACCACTTAGGAATTTACAAAGGTTTTAGAGGCTCTGTATATATAGGTACATCTTTTTTTCTATTATCTCACACCTGTCCTCCCTCCCTTGCTCCCACTTTTTTGTTGTTAGTTTTATTTTTCCTTATCAGAGTTTCCAGCATTTTCCATTCTGCACCCGTGAGTCCCTCAGTTACAGTGTGGGTTCTACATTTCAGAGGGTTCAGTGCTCACCACTAGGCTTTTCTATTCACAAGTGGTAGAAGGCAGAATTTACTGTCGAGTGGTTTTTATTGCAAGGGCTGGAGGGTGTTATATTTTCAAACTCAATCATGTTTGAGAATTTCTGCCAGTTAGGCTTATAGTTGAAAAAGATCATGGGGCTTCCCTGGTGGAGCAGTGGTTGAGAGTCCGCCTGCCGATGCAGGGGACACGGGTTCATGCCCTGGTCTGGGAAGATCCCACATGCCATGGAGCGGCTGGGCCCGTGAGCCATGGCTGCTGAGCCTGCGCATCCGGAGCCTGTGCTCCACGGCGGGAGAGGCCACAACAGTGAGAGGCCCGCGTACCACAAAAAAAAAAAAAAAAAAAAAAAAGATCATGACTTATTTACTGTTCTTGGGCCAGACTAATTCTCTCAGATCTTTTTAGACAATTTTGCTCCATTGCCTTCTGGTTTTGAACATGGCTCTGGAGAATACTGAGGCCAGATTTACTCCTTCCTTCAGTTCAGGGAAATTTTTAAATTTGTATTTCTGAATATTTTCTCTGTTACACTTACTGGATTTTATGTTTCAGGAAACTAGTTATTCCTTATTTCATTGCCTTTGCCTTCCATATCTGTCACATTTCTCCTGAGTAAGTGAGATGATATTTTTCTATTTTTTCCTGCATCCACTGAAATAATCTCAGACCTTTACTCTTTGCCTTATTCAGTTTTGAGCCCTGTTTATTCTGTTCTTTACTGCTCTAATTTATTTATTAGAGCTGTCTTGGTGTCATTTGGCTCTCAGTCTGTTTTCTCAGCTCTGCAATCTTTTCACCTTATTCTGTTGATTTGTTATCTTGTCTTTGAGCTCTTGTTTTCTTGGATTCTTATTTTTGTTGAAGCATCTGTAGCTGAGACAACCATGGAGAAGCCCTTCTTGGATTATATTTTCTCCCTTCTTTTTTTTTTTTTTTTTTTCGGTACGCAGGCCTCTCACTGTTGTGGCCTCTCCCGTTGCGGAGCACAGGCTCTGGACGCGCAGGCTCAGCGGCCATGGCTCACAGGCCCAGCTGCTCTGCAGCATGTGGGATCTTCCTGGACCGGGGCGCACGAACCCGTGTCCCCTGCATCGGCAGGTGGACTCTCAACCACTGTGCCACCAGGGAAGCCCATATTTTCTCCCTTCTTTCTCTCCTTCCATTTGTTGTGTATGTTTGCATAGTCTCTGTGCCATTTCTTGTTGTCACATCCATGCTTAACGTCGGAACCTGCATTGACCTTACCTTTTATTTGCTTGGGTACAGTGTAAGTGGATTATCTTTGTCACTCTTCCTACCTTTGTGGGACCAGTCATCTTCCCCATCCCAAATGCTAGATTGCTTTCTTTCCATTTTATTCTAGCCTGCTGAGGGTGTGGGAGAGAACACCAGCTCAGCCCACAGTGAGCCCCTGTGGGAGGGCTGTTCTGTTCTATCTTCCCAGACTCCATGCCGGTGGTGTCCCTCTACCCCCACCCCAGGCCCTGGGTAGCCCCTGGGTACAGCTGTAGCAGAGGAAAAAGAGGCCTCATACCTTTTTTTCGTTTTCAGCTGGGTTTCTATAACAGAAGACATATTAGCGAGAGAAAATCATACAAATTTATTTAATATAAGTTCTGCATGACATTTCCTTTATAGGGAAATGAAGACCTGAAGAAGGGGTTACCTTGAGCGTTTTTAGGCTAGGTTTGATAAAGAGTGGAAAGTTGTGGGAAAATGTGAGCGGACAAAAGGGGTATGAGTATAAGCTCAGTGTAGTAAACTAGGGGAGACTTAGCAAGGCTTGTTCATTCAGATTCCTCTTGGGTGTCCCTCTTTCATGAAAGTAGGGATGTTCCTTTCCTCCAGGTATATGGAGGGAACCTCTCATTTGAGAGTCTTATGACCCACTTCAGAGGAATGTCAGAAAGTCCTTCCTGCACCTGCTGTTTCTCACATTCCTTCAACTTGAAATACTCATTATGCCAGGGTGCCTAATTTTGGAGTAGCATGTCCTGATCCCTGTCATGGCCCTGTGTTCCTCCACCTGACTAAGGTGGTCGTTGCTATTATCCTGACCTGCCACTCCTGAGCGCCTGTGGTGTGTGGGCTTCTGTCTTCAAGGGCTTCTTAACTTCTTCAGGGTTGTTCACCCACTCCCCTTGTTGGCTTCTCAAAATTGGAGGGTATTTGTGAGAATTCTCTGGGTGACACTCCTCCTTTCCTGATTACTACTTTTCAGGAGTGCAGGCAGAAGGATCTCTTATTTCTTTCCCTGACTGACTCTTTTCAGAATCTTTGGAATAAGTTTGTCTCCCTTTTCTTATTTGGTTGTTGCTGATGTATTTTTGGCTTTGAAAGGAAGTGAATTTTTTGTGTTTGCTTCATCAGTTATTGGGGAAGGCTGAGTCTAATTCTGCTTCAGTCCACTTTCTTTATCTGAAAATGTCCTGTCAACACTTTGTTGTACTTCTCTCCTGTCTTCTTCCTCTTTCTTGTTGTTATGAGATAAAATTTTAATTCATAACACCAGTGAACTGAGAGTTCTTGATTAGTGTACAAGAATTGGAAGTGACTCAGATGTGAGTGCTCTTGTCAGAGCTTCCCTGTATTTCTGTAATTAGTTTGCAATCCTTCATAATGTCACATTTCCATGAGGTAATTTTAATGAAATTGAATCACTCAAAAGATTTCCAAATAATTGCGTCCAGCTTCAAGTATAGTGAGCCTGTTGGCAGGCTTATGGTGGAAGGCAAACAGGAGTTAGGCCCTCCTGGGTCACTAGTGTGGACTGCTGGCTGACTAGGTAACATAATTTTTGCTGAACATCTCAGATGACCAGCATGTGGCATTCTGGGCTCTTCAGCAGGTCGATGTAGCTTTTCTATCCCCGATGTATCCTTTCTGTCCCTCAGTCCGGCTCCTCTGGAACTATACTTTCCATGTCTTTCTTTCTTTCTTTTTTTATTTTTTTAATTAATTAATTTATTTTTGGCCGCATTGGGTCTTCGTTGCTGCGTGCAGGCTTTTCTAGTTGTGGTGAACAGGGGCTACTCTTCATTGTGGTATGTGGGTTTCTCATTGTGGTGGCTTCTCTTGTTGTGGAGCACAGGCTCTAGGCGCGAGGGCTTCAGTAGTTGTGGCTCGTGGGCTCTAGAGCACGGGCTCAGTAGTTGTGGCACACGGGCTTAGTTGCTCCGTGGCATGTGGGATCTTCCCAGACCAGGGATCGAACCCGTGTCCCCTGTATTGGCAGGTGGATTCTTAACCACTGTGCCACCAGGGAAGTCCTCCATGGTCTTTCTGATACACCTTTGCCAGATGTTTTCTCAATTCAGATGTCTTTGACCTCCTGCTTCATTTTAAACCATTTTTCTTCTTTTAAATTTCCTTTATTGTAATAACTCTATGCTGGATCTTCTCTTAGCCCTCTGAATGTCTTTTCTCTGTTTTCTACTAACTTCTTCTCTTTATCCTCTTCCTATAAGACATGGCATCCTATCAGGCTCTTCCTTTCACGTTTCCAGCTCTGCACTTAGCCTCACAGTGCTCACCAGCTGCCGTGATTACAGTGATTAATTATGTGCTGATTATGCTGTGTGTCACTCTCACTCTGATTTCATCTCACCTCTTAGTAGCTCCAGGAACACCTGAAATTTAACGTGTTGAACAGCAAGCTCTTGTTAATTTTATTCATTTGATGAATATTTGCTAAGAATCTGTGGGGTATCCTGTACTATTCTAAGGCCTGTGAGGAGTATTTAAGCATTAGAAGCCAAGGCATTTTTCTCTTCTTTGCAGAGAACCCTGCCCTGCCAAGAAGACAGTGTATTCATTATAAGAAACAACTAGAAAGTAATAATATGATAAATATGCAAATGCATGGTGGTATGCTATGGATTATGTATAGAACATTTGTTGGAATAATTCATAATGAGAGAAAAAGTACAGTGGAATGGGGTTAGAATGGGATGGAGTAATATTTTGAGGTGGGCCTTGAAGGAAATGTAGAATTTTAACTTTTGAGAGGACAGGGAAGGGCATTTTATTGATAGATTTAGGAAGAAGAGTGAATACAGAATGGAGGCACAAGTGACACACCTGTAGGGTGTGAAGGAGAACCCACCACCCCAGGTGTTGCGTCTCATGCTGGACTGGCTCTGTGACATGACCCAGCCACCTCTCCACGCCCAGGACAGATGCATAAAATGTGATTTCTAAGACCCTCGAACTGCATGCTTAGGGGAGAGTAAGGGAGGAGCAGTTTGGGGCAGAGTACACAGAGTAGTAGGAGACAGCATGGGGGTTAAGATCGGGCCAGTTCATGGAGACTCCCAGATGGGAGTTCAGATTTGAATTAGCATCATTCGGGGACCATATGGGACTCTTGATTAGAAAAATGTGTGAGGACATTTAATCCAGCCGTGATATACGGCAAGTAGTATAGTGTGGGGGTGAACAGAGGGTCGTGGAGCCCGCTGGGCTTGGGGTTGAATCTTGGCTTCACACGAACACTTACTAAGTGTTATGTTAGACAACTTATATGACCTTGCTGAGCCTTCTTATATATAAATGGGGAGTGTGGTTATTTGTACCTCATGAGGATTGTTGTGAGTAGTAAACGAGCAGATGTTTATAAAATGGTTAGCACAGGTTCAACACAAAATAGGAGCTCAAAAAAGTATGGGTGTTTATTATTTATTTTGGTTGTTAATTCATGTAACAAATGTCTGTTGGACTCCAGGCATTATTCTAAGAGCTGGGGATACAATAATGAATAAGAAAGCCCTCATGGAACTCTGATTCTGGTGGGAGAGGCAGTGAACAAATAAGTACGTAGTACACTGTCAGGTTGTACATGACAAATGATATGGAAAAAATGATGTACAAGGGGTTAGAGCAGGGATTCTCAGCCTTGGCAGTACTGACATTTTAAGCTGGATAATTCTTTGTTGTGGGGGCCGTCCTGTGTATTGTAGAATGTTCAGCTGCATCCCTGACCTCTACTCCCTAGGTGCCAGTAGAAGTCCTCGGTGTGACAGCCAAAAATGTCTCCATGCATTGTTCAGTGTCCCCAGGGGGCAGAGTCACCCCTGGTTGAGAACCACTGGGATAATGAGGGAGGTGCTACTGTGGATAGTGTGATTAGGGAAGACCTCTCTGATAAGAAGGAATTTGAGCAGAGCTCTGGATAAAATAAAGTAATGAACCATGAGAATGTCAGGGACAAGGACAATCCAGAGGGAATGGCAGTCAGAGGTCTTAGAACCAGAATGTGCTCTGCAAGAAGCAGCACAGAGGCCACTGTGGCTGGAGCAGGTGAGTGAGGGGGAGAGTGGCAGGAGGTATCAGAGAACCAGATCATGGAAAGTCTTGTAAGTTGTGATGAAGACTTTGGACTTTGTCTGAAGTGTGATGAAATGTCACTGGAGGATTTTGAGCAGAGGACTGCCATGATGAGACTTGTTTTAAAAGGATCCCCTGACTTCCACATGCAGAATAGACTGGTGTGGAAAGCAGGAGGCAAGGCCGGAAGCAGGGAGATGAATTAGAAACTTTCATTGTTGTCAAAGCTAAAGCTTATAGTTTGCACTGTGGTGATAGGGGTTCTGTTGGTTCTGGTCCTCTGGGAAGCACATGCCAAGACAGAGTGAGAAATCCGAGATTTAATGGGGTAACACTTGTGAAAGGTAAAGGGGGAAGGGAGCAAGTGTTGGAAGGAGAAGTCTTCACATATCAGTGCAGGTCTAACTTCTGTAAAAGGAGAGAGGGAAGTGGAGAAGGAGCCAGTAGAGGAAAATGAAGAGCTGCCAGTAAGGTGGGATTTCAAGAAAGGTGACATCAACTGTCCGATGCTGCTATTGGATCAGGCAAGGTGAGGCCTGAGGATTGACCAGTGGTTTTAATGACAATGTAGTGGTTCTGATGACCTTGACAAGAGCAGTTTCAGGGAAGTGGTGAGGGCAAACATCTGAATGGAGAGCGTTCAAGAGGCTGGAGAAGAAGTGGGATGGGTTTTTTCTGGAAATTGATGAAGAGAAATGGGGAGATACTAGGAAGACAGTGTTGTTGTCGTTTTTCCAAAATGTGAAATAGTAATACCATGTCTTTATGCTGATAGGAGTGATCTATCAGAAGGAAAAACTGATACAGGAGAAGGGAAAATTGTACCTGCAAAGTTCCTTAAAGGTGAATGGGATTGATTAGTATGTGGTGGTGGGATAGTCATTTGAACAATTTATTTATACAGTGTATTAATAATGGATGAAGCAAGGTAAATGGGTAGCGATGTAGGAAGGAAAGTGGATTTGGTGATGAGAACATGTGAAAGCTTTCTTCCTTTTTCTCAGTGAAATAAGAAGCAAAGTTATCCACAAAGAGCAAGGAGCAGAGGGGGAATGGTGGAGGTTTGAAGACAGAGGAACTGGCGTAAACTTGGGCAGACTGCCTTCCAAGGTGGACTGTTGGTCACAACCTACAGTCGTCTCTCAAAGAAAATTCTCAGATTATCTCAGTTAAAGGAGGCTCATCATCACTGATACTACTGTGTTTGCTTCATGTTATATACTACATGGTTTCCATGCATTGTCTTATTTAATTCTTATAACAGTCCTGTGAGACATAAGTGCTACTACTGTTCCTATTTTTTGAACAAGGAAACTGGGGCTTAGAGAGGGTAAGTATATTGCTTAAGGTTACACAGCTAGTAAGTGGTGGAGTGGGAACTGAAATCCAGATCTCTCTGACCCCAAAGGCAAGTGAGGAAAAGAGGACTCTATCTTAAGAGCTAAAGCTTCTTGGAGAACTGTAGTATTGTTTGCTGTGTTAGATCTGGTATCTGGCATTTGCCCTGGTAATCCAATAGTAGCTCCACTAGTCAGTTCACCCTTCCTACTGTTACTAACAAAGTGATTGTATCAATTTGGGATGCTTCTGGCTGCAAGTAACAGAAAACTCAACCACAGAGGCTTAAACAAAGAGAGCTTTTGTTTTTCTCACATAACACAATGTCTGGAGGTAAGCAGTTGCAGGCACTGGTTCATCTGCCCAGCAGAGTTGTCAGGGACCCAGCCTTGCTGTGTCCTTCCACTCCATCATTCTCAGTGTGTTGGCCTTTGGTCTCAAACTTGTCTTATGGTTGCCAGGTGGCTGCTGCTGCTCCTGACATCACCTCTGCTTTCAAAGAAGGAAGATGAGGAAAGAGCTATGGGTGAAAGACAGGAGTGTGTTGTCCTTTTTTAATCAGGAAAGCTATAGCTTTCCTAGAAGCTCTACTCAGTGGCTACTGTTTATGTCAGTAAGTCAGAACTGGGTCATCTGGCAACCCCTAGCTGCAAACGGGACTGGTCAGTACCTGCCTTTTTTGTCTCTGAGGTTGAGGTAGGCCATGGAGAAGGGGTTGGAAATGCTCAGAGGATATTTGCGGTATGTGTTAGAGGCTCTCTTGCTGGAAGAGAGGCTTTGATTGGTTTGGTTAGTTGCCTTCTTGTGTCGAATGCCTCAGGCAGAGCTTTCACGTGGGCCTCCTAGTGGCTAACTGGCTGACCTGTGGCTGCTTTAGGGCTGGATATTAATCTGTGATTCCATCAGCTGTGGCATGGGAGTGGTAGGCACAGGTAGCACCAAGTATGGTAATCTTTGTGTGAGAGACCACTCTCCATGTCTTAGATGCCATTCTAGTTCATCTTGAGAGGTTTCTACGGTCAGTGAGCAGGAGAAGGAGGAAGCACATCAGAGCAGGTTTTTTGTTTTTGTTTTTTAAAGAAACAGAAAGCACAGATCATAAGGAAAAAGATTAAGGAATTTCAACTGCAAAAAATTCTTTGCATGAGAAGATCCCATTAAAAAAGTGAAAAAATGGTAGATAGCTAGTGGGAAGCAGCCGCATAGCACAGGGAGATCAGCTCGGTGCTTTGTGACCACCTGGAGGGGTGGGATAGGGAGGATGGGAGGGAGGGAGATGCAAGAGGGAAGAGATATGGGAACATATGTATATGTATAACTGATTCACTTTGTTATAAAGCAGAAAAAAAAAGTGAAAAAAGTAAACTGGAAAAAAGTATTTGCAAAAGCATTAACTGACAAAGGATTAGTATCTAGAATAATCCTGCTAATAAAATATATATAAATTTTAAAATGTGAAACCACTCGGTAGAAATGTGGCTGTTGACAGGAGGGAAGCTAAATAGCCAGTAAACAGGAAATTATGCACAGTTTCAGGGAAACGCAGTTTAAAACACACAAGAGATCTGACACCTTTCAGACCGACAAACATTAGAAAAAGCCTGGCAAAAGGACCTCGAGCAGTAAGGGTAAGAGTGAGAGCACTGTGGGTGGGGCGCACATTGGGGCCACTTCTGGCAAGATAGTTGGGGAAATCTAGTAATGGTGAAATGCTGATACACTGTGAGCCTGCATATCCCCCATGAGGTATAGTCCCTGAGAGCTCCTGCACTTGTGTTTGGGAGACAGTATAAGAATGGTTATTGCAGCATGGTTTATGATAGCAAAAACATTGGAAAGATCCTAACTATCCATCGCCGTGAGAAAAGATGGTGTTGTAATCATTTAGTGGAACGAATGCTACAGAGAGCTGCATGGAACAAAATGGATGAATATCACTTACAGTGGTGACCCAAAAAAAGCTAACTGAAGAAGAATATATAGAGTATAATACCATTTATATAAACCTAAAAACATGCAAACAACAGTACGTTTGTTTAGGGATGCATACAACATGTAGGAGAAAAGAAAATGCACGGAAATGACAAACTCCTGGTCAGAAAGGGTAGTGGTGACCTGAGAGGAAAATGAGATCCTTCACAGCAGTTGTTAGCTCTTGGGGGAGTGGTGGAGTTGGGGTAGGGAAACAGGGTGTGTGTGCCTGGGGTCTTCGACTGGATTGGCCACACTTTATTTCTTGAGGGGAGGTTGCACAGTTGTTTGTCGTATTATTCTTTGTATCGTTTTATGTCTGAAATACTAAATACATTGAATAAATGTTTAAAGGAGAGGGCAGAAGAGTGGAAGAACTTTGAGGGCACAGAGTTTGGAAAACAGGCCTGTGCCTGTCTCCCTTGTATCTGTACTAGAGGAGGCACACAGCACGTTTTTACCACAGAGCTTCCTAATTTTTGGCTTTATATGTGATCATTGACATCTGTTGCCTGCTGTGCACCAGAGAACTCTTTAATCACTCCCTGTCCATTTCTCCACTATTCCGCATGCCCAAAGGAATGTTTTGATTGGAATTATTTGTCTTTCTGACAATTTGCTGCAAACCCTACTGAGTTGAATTAGGTTATGAAAAGATAACATATTATGATTAACTGGTGCCTTCGAGGCCCAAACTACTTGCAGTTGGTCAAACTATGCCTAGTGAGTGAAGTGGGGCTTCCATGCCCTTTCCTCTCATCTCCTTCCGATTGCTTAAGCCCCCAGGCTTTATCTGTGACTCTTGACTGGCCTATCCTGTTTGTGGTGCCATTCATATGTTCGGTTTCAGTTCCTTGAGAGTGGGGCCCTGAGGTTCTGGCAGTCCTTGGCTTGCAGAGATCACACTTCCAAGGCTCAGCCTGCAGACAGACAGTGCACTGCTGAGTTTCATCCTCATCATGCTCATTCAAGCCCTGGAGGTAGGGCTTGACCTTAGTTTGTCCCCATAGTCCTCTTTCTCCTCTCTCATCTTCAGCCCTAGCACTTCTACTAACCAACCCCCCACCCCAAGCTCAAGCAGGAACCTTGACTCTGTAGTCAGAGGGAACATACTGGTTATATAATTGCTGTTTGGAGGTATACTGGCATGTTGGAATTTTTGGAATGAATTTTTACATAGTTTGGTAGTTCAGTAATTTTCCAGAAGCATGGGTAGCCTGGGCCAGGTGGGAGGTTTCCCCAACTCTGTTAACATTCACCCCCATTCCTCTTTGCATGAGAACAGCGTTTTCTTCCTGAACCGGGGGCTGTGACAGGCTCCCTGTGATGGAGCATCCTAAAAGACACAGCAAAGGATTTTTTTACCATGGAAACACCTTAGCAGGGCCCAGGGGCCTCTGGGGGTGGACATGGTGCTTTAACATGCTACTTTCACAGCAGGCTGTAAGAGGAAGTGAGCTCCTTGCCTCTGGCTTGTTTCCTGTCTGCCAGGCAAGCAGAGTAAGCTGATAAATCTGTTCACTTTGTTTCAGGCTGTTTTGTCTTGACTGGTCAACTTGGAGAAACCAAAGTAGTTCAACAAGACATATGGTTGACTAAATAATTTAGAGAGGTATCTCCTATTAGGACATTTTTTCCTATGGAAAAATCTTATTTAACGTATCATTTTTCTCTAACAACAAAACCTGGGTGCCCAGAACAGCAAGGGTATGCTATGGACTCTTGTGGATATATAAATAACCTGTGGTGTTGCTAGCAAATCATTCCCAATGCCATGTTTCTTCATATTCTCCTTACAGCATACTGCTTCTCCTCCCAATGAATTCTCCCTACTGTAATATTATTCTTTTCTGCCACATTGCCACTCAGCACTGTCCTTGTTTCTCCTTAAGCTAGTTATCTTTGACTTAAATGAATTTTATTTTCCTTCATCTAGGTTAAGGATGACAAATAGGTTTCAATTCTTATGCCGTATCTGATCCATTAAAAATGGCTGCCTGGATTTCTGGGTTGATAAGGATTCAGAGCCCAGTCTAAGCTCAGCAGGGAAGAGTGCTGATTGATTAGCAGTGTCTGTGATGGACATAGGGTTAGGACTTGGAGCACTCCTGTCTAAAGTACCCATAAAAATATAAAAAATTAGGAAACCTCTTAACACATCAAACCATGAATGGTGGTTATTTGTAGATGGTTAGATTACAGGGGACTTTAATGTTCCTTTGATAATGATCTATGTTTTCTACATTTTGACAGTGAAAATGTATTACTTTCATAAGCAGGAAAAAAGCACTCAGTGTTATTTTGAAAAGAAACGTCTTACCTAACTGAAACCAGTGACTTGAATGTGCTGTGCCAATGCTCGATTCTGCTGCCGGGCTGTGTAGTTGCAGTGTACTTAGGACAGTGCTGGGCGCGCTCACTGATTGTCCTTGCCTGTACTCCAAAAGTCATGTAACCCTGGACCGTGGTTCTTGCTGTGAGGTGGAATGTGGGCTGATTGGTTTCCTGTCTTCTAACTGGCAGGTCGAGGTGGTGCATCTATCTATGGCAAGCAGTTTGAAGATGAACTTCATCCAGACTTGAAATTCACAGGTAGGTATATGACGTGTCTGGACTGGGTAGGAAGAGGGAGTGGATTTTAAAAGCTCACTCTTTTGGCTGTGATTCAAGGTGAATGCCTGACACCGTGGCCTGGTGCCATGTAGCTGCCCAGCTGCAGAGCCACAGAGAGCGCTGGCGGATTAGAGAAAGCGGCCTCAAGAGTCCTGAGCGATTCAGAGTGCCGATCTGAGTGATCTTGATTCTAACTACTTGTTGAATGTTGCTGTTATAAGCTTCCTCAAAGAAGCAGTTGACCTTCTTGAATTTTTGAGGGGAATTGAGAACATGGTCCAGAGTTTAGCAGGGATCATCATGGATAGAGGCTACGGAGTAGGTGAAGACAAGGAAGATGAGGCCATCGGGTAGTGCAGTTTTTAGCGCTTGTGCAAGGGCAGAGAGCCTGCCCTGAGGGGAAGGTTGTCTGGTCGGGTGGTTGGTCTGGCTTCTTTTTATCCCTAGGCTGGTGTTGCAGATCCAGGCTGGAGCTATGGGGGTTATTCATACTCTTTCCTCTCTTCCTTTTTCCCGCCAGGGGCTGGAATTCTCGCAATGGCCAATGCCGGGCCAGACACCAACGGCAGCCAGTTCTTTGTGACCCTGGCTCCCACTCAGTGGCTTGACGGCAAGCACACCATTTTTGGCCGTGTGTGCCAGGGTATAGGAATGGTGAATCGAGTAGGAATGGTGGAAACAAACTCCCAGGACCGTCCTGTGGACGATGTGAAGATCATTAAGGCATACCCTTCTGGGTAGACTTGCTGCACTCTTGGGCACGCCCAGGTCTTCTGAGATGGCCCCAGTGAACCAGTTTCCAGATGACCTAGAATGACACGTAACTCTAAACTGCATTTTGGTCTTGCAAATCTGAGGTGCTGAGGAGGCCTGGGGTCTTGGGTGAGTTAGAGATGGAAGTGTATTTTAATAGGATGCTTCTTTTCTCTTCCCCAGTGCCTGTGTTAACAGAGCATTTGCAGAAATGCCCATGCGTGATTGTTCACAGGTTACTGCTCACTGCAAATGACCCATACTGCTCCTTCTTGTGTGTATCTGCTCTATACACTTGGAACGAAATGAAGGCAACTCTGTCATTTCGCAGTGCCTAACCAGCCTCTTGCAGAAATTTATATTCTGGGCTACACTGCAGTCTTTGGTGGCTGACAGCTGTAGAATTCAAAACCAAGTAGTGTCTATCAGCCTTCTTAACTGTGTGCACCCCCTATTTCAGTCTCTTGCCTTTGTTCTTCCAGGGATTGTATGCATCTCTATATATATTTTGCCTCTCAAAACCAGAACATCAACACTGCTGTTTCCGACACTTAGACATCCCACGCAAAGCCACATTGAATTTTTGCCAAGTGAAAAATGCATCCAACAATCAAGTTTCTAAGAATGTGTCAAGTGGGGAATGATAATGTGTAATAATTGAGAAATTAATTTATTAAAAAGAAGCAGAAGCGTTGACCATTTTTTCCCCAGGAAGGAGTAGAAATCTATAGTGAGCATATGGAAAGACTATGAATTCTTCTTAAAAAGCAGTATCCTCATAAAGGAGAAGTACAGGCTCCAGACGCGCAGGCTCAGCGGCCGTGGCTCACGGGCATAGCTGCTCCGCGGCATGTGGGATCTTCCTGGACTGGGGCACGAACCCGTGTCCCTTGCATCGGCAGGCGGACTTTCAACCACTGCGCCACCAGGGAAGCCCACCACTTAAGTTTTTTAACCTAAGACTTTAGAGAAACTAGATAAGAGATTTTATATATATATTTTTTAATCTTTCTGATTTTTTTAGGGAGGGGGCGGTGAGAGAAAGGAAGTTAATACCTATGGAATACATAGAACTTCCAAAATAAAATGCCATTGATGGTTGAAATCACTGCTGTAGTTTGATTTTAAATATTGTATGAGGTTCTAACAGCCATTTGGACCTCTGAACCCTTTCAAGTAGTATTGCAGGACTGATATTCAAGTTTTCATATCATTTTAGGTTTTTGCATCTCTAGTAGACTTCTCCCATCCAATAGTAGGTTTGACTTTAAAAAAGTAGCACCAAAGAAAGAAGTAAGTGATGTTGATTCGCATTTCTGAGTGAGGGGGAATCCCCTGTAGATTGACCAAGTGGATGTGCTGAGAGACCTGAACCATTCCCTGAACTTGGAAGAGATACACCTGCATGTCATCACAAGCCCAGAGGCAAAATGTGTTGTGGTGTTTGTTTTCTTTTTTTTTTTTTGCGGTACACGGGCCTCTCACTGTGTGGCCTCTCCCATTGCGGAGCACAGGCTCCGGACGCGCAGGTTCAGAGGCCATGGCTCATGGGCCCAGCCACTCCGTGACATGTGGGATCTTGCCGGACCGGGGCACGAACCCGTGTCCCCTGCATCGGCAGGCGGACTCTCAACCACTGCGCCACCAGGGAAGCCCCATTGTGTTTGTTTTCTTAAATGGGTAGTCTGTTGATTGAAAAGGGGATTATAGCTTAACTGTTCATCCTTATCACTCTACATATTTTGGAAATGGTGATTTACTTTATGGAATGGCCAAACAAGGTTCTGTTCCCCAAGCCTTCCCCATGTTCAGCCTCTTTCTCCATCTTTCTGTCTCTTTTCTCTGAAAAAACAAAAAAACAAAACCCATCAACAAACTATATAAATGACTTTGTAACCTCCCAGAGATGGTTTTGGGGTATAGAGTACTATTCTGGGAAAATAGAAATATATTTCTTTCAGCCTGGACTGGGTGGACATAATTGGACCCACCTCTAGGAGCAAGGAATAAGACACTCAACGACTGACCTTCCAGAATTATAATCCTGAAAATCCCTGCTTTCACCCAGGTCATTGAGAGAGGTGGAAACATATCACCGCTACTTTGAGAAGTAAAGAAGGTTGTGATTACACTGGGAAGAGCTACACAGGCACAGGTCCTTGTTTCTGGGTAATATACCAGATGTATGCCGAGGTGATCACACATGCAACATATGCCAGTTTTCCTAAAGGATGTGACCTCAAAGAGTAAAACTTGAACTGTTTCAGTTTCCAGTGATTCTGCCAGTTAGCCAGAGATATAGAAATTCCTGACTCTGTGTAAAGGGAGCTTGTGTAAAAGGAATCCTGGTTGATCCCTTCGTCATACGAGTGTCTACACCCTCTCTGGAAAAGTACAGTTACGACAAGTCTTGTGGAAGTGGGGTGTGCTAGGGCACAGATAGCTCATTTCAGTCACAGCTCAGATAGATCAAGGTGAAGGTAGGTTATGCAGAGAATGCAGGATGAGTTTGTAACTTAGATGGAGGTTAATGAAGATACATTGTGGGACTGTGAGAGCTAATCAAGGGACAGGAGATATATAGCTTTGGTGGGAAGGGTAGGAGATTCCAGACTTTTTAGAGAAGGCTTGAAGTTGGGAGTAGATAAGCCAATGAAAAGCCTTCAAACAACTGCCCATGGGATGGGTTAGAAGTTTGGTACCCAGACTGGAAAGTGCGTGGCCCCCAAGGGTCTTAGCCCAGGGCTTCTCACTCTTTGCCACACTCAAGAATCACTGGGGAGCCTGCTAGAAAGCAGATCCGGATTCAGCATCCGGCTAGAGATTCTGGGTTTCTAACCAGCTCCCAGGAGATGGTGACTGCTGGTCCAGATACTACACTTTGAGTGGTGAGAGCCTAAAGGTCATGTTTGTCAACATGAAATTGGGGTGGGGAGTGGTTCCTAGAGCATGGAGCAATCAGGACAATAACCTTTTCTTCTGCCTCCTAGACCAGTAGTGGTCTTAGAAAATGGAAGGGATTCAAAGCTCTTGGCTTTGGCTGCTAAGATTGAGCTTTAAGAAACAATGCTCTTCCACCTTCCGTTCCCATTTAGTACACCGCGGACATCAGACCATGTGTGACACTAAGATCCTGTGAGGGTACCAGAGTGGGTGAGATGGTATGGTTCAGTAGATATCACAGAAATTCAGGGGAGAGGTCATCAGCGATTATGACATTAAGGATAAAGGGCTCTGGAACCAGACCGCCAGAGTTCAGAGCCCAGCTTCACTGCTTAGCAGCAGTGTGATGAACTATTAATAGTTTCTTAATCTCTCTGTGCCTTAGTTTCCTCAACTATAAAATGAGGATAATGGTCCTAACCTCATAAGGCTATTGTGAAGATTAAATGAGCTAGAGCAGGTACTTAGAACAGGGACCAGCATTTAGGAAACAGCTGTCCTTATTACCGGCGGCCCTTGAAGCCACCACATACTTCTGCCTTTTCACACCAACGTTTCAGCAGCCTGACCTTACACACCTCTCCCTCCCGCTGGGCTAACCTCTGAGAGCAAAAGCCCTTGTCTTATTCCCCTCTGGGAGTTCTCTTAGCACCTTATGCAATTCTTTGAGGTTATTGCTGAATAAATCAAATTAAAATTGTTCTCTGTCAGGAAAAGATTTGAGATCCATTTGCAGAAATAATAGCATTACCCCAAGTCTCCAAACCCAGGCTTTAGCTGGTATGGTAGCAAAGCCTTTCCACTAAGCCCTGTGGAAGTCCTCAGCTTGATTTATTTTTGGACTGTGTCTCCAGAGTATGTCAAAATAGCTTTCCCTGCACAAGGGAAACGATTCCTACCCTCAGATCCTCGAGCCAATCTGAGCTGTCACCGTGGCCCCTTCTGGCACTACATTCTTGCAACGTGTGGAGGAGGAAACATTGAAGAGCACATTTGTTTAAGTGGCAGAGTTTACTGCCTACAAAGCACTTCATGGCCTCAGAGCCCTGTTGCCTGTAGGGTAGATTACTATTTTTCAGGTAAATATCAGATAGGGATCTTCCAGCAACATTTTTTTTACAGATAAAAGAGGGGAGAAAAACAACAAAAAAAGGAAGCAAATTATAGGGGAAGAAAACATGTTAGGGTCTCACTCTAAGGCCGGCTTGGTCTGATTTTGAAAAATGGGTCCTTATTTGTTCTTCCAAGTAGGTAATCCATGATCCCTAACTGTCTGAAACCACAGATGGCCAGTTTTGGGTCAGGTTTGTGGACAGTGAGATGCGAGGCTTTTGTGTGACCTTGGGTGAATCACTTTACCTCTGAAACTTGGTTTTCTCATTCATCAAACGAAGATCAGAGCAAGGCCCCTATTAGCCCTAAATTTCTGAATCTAGGTCATTCTGAGAAGATTCCTTCAGCTGCCGAATTTCCATTTAGAATGCTGTTTTGGAAATTTGCCACTAGAGGCCAGTGTGAATACAGTTTAGCCTTGCAGCTTCTTCAAACGGCAGATGCCTACCAATGCCTTTTCATGATTCTAAGCCAGGCCTGGCACCCCTTGGGTGTGGAAAACCAGCAGCTGCTCAGACTGAGTGGGGCCAGAATTGAGACATCAGCCTGGCATTGAAAAGGCCTGGGAAGACTCTGTCGGCACAGGCCTGTCAGCCCTCTTTCCTGTCTACTGGACTAGCTGGAGGAGAAGCCCTCCGTGCATGATGAGGGTTGCTTGAGCCCCTGTGCCCGGGGCCTGGTTCTGTAGCATGCCTCATTGTAAAGAGCCAGCTCCCTCTTAGCCACTTAATATTGCACTTTACAGTTGAAGCCATTCATTCAGCAAGTAATCTTGGAGCCCCTCTTTTAGGCCCAGCAATAGCAAATATTTTCAGAGTCAACCAGAAGGAACCTTAGAGGACTTCCCTGCTGACGCAGTGGGTAAGAATCCGCCTGCCAGCGCAGGGGACACAGGTTCGAGCCCTGGTCTGGGAAGATCCCACATGCCATGGAGCAACTAAGCCCGTGCGCCACAACTGCTGAGCCCACGTGCCACAACTACTGAATCCCGTGCTCCTAGAGCCTGTGCTCAGCAACAAGAGAAGCCACCACAATGAGAAGCCCGCTCGCCGCAACTAGAGAAAGCCCGCATGCAGTAACAAAGACCCAATGCAGCCAAAAGTAAATAAGTGAATAAATTTATTTTAAAAAAAAGAACCTTAGAAGAAATTATTGCCCTTTCTCTGTTCCATGGTCTGTGGAAGCTTCTTATATGTATTTTTCTCTTAATCTCCAAAGCCATCTTCTGAGGTTGGCATTATTATGCCCATTTGCAGGTGAGCAGACTGAGGACCAAAGACAAGTAGCACTGAGCCTTGTACAAAGTGAATGTATGGAATAACAGGCCCAGTGTTGCAGGGCTAGTAAAAGGCATGTCTAGGACTTGAACTTGAGAACTTCTGATCCCAAGTTTAGCCCTTTTATCTCTACCTTTGACGTACAGAGGAGGAAGATGAGGTGCAGAAAAAGAGAATGATCTGGTGGCAGGGTAGGCATTAGGACCCAAAACTCCTGCCTTGCAGTCTATCCATCCTCAGCCCAAGCTGGCTGGGAGGCTCCAGCCTTAGTTATCTCCAAGACCCTTCTAAGCAGAGCCTGCACTAGGCCTGCCAAGGCACAGCAGGAGGGGGAGAAGGAGGGAGGGAGGAAAGGAGCACAAATGACCCTAATCAGTGTGTTTATTGGATCATAACTGTATTAGCCTCACCACTCAGCTAATCTCATAGACTCACTTTCCTCTTTGTGAGGATCTGGCCACAGCTCCATTAAAAGCTGCTGGCCTGAGTACCTGTGAGGAAGCTCTTGTACAGCAGAGGTGGTGGGGAAGGAGGGAGAAAGCAATATTTCTACTTCCTCGTTATGCTGACGGGGAAAATGGCCATTTCACATTCACTGTATAAGGAAAGCCCCCAAGGAAAGGGAGTCCAAGGTTCACAACTGTCTTTGGAAACATTCAGCTCTAAGAGAAAATGTTCCCTTTGTGCCTCCCCTGTTTGAAAGCATTTGTGATACTTTAAGAGAAAATGAGAAGGGAAGAAACTCATGTTTGGGGAACATATCACATGCCAGGTGCTTTACATGTATTATTCCATTTAATCCTCTGAAGGCCTGTGAACAAGACATCATAATGTCCGTTTCATAGATGAATCCATTTCATGGATGAAGCTCCATGTCAGATGGCTGGGTTTTGGCAGAGCTGAGCTTCAGGCTTGGGGTCTGCTGTCTCCCTCGGTCATACCCGAAACTCCCACAGGAATGGTTTCCATACCATTCTCTGCCCCCTCCTCCCTCCAGCTCAGAAAATATGGAAGCTGGTTTTCGAGCCAGGTCATTGTGTAACCTTGGCAACTTCCTTGAGCCATAGTTTTTCCATCTATGGAATGAGAAGGCCAGACTTGGTTTCTCTGGTCTAAACCTGGGCAGTTTTATGATGGTATTTTCTTGCAGCACATTCTCATCTAATTGGACTTTTATACCAGTTTGGAGGGGTTGGGCGTATGGGTATCATCATCCCCATTTTTTAAGCTAGGGGAACCTGAGAAGCAGAGATAGAATGAGGGGTTCAAGGTCATAACATGAATGGTTGGAATGGAGACAACCCAGCACTGCCTCTTGCCCCCAGGCAGGCGGGCAGGCGGCCTCTGAGAGGCTGTCAGCAGCAGCTCCCAAACCCTGACACCTGAGCCTCACCCTGGCTCCTGATAGAATTATCAGAGAACTGGGGAACACATACTTACTGTAATCAGAGCAACTTTTCTTAGCCGGGGGTGGAGGAGGCAAGATGTGAAGTGTGTCTGATGAGCTCCTCTCTCAGTGCAGGGCCCAGAGTTAATAAAACTCAGGGAAATCACATCAGGCAGCTGGAGATGCAAGCAGACGGGCTCCAGGGACAGGGCCACTGGGACTTCAGCTTCCACACAAAGCCAGGCTCGTGGCATTTTGTGCACATTTCAGTTTTCTTCAGCAGTCAGGCAGGCAGATAAAAGCAGCTTGGCATGAAAATGAATTTAGCACTTGGGGGAAAAAAAAAAAGAATGTTTCACCCTTGGTGGCTTTTCAGACTGCCCAGTGCAGGTACAGCCAGGGGACATGCTAAGGAGCAGCAGTGTAGGGAAAATCCGAGGGTGGGGGTGGGGTGGGAAATAGCCCCCTGCCCCACCCCATCAGCCTGAGGTGGGGAGGGGCACAGTCCTGAGGCCTAGGCAGACCCTCAAACAACTGTGGCAGGGGAGAAATGGGAGGGATTTGGGGGAATAGACTCGATCAAGCCTTTCCAGTTGAAAGTCCAGCTCTTTCATCCCTCACCCAGGCCAATCAGGAAATCATCAAGTGTGTCGGTGGGAGGCTGGGACTGCAGGGAGGGACATAGGCTGCTTTTAAGCTTCTGAAGATTCAAATGCGAGGATTCATTCTCCAGTTCCTAAGATGCAAATATAAGAGGAAATGGGCTGATATCAAGTGGAGAGAGAGTTCAGGAGGCCCAAGAGCAGACTGGCTGACTGGGGGGTAATATATTCAAATGTAATTAAATCCAGCAAAAAGGAAGAGAGGGAAGCTGAGGCCTGGGAAAGGCTAGGCTGTGGAGGACCAAGATCCAAGACCAAGACCTTCAGGGCACGCCCCCTGCTAGGCAGGAGAAGAGAGAAGTGTCTACCTAAGAGAAGTGTTTTGGAGGTTCAATGGAAGGAGAAACTCGGTGACCTTGGGTGAATCCAGGCTAGCTTTCTGGAAGAGATTTTACCTGAAAGAAGGGTAGAATGTGGGCCTGGTGGAGAGGAAATGGCAGGAAGAAAGGCCGGGGGCAACCATGTGGTTGGTCCTGGTTGGGTGTAAAAGGCTGATGGTGGGGGTGGGGAGATGGAGGTTCACATTGGCCCTTATCGCAAAAGGCCCAGAGATAGGACACTTGCATTTATAAATAAAAGTCAAGGGGACCCATCCCTTCTTAAAGGAGCTGAGGTGAGAAAAAAGGTCTAGGAGTTGATTCTAATCTGAACTCCTATTAGTTTTTACCTCCAGTTGCTGCTTATTAGCAAAACAACCTCGGGCCAATTTCTTTCCCTCTCTAGGACTCAGTCTTCAGATTTGTAAAATCGAAGTGAGTTGCATTATCTTAAAAGTCCTTTGCAGCACTGAGGTTTCCAATATCGCAACTAACAATAGTGACTAAATACTGGGTTAAATGTGTGTGTGTGGCAGGGGGAGGGTGCACAGTGACACGCTGTGATGTCTGTGCTGGACAGGGTGAAAAGTGGAAGGGACAGGCTCTGAGCACAGATCACATGGTGCTGGACTAGGCCCCATGGACACGCGAGGGGCTGTGTTGCAGACACTGAGTCACCTAGACAAGCCCTGAGTGAAGATTGGAACAAGAGAGCCTGGTGTCAGGCGAAGACAGGGGCTTTGGTCTCACACAGTCCTGGGTTTGCATCCTGTCTCTGCCACTTATCCGTGTGCGCTTGGGCAAGTTAAGGCCCGTATTCTACAGATTCCTACAGCATAACTCAAAACGAGTGCTCCAGCTCCACTGGACAGAGCTTCTGAGGAGACTGGGTCTCCCTCATCTCTCTATCCCTGGCAGTGAAGTAGCCCAGCTCACTGCACAGAGTAGTAAAGTTTTATCAAACGAGACAATAGCATCATAGTTATTGTGAGGGTTCAGTGTGTGATGGATGTTAAATTCTTATTGCTAAGCTTATTACATGGTAGGTTCTCAGTAAACAAAATAAATAGATAAGAATCCCTTCCCAGGCTTCCCTGGTGGCGCAGTGGTTGAGAGTCCACCTGCCGATGCAGGGGACACGGGTTCATGCCCTGGTCCGGGAAGATCCCACATGCCGCAGAGCAGCTGGGCCCGTGAGCCATGGCCACTGAGACTGCGCGTCTGGAGCCTGTGCTCTGCAACGGGAGAGGCCACAACAGTGAGAGGCCCGCGTACCCCCAAAAAAAAAAAAAAAAAAAGAATCCCTTCCTTTCTCTGTGCTACTGGTCAAGGAGCCCAGAGATTCTCAATCTGATAGTTGTCAATTCAACAACTGAATTCGTAATAGATGCTCAATAAATGCTTGCTCAATAAATGGAAGGCTAGATGTGAGATGTATGTGGTAGTGAAGACTTGGGCCCTGTTTGGGACTGTTAGGTGGAAGCCAAGGGTCCTCATGAAGGAGTCAGTGTTTCAGAGGGGAGAGATGAACTTTTCATGTAGTCATACGATCAACTGAGCACCTATTACGTGCTAGGCACTGTCTTTGGAGCTGGGAGTGTAACCATGAACAAGGCAAAGTTCTTGCTTGCATAAAACTTGTATTCTCGTGGGGGAACAGACAAGGGTACTGTTCTGAGGAAAAATAAAGGAGGGTCAGGGGGCTGAGAGTAACAAGGTACTGTGTTAGGTAGTGTGGCCAAGGAAAGTCCCCTGCAGGGAGGGCATTTGGGCAGAGACCTGGGTGACCCGGGACAAGTGTTCTAGGCTGAAGGAACAGTAGGTACAAAGGCCCTGAGACAGGGGCCTGCAGGGCCAATAAAGAGGCCAGTGTGGCTGGAATGAGGACTGTGAGGGGGAGAGAAGGACGAGATGCAGTCAGAGAGGTCACAGAGCCCATGGCCCATCAAGTCCTTTTACCACAGAGAGAGATGGAAGCCAGGGCAGGGTCTGAAGCAGAGGAGTGACATAACCCGACTCTGGTTTCAAGTGGATCCCCTGTCTGGTGTGAAGATTCTAGTAGCTAGACTGTAAAGGCAGGGAGGCCTCCCTCACTTGGAAAAGCAGGAGAGGCTGGAAGGAGGAGCACAAGAGAAGTGAGAGAGGAAGCCCAGGGGTGGGAGTGGGGGGCGCAGATGGGATCCTAGGGGCGGGAAAAGCTGCTGCACCAGCAACTGGAAGGCCCTGGGGCTTCCCTTTGCCCAGATGACTGATCTAGCCATGCTGTGATGTGGGGAGAGGCAGAAAGGAGGGGCAGGGTGGGGTTCCAGTTGGGATGGTGGGGCATCTCCAGGAGGAATGGGGGCTGGAGGTGTGGAGAGCCCTGTGGCCAGCTTGTGCCTCTTGCTCCACCCCAGCAGAACACGGCTGCTCCTCAGACCTTCTCAGGGAGGTCCGCACTGCACTTGGGTGCCTGACCTTGCTGTTATTAGTGGAGTTTCTTATTGAGGGAAGAGTCAGGTGACCTTGAGTCCTTTACTCCCCATCTCTAAACTTTTTAGTGAAAGAAGGGGTTTAACCTAGATGGTCTCCAACCAAGCCCCTTCTAGCATTTCTATTAATGGATGGAATCAGACACTGCATCTCCCCTACCTCTCTACTGCCACAGTGGTTTCAGGTTCCTGTCACGCCCTTTGTCTTTCCATCTCCCCAGGGCTCCCATGTACAGTGGTGCAGGGCATTCACCTCACAGGGGCACCCAGCCAAGGGAGTAAGTGGAGGCTCAAATCAAGCCCATAGTCTGCTCCACAAGCCATGTGCCCTGGCTGGCTCAGGGATGCATTTACCCAAAGTAAAGAAGGCCTTTTTCCAGCTTGTTCTGAGGTGCAGTATGGATAGCCCCCACTCCCCTGTCCTATGCTCACTCCATCTTCTGCTCTGTGTTCCTTTTGTCTTACCGTCCCCAGCCTCAAACAGGGCAGATCTGAGGGCAGCATTTACACGACAGGCCTGGGGGAGGGCGGGAGGCAGCAGCTGCCTCATCTGTGAGCTCTGCCTCCCAAGCCCTGTGGTGCTTTTCCTCTCCTTACCAATGCTGCGGGTTGCCTCTCGAAATTGCTCTGCCGTCATTAACACTGCAGATTAGGTCAGATGAGAGTATGTTTGCAGTCTTGGATGGCAAAGACAAAACGCTGATGCTGATTATTCCAGATCTTCTGGACATGGCCCATTCTGTGCTCACAGTTTGTAATCAGAGGGACAAGCATTGGTTACATGGTGGGGTGGGCAGAGCTGTGGTTGGCTCTAACCTGGTTGCCAGGCCCAGACAACACGTCTGCAGTGCCTGATGGCCTGCCGGCTGGCTTGCCTAAATATCACAGGTGACCTCAGTTACTTGACACTTATCATATCCCTCGAAGAAGAAATGACCTCTCCAATGTCAACACCATAGACTGCTTTTGAACCATCAGCAGTTCATTTGCGCGAGCACTGTGAGCATTTTGCTCTGGGCCTGATCAGCAAGTTTTGTGTTCTGCGGTCACTGGTTAGCTATGTAGCTATGGGGTGTCTTTCAGACCACCCCTCCTTCAGTGTCCCCTTCTGAAAAGCCTCTGTGCCCAGAGGAGGCCAAGGCCCATGGCCTTGCATCATGGCCCCTCACCTTCTGGCCTCATATTCTATCTCTGCCACTTTCATCCTGTGCTCCAGCTACACTAGGGTCCCCAAACACAGCTCTCTGGCCCTTAATCATGCTGGTCCCCTGCCAGGAGCACCTGTTCAGCCCTGTCTTCCAGGCAGAAGTTAGTTCATCATCCGTAGCAGCCACTGTCCTGTCTGTACCCTCACCTTTACCACTTCAGTGCACTCCAGCCCCACATCCAACTGTCAGCACCTGTACTTCTTTGCCTGATGCTTTCTCTGGCTTCTGGAACCTGCATTGCCACTTTGTGCTGGTCAGGCCAGAAGTGTCAGGGAATTAAAGCCCTCCAGAAGCGGCCCTCAGCCACTGAGCCAGTGACTGATGAAAGTTGGTGTATACATACCCCTACTCCCTCGCCCCTCTGGTGGGCTAAGTGTGAGGTGTGTTTTGTATGGTCTCCTAGAGCTCCTCAGTGGGAATGAGCCTTAGTTGCCCACAGTGATAACTGGTTTGATAAACCACCCTTATAGGCTGCCTTCCTTACCTCACCTCCACACTCCCCACATAGCATTTCCTTAATCTCCCCAATAAACTGCTCACATTTAAATCTTTCTCTCGGGGTCTGCTTCTGAGGGAACCAAACAGACATCATCAATGTCCATCTCAGTGTCACCTCCTTTTTGCAGTTGCTCCTGACCCTCCCTTGTGCCCACTCCTGGGGTAGAGCTGTTGGTCACTCTTCTCTACTCTCTGGGCCCTTTATACCTACCTCAACAGCACTCCTCATGCTGCATTGTCATTTATTTTCTGCATGTCCTGGGGTCCCCACTGGCCTGGAACTCTTTGGGGACAGATACTATGTCCTTTTCACCTCTTTATTCTCTGAACCTAACACAGCACCTGGCACAGAGATGGTGCCCAGTATAATTTTTTTTCCCCAAAGAGCCAGCCATGGAAATGCAATGACTGAGGGGGAACGGAGAGAAACAGACAAGTTCCAGAATTTTTCTAGAAAGAGAATCAGGGGGTGCTGTCACATTACAAGGTTATGTGACCAGATGCTGTCACATTACAAGGTTATGTGGTAGAACTTCAGTCTCACCACTCACCTGCTTAATTACCTACAATGGATCCCACCTGTTGTCCTCCTCAACTGGGCCTAATTTCATGGATGACTTTTAAGACCCTCCATCATCTCGCCCCATCCTAAGAGGCAGTCAAGGTTTGTTCAGTCAGGCTTTGGTCTCAGTGGCTGGGGTTCAAATTCTCACTCTGCCAGTTCCCAGCTGGGTGATCATGGGCGAGTTACTTAGCTTCCCTGGGATAATAATACCTTGTGCCTGTACTTATTTTGAGAATTTATAATCACGCATAGTCCTTGTGAATATATTTAAAACCACTGAATTGTACACAAAATGGTGGAATTTTGTAGTACGCAAATAATATCTTAAAAATTAAGCATGGTGTCTGGCCCAGGATAGTCTCTTCGAAAACGGAATGGTGGTTATCACTGTTACCAAGGAAGTTTTCCAAGGGGCCCTAGCACCTGGCCGGGCACAGGGCAGGTATTCTGTAAATACTGGTAGAATGAATGGATAATATATTCCACAAGTATGTCTGGAACATGTGTAGGACAGGTATGGGGTGGGGGAGGGAACAGAGAGTCCAAGCCCAGTTTTGCATCCTTCAGAAAAGGAGGCCCGACTTATCCTGCAGAGAGGGTCGTAAGCCCAAACCGGAGAGTGGAGCCTTCTGACGCAGCAAGCCCCCGCTGCCCTGGGCATCCCAGCGCCTTTGTTCTTGCTGTCCGGTCCCAGATTGCAGAACACACTGCAGCCAATCCTGAGCCATGGGTAAAAGGAAAACACTTAACCCAGGCCGATGAACGTGTTCTTATTTATCTATGACTCTGGCTGTATCTGATGTTCTGGGAATTGACTTCAAACAGAATCTCGAGGCGCCTGTTAAGGCCCAGCTGCCAAAGCCAGGCCCGCGGGGCGTGGCTTTTCCAGGGCCAGCCTCAGGCTCTAGGCCTCGCCAGGACCCCTCTCCGGGGCACAGGGGCGCGTCGCATCCAAACGCCGGGCGGTGGGCGCGGAGGAGGTTTCAGCTCCGCAAGGGTGAGACTGAGGCTGAGGAGGGGTCGCTGGAGATTTCCAGGAGACGACCGTCTGTGCGAAGCCCTGGAGATACGCCACAGCACACCCAGAAGGGCGAAACTGGGGCAGGGTGGGGCCGCAACGGGCCTGGCTGGGAGGGGGCCCGCCTGAGAGGTGCCTCAACTCTCTCCTCGCTCCCACAGCTGGGATCAGAGACCAGCACACAGCAGGCGCCTACTTGGTGCAGGTTGCAGAGAACCCCCGGGGATCTCGGGCCACCCTCTGTCTGGCTGGAGGAAGCTTCTAGACCTGGGGGCTGGTTAAGCCGTGTGGTCACGACGGGCCGGGGATGGGGAGGGCACTGTCGCGTGGCTTAGGTGGCTGACTCCGCGTGGCCAGGCACGGCAAGAACCAGAGGCGGATGGGGGAGCGCCCATGCACCCACTCTGCCTAGGCCTAAGGACCCTCACTGGGAAACCGAGGCGGCTCCTCCAGACACCGGGGTCGGCCCCACATGCTTCCCCAGGAGATGTGTAATCTGTTTCTGGACTGAGACCTGCCCTCCGTTGGAGCGCACCCTCAGCAAAGATCCCCCGCTCCAAACCTCTGGTTGGGGGTTGCTGTCTCTTTTGCACAGGTCCCTCCCCACCCCCGCTCCG
>NW_020175393.1:4307077-4352700 GCF_003031525.2 Neophocaena asiaeorientalis asiaeorientalis | reverse complement strand
ACCCCAGCCCCCTCCTGTATCCTCTGCCCCCGCTCCCTCCGCCCCGCTTCCCTCTCTCACTTCCCACGCCCCCTCTTCGCTCTCCTCTTTCCTCCCTTTGCCGCCCAGCCCCGGCTCCGGAGTTGGGGGAGAGCCCAGGGTTTCGGTTGCTCCGGAGGAGGCGTGAATCGCGCAGGGATTTACTAATTTGGGGTGGAGGGCGCCGTGGGCTATGGAGCAGCCCGAGGACATGGCGTCGCTGAGCGAGTTCGACTCCTTGGCGGGCAGCATCCCGGCCACCAAGGTGGAGATCACCGTGTCCTGCAGGTGAGCCGCCCGCTGGCCCTGGCCCCCGGCCCCGCCCCTGGCCCCGGAGCCCCTGCGCCCCTTTGGCTCCGACCATCTACCTCCGTGCGCCCCCTTCCAGAGTGTCCTCTTCTCCAGGACGCCCCTTTGCCTTTCCTGCAAGAGCCCCTGCCCAGCCACGGGTGGCGACCGCGGAATGGGAAGCCAGGCTTAGGGTCGTATCCCAGAAAGTTTGCACTCTGGGCTGTTGTTGAGAGGAGAGAAGACACAGGCCCGTGTGGGGAGAGGGAGGGAGTGAAAGGACATAGCAGGGTCTTCACAGCAGTCTATTTCTGATCATCCCCTCCCCAAATCCAGAAGAGAATGATTTGCCTCATCCCTCCCAGGCGTGCCCAGCCTCTGCATTTTGTGCCCTCCTTCCCTCTCTTCTCCCCCCTCCTTTGCCCCAACACCCTCACCCTCTCCTCCCTTACCCACCCACCATTCTAGACCCCAGGATTTGAAAGCCTTTCTTCACCTCCAACAACAAAACTGACTCTCAGGAAAGGATCAGATTGACTTATTCATCCTGAGATGTGGATAATTGATAATGACTTAAAGTTGCACCATTAAAAAAACAATAACTGGGGGTACAAAATCTTAAGCCAAAGGACTAGAACGATGAGTGTGGAATTTTAGAGTCCAGCAGGGGAGGGGGAGGAGAGTTTTTGTGGGCTGCCACCCCCAAATCCTCAGTCGTGTCACACAGGCTTTGGGAGTCACTTCTCCATCTAAGCTGGGTCTCCCCCAGGTTCTCCTATGTGAGAGGAAGGCTGCCCCAGGCAGTAAGGGATACAAATGGGGAAGGGGGAATTTATCCCTAGTGCAGTCACCCTGTGGCTGGCCTAGGGTCACTGCCTTGCTGGGATTGTGAGGGGGCCCTGTGGCCTACGCAGAGGCCACCTCTTGAGTTTCCACTGGAAATGCCATTCCCCTGCCCCAAGTGACCAACAGCATTTCCGGGGTCCTGGGTGTGCACTTGTTCCAAATCGCCCAGGCCTCTCTTTGATCGGACCTTTCACCCACCCTCATGGCACCCCAACCCTGTGTTCCCAAGTTGTGGCATTGGGGAGGTGTAGATGGAGCCAGGGGAACTGGGCTGGGATGTGAAAGAGGGAAGGACTTGGCGGGGGGCTGCGGTTTAGGGTGAGTGGGAGTGAGGGCTGATGAAGTTGAACATAGCTGGCCCCTGCATCAGGCCCTTCTGGGGGCTCCTGTGATAACCCCACATATCTCCCCTATGGTCCCACATACGGTTTTGTCAGAATTATCTCCCAAGGCCATTTTGCCATTACTCTGCTGGGAGATTCCTGACTGCCCATTAGCTCCGGCCTCACCTCCTCAGCCATCCACAGCTGCCCCAGCCTGTCCTCCCTTCCCTGCTGGTGCATAGCCCTGCACCAGATGCTCCTTCCCAGCCTTCAGTCATGCCTGTGTCGGAGCTGTCTTGGGAGGCTTTTCACCTCAGAGCCTCTGAACAGCACAATCTCCATCCATATCTCACCCTGCCTTCATCTCTGCCAGTTTGTGTCCCCCCATCCTGAAAAGCCTGGCCTCGTGCTCCCCACTTCCAGCCATCCTCACCCTTGAGAGACACGCAGCCCAAATCACTGCCTTCTGTGTTCCCTGGGTCCTGAGCACTCAGCCTGGGCCACTGGGTCTCTCACATATTGAGCACAAAACCTCTGAAGACATCTCAGGTGTGTAGACTTCATTCCTCTTCCCCCAAAGCAACTTTGTAAGCATTTGAGGGCAGCGATCCCCGCCCTGACTCAGACCCACGAACCCAGAGGAGGCAGAGGGCACAGGGCATTGTGGCTTTGGAATCAGATACTTTAAAATGGAATTTGCTCCACCACTTGGGGCAAACTTTTAGCCTCGCTTTCCCCCATTTGTCAAGTGCAAACAACGAACCTGTTATTCGTGGAGAAACCTTATTCACAGAGGTACCCCTCATGCTTGGAAGCATGGCTGGCATATAGTAGGTCCTCACCGAATACTGTTGGAGGACTTAATTTACAGGAGTAGAGGATCATGAAGCATCCAGCATGCTGCTTTGCACTTGCTTCGCACACAGTAGGTGCTCAATAAATAACTACAGTGATTATTGTAAGGCAGTAGCACTTGGCCCCTCCTGTTTGCTCTCTGGAAGCAGAGGTGTCCAAAGACTCAAACCTTTTGCCTAAGCAGTACCTAGGGATGCAGTTGAGTTCCTGGGGGATGTGGTTCTGGGATCAACCCTGGTGTTCATTCCCTTTCATGGGACATCAACCTGAGAAGGGCATGACCCAGGCTCTGCTCCTGCCCTCCCAAAAGCCAGAGAGTGGGGAATAATGAGTTTTGGTAGGAAGGGGTGAGGAGGGAGGAGTCACCTGGAACGGAAGGGAGGCAAGAAAACAATGTGGATAAACTTGAAATTGTAAATCCATCTCTTTGCCTCAGCCAGGTCTAACTATCCAGTTTCTAGAACAGATCGAGAGAGGGAGAGAGAGAAAAGGAAAAGGAGGCAAGGAGGAGGAGGATGGGGAGGAGGGAGAGCTGCACAGAATGGCTTTCTCCAGCATATTCTATACTCCATGGCCACCAGTTAATGAGAGCCAAGGCCTCCTCCCCTGCATCTCATGGTCAGCATTCACTGAGCCCGGGGGAGGAGGCTACAGGGTGCCCCTGCCCTGAGCATCTAGGTAACACCTGCTGGTGGGCAGGGAATAGTAGGGCAGGCAGAGGGGTTGGTGGACTGAGAGCTCCAGGGGGCTTCAGAATGGGCAGCTGGGGATGAGGGGTCCAGTGTTTCAAAGGAACTGGAAACTAGCATTCCTGGGAGCTAGTTCCCTTCCCTTCTGCTCCTTAGGAAGGTCCCTGCCATCCCCTGCAGCCCTAGGAGGTCTCTGCTGTTGCCTAGGGGAGGACCTGACCCCCACCCTGCCTATCCTAGGACACTCCTAGCTGAGCAAAGCTGCCTGGCACAGGGACATGTCTGAGCCCTAGCACAGGACCACAGCAGAGGCCCATCCAAGCCTCTGCTGAAGGCAGGTGACACTGTAGGATGGATGTGTTTGGGCCCCTGCTTCTTTGTGTTGGGTGTCTCCTGGGCTAATCTATAGTCTACTCCCAAACAATTGTTTTCACTGATTTAGGTAAACTCGGGCCAAAGATTTTAAAGCCTCTGGTTGTCTGGCTCAATGCTTGTGAGAACGTGAGTCTATGGGGTCTGTCTACCTGGGTTCAAATCCCTGTGATTTTGGGAAAAGCACTTAACTTGGGCTGTGGTTTCCTCGCCTGTAAAGTAAGTGTAATAATCCTTGTCACAGTAGAAGGATTAAATGGACTAAGCCGTGAATAGTAATTTATGTTGCCTATTATTTGACACCTGAAAGTAAATAAAAATCTGTCTCTATAGCTGGTTTGTGTGGGTTCTGGAGATCTGATCCATCTAGAAAGTTCTGTTTCCCCCCACCCCCAGCTTTATTGACATATATTTGACATACTGTGTACATTTAGAGATTCTGAGGGGTTGTTTTGGGAGTAAGGTAGATGGTTTGTGAAACCAGATTCCAGCAGGCATCGTAGAAAGTGTGAGCCACGAGCTTCTCTTTTCTCTGTTGGTCTGTTCCAGACCTTTCCTGACTATTAGCCTCCCTGCAGACCCAGTCAAAACTCACCTGTCCAGTATCCTGTTCCCAAGGGCCCCACTATTTCTCTATGCCTCGTCTGATGCAGGGATCCAGACCAGTGTGTTGGTTAGAAAGAGCAATTTGCATTTTTTATGTAACAGGAAACCTGTGCACTTCCGCGGGGTCTTGCTGGCAGAACCACTGAACGATTCTACATGGCGGGGCTCCTGAGACCCACAGGGAAGGCAAGGAGGGGACAGTCCAGAGGCAGGTGGTGGCTTAGCCCTGCTGGGATCTCTCAAGCAGCTGCCCTCTCCCCTCCAGCTGACGTGGGGCTGGTGGGCAGCTGTTGCCTCTGCCCCAGAGATGTTGTTTTCTGCTGTCTGTTCAGGTTGGCATTTTGGAGAGGCAGCCTAGCTCAAGAGCTGTGCCCTCAGCCTCTCAGAAGGGGTGTGAATGGGCTCAGAACACTGTCTTCTGACAGGCAGGGGGAGGGTGGCTTTGGGGGAAGGAGGAGCCTGGGGGCAGTGTGGCAGCTGTTAGAGCCATTGCTAGGAAAAAGAGGTCTATTCAGCCACTGACTACATTAAGATACTGTTTAGTGGAGCCAGAGGAATAAAAACAGTGGGATTTATTGAGTGCTTACTACATGCCAGGCATTAACATCTGTACTAGGCTGAACCATATGCAATTGCCTGTACTCAGCTGTTTTTAACCTATCCAATAGCAATTTGGTACAAACTCAGACTATTATATTAGTTTTCAATTGCTGCATAACAAATCACCATAGTCCTAGAGCTTAAAACAACAGCCATTTATTATCTCACAGTTTCTGTAGGTCAGAAGCCCAGGCACAGCACAGCTGACTTGTCTGCTCTGGGTCTCTCCAAGCTGAAATCAAGGTGCCTGCAGGGGCTATGATCTCATCTGAGGCTTGGGGTCTAAGCCAAGCTCATTTAGGTTGCTGGCAGAGTTTAATTCCTTGCAGCTGTAAGGTTAAAGTCCTGTGTTCTTTTTGGTTGTTGGTTTGGGGCTCTTAGCTCCTACAGGCTGCCCTCAGGTCCAGCCATGTGGGCCTCTCACAACATGGCAGCTTCCCTCTTCAAAGCCAGCTGGATAATCTCTCCAGAGTCTGCTACTTGATATAAAGTAACAGAAGTGAGTATCCTATCATATTCCCAGGTCCCACTCACACTCAAGGGGAAGGGATTGTGCAGGCTTGCACACCGGGGGTGGGAATCGCAGGGACCATCTTAGATTTCTGCCTACCACAATTACTGCATCTTTTTTAACCTTACAACAATCCTATGAACTAGAAAAATACTAGTAGTATTTTCCCCTTTTTGCTGATTAGGAAATCGGGGCTCAGGTTAAGGAACCGGCCCAAGGCTGTATAGTTAGTGTGTTTTGGAGAAGGGGATCCAAATCCAGTTTCTTCAGACTTCAAAACCTTGAGAGCCTCTTGAGTTTGAGGATTGGGGTCTCCAAGGATGAGAATCATCGTAGGGCCTGGGTACCAACCATGGTAGATGTAGCCAAGAAGTAGGTACTCTGTCTCCAAGGATGAGAGGCATTCCTTGTTCAGGGATGCCAGGCAAACCCAGAACCAGAGAAATCCCTAGGGAGCAGAGACCAGAGAGAGTCATGGGATTGCAGCTGGCCTTCCCTGGCATCTAGACCATATGGTAGTAGCTTACCATTTGTCCTCTTCCAGCCCACAGGTCTCCCTGCTCAGACCTAAGTCCATTGCTGGAGATGACCTACCATTGGGAAGAGAGGGTGGGGAGGAGGGGAGGGGAATAAGGCTGGAACAAGTTTGGGGCACAGAGGAATCAGATTCAGTTAGGAATTCTTCGGCTGTAGGTAACAGAAAATCTGATGGTAGGTCAAGCCCAAAATACATTTATTTTTCTCAGATCACAGTGAGTCTCTACGTAGGTTATCTCAGTTCCGATTTGTCAGCTCACTTTGCCATCAAGGATGCAGCTGTCTTTCTATTCTGCCATCATCCAAATGGTGGCCTCATTGTTACAAAATGACTGCCTCTTTTCTAGGTATCACAACCACATCCAAAGACAGGAAGCAAGACATTGGACCAAAGGCCTCTCTCTGAAAATTTCTTTTTATCTAGAAAGCACAGTCGCTCCCAAAATCTCTCAGCAGACTTCCCCTTCTATTTCAGTGGCCAAAGGCAGGTCTCATGTCCACCCCAGGCCAGTATATTAGTCAGTTTGGCTGGCAAAACAAAATACCATAGACCGGGTGACTTAAACAAGAGAAAGAAATATTTATTTCTCACAGTTTTCAAGGATGGAGGTCCAAGATCAGGGTGTCACATTCTGGTAAGCCCTCTTTCCTGGCCTCAGATGGCCACCTTCTCACTGTGCTCACATGGCAGAGAGAGAAGGTGAGAGCAGAGAGCAAGTTCTTCTTATAAGGGCACTAATCCCATCATGAAGGACCCACCCTCATGACCTCAAATAACCCTAGTTACCTCCCACAGACCTCATCTCCAATACCAGCACATTGGGGGTTAGTGTTTCAATGTATAAATTTGGGGGGTTACACAATCAGTCAACAGCAACAAAGGACAGGAGCCTACCTTCTCTGACTTTAGGCCATCTGCATCAGATAACTGAACCAGTGTGGATTCTATTAGGAAGGGAGTGAGGAATGCTTGCTGGGTGGACAGCCATGGCCTCTGCCACAAGGAGGCTTTCCAGGTGACCCACAGACTACCTGAGATCCCTGGGGCTACAAGGGGCCTCGAGTTTGGTGTCTTTGAGGACTGACTCCTCAGATTTTCCTGCAGTCAGTGGACAGCCAGTGTTAAGTGACTGGGGACTGATTTTCCAAGCACAGCTTGGTTGGACCCCTGACAGCCTCTTTTCCTGCTAGTTTCCTGGTCAAGAAAAAAAGACTTAGTGTGATTCCAAAACATTGCAAGGTGCCTCTGTCTCCTAATGTCACTCACCTCTGCTGGCCTAGCCTAGTGCTCCCAGTAGGAGAAATTTTAAGACTTGATGAATGGGATGGGGGGTGGGCGTGAGGGAGAGAAAAATCAAGCACACTTCCTACATTTCTGTTGTAAGCTATTGGCTTCACAACTGCACAAGGCAGGTATGTGACTGCGTGCACAGATGAGGAAACTGAGGTTAAGTAGCTTGTGCAAGGTCACAGAATTACCATGTGGCTGTGTGGAGATTCTAGTTTGAATGGATCTGAGGCCAGAGCTCAGGCTGTTTTTCCTCGGTCACGTAGCTTAAGAGGGACAGTTATTACAATAATTAATAATAACAAAAATGCAAATAGCTCCAGGAAGGAGAGCTCTTTAAGCCACGTGAAAATTGCCTTTTAGACCTTGCTGAGGTTGCCTGGCAGGGAGACAGTGCACGGGAGTGAGGAACAGGATTTGAAAGGGGAGATGGGCGAGTGCCAGGGGCTGGATGCCAAGGTCCCTCTCCTTTCCTGGGATTACTTCTGCCTGTTAGGACAGGGAGCAGGGCAGGGAGAGATGGGAAGCCCTCCAGTCCTCTTCAGCTGTTCCTTTGAGAGCACCCCTGATGAAGCTGGGGGTAGGAAACGGGAGAGTGAGGATGTGAGGGGCACTGCTGGTGGGGATTTGGGAGACCCTGGATTTTAGTAATGCAGGCACCTCTGAATGGTCTCTGGCTTCAGAGTTCAGTTTCGGTGCTCCTGGCAAGCTGGGTGACACTGGCACACCTCAGCCCCAGCTGTCTTGCCTGTACAATGAGGCAATGTCTACCTCCCAGCGTTGATACATAGGGTGAACAGGGTGTCATAGGTTAAGTACACAACAAAGGATTTGGTGCCGATTATATCCACGGTTAATGTGGCCCCCTCCCACCCTCTTTGCCTGCTTGGGGTTAACCAGATGTTTGGTGTTAAAGTGCTCCATGGAGAAATAGGGTGCATCTGGAGGGCCCCTCAAGCTTCGGGGTCTCTCCAGCCTCTTCAGGATTCCTGTTTTTCCCTGATAGTGGTTTACCTGTCCCCAGTCTGCTCTCCTCAATGAAGGCTATACAACAGCCAGGTGGACCCTGATGGGCGAGGACATGAAGGTGCTCGAGGTCCTGATCAAGCCCAGCAGTAGGGAGCAGGGAGGGGAGAACATGGGGATTCCCTAGAAGCCACCTTATTCTCCACAGGGCTTTTGTGAGCACTTATTGTATGCCAGGCACTTAAATGCAAATTAGTATGTGCCAGACACTGTTCTGTTTTGCATATATGAACTCCATTAATTCTCAGAAAACCTGTAGGAGAGAGGGACTATTATTACTCCCACTTTACAGATGGGGATACTGATGCATAGAGAGGCTAAGTGAGGTCATACAGCTAAGGGGTAAAGCTGGGTTTTGGACCCAGCATTGAAGATCCAAGCTATGTGCTCATCACCACCAACTTTTTGTCAGAGGTTGGAGGGATGATTAGGGAGGCTTGTTGCAAAGAAGTTAAACCATATTTTTGGGGACTTCCCTGGTGGTCCAGCGGTTAAGAATCCACCTTCTAACGCAGGGGACGCGGGTTCCATCCCTGGTCGGAGAACTAAGATCCCACATGCCCCAGGGCAACTAATCCTTTGCGCCACAACTACTGAGCCCGCACACCACAACTAGAGAGCCCACACATCACAACGAAGAGCCCTCACACTCTGAGTCCGTGCACCACAACTACAGAGAAGCCCGTGAACCGCAACTAAGACCCGACGCAGCCAAAAATAAATAATTAAGAAAAAAAAAAAACCCAAAACAAACAAAAGAACCCCATATTTCCTTAGCCTTTGAACCTCAGGAAGCTCTTTGGGAATATGATGAAAATTCTGCCAAAAATGAATGCATCCATATGGACCAATATGCCACATTTTGCTTATAGTTTCAGGGGGGTCCATGGACCTCTATTAGGGACCGCCAGTCCAGGAAAAGCTGAGATGAGTGTTCTTGGTGCGTTTCCTTTTATTCTATAGCCAGAGTCATTTGCTAGTAAATCCACGGAGCGTGTATGGGCTTCGTTTAGAGACAACCTGAATGTGTGATAATCAGTTTGCTGAGTAATTTAGCACAGGAGGGACTGTGTCTACCCGCTCGGACTTCCTGAGGCACGGCTGTGTCTCTTCTCAGACTGGGACTCCCTGAGGGCAGGGCTGTGTCTCCCCTCAGACTTTTGCTCCCTGAAGTGAGGGCTGTATTTCCCCTCCGAGTAGGCCTCCTAAAGGCAAGGCTGTTTTCTCCCTCTCAGACTGAGGCTCCGTGAGGGTAGGATTGTGTTTCCACAGGCTGGGGCTCCATAAGGGTCAGGCTGTGTCTCCCCTCAAAGTGGGGCACCCTGAGGCAGGACTGCGTCTCCCCTCAGACCGGGGCTACCTGAGGACGGGGCTGAGTCTCCCTTCAGACCGGGGCTCCCCGGGGGCGGGGCTGTGTCTCCCCTCAGACCGGGGCTCCCCGAGGAGGGGGCTGCGTCTCCCCTCAGGCCGGGGCTACCTGAGGACGGGGCTGAGTCTCCCTGCAGCCCGGGGCTCCCCGGGGGCGGGGCTGTGTCTCCCCTCAGACCGGGGCTCCCCGAGGAGGGGGCTGCGTCTCCCCTCAGACCGCAGCTACCCGAGGACGGGGCTGTGATTCCCCTCAGACCGGGGCTTCCCGAGGACGGGGCTTTGACTCCCCTCAGACTGGGTCCCCCTGAGGGCAGGGCCGTGTTTCCCCTCAGACCGGGGGCTCCCTGAGGACAGGGCTGTGTCTCCCCTCAGACTAGGGCTCGCTGAGGACAGGGCTGTTCTCCCCTCAGACCGGGGCTCCCCGGGGGCGGGGCTGTGTCTCCCCTCAGACCGGGGCTACCTGAGGACGGGGCTGTGTCTCCCCTCAGACCAGGGCTTCCCGAGGACGGGGCTGTGTCTCCCCTCAGACCGGGGCCCCCTGAGGACAGGGCTGTTCTCCCCTCAGACCGGGGCTTCCCGAGGACGGGGCTGTGTCTCTCCTCAGACCGGGGCTTCCCGAGGATGGGGCTGTGTCTCCCCTCAGACCGGGGCCACCTGAGGACGGGGCTGTGTCTCCCCTCAGACTGGGGCCACCTGAGGACGGGGCTGTGTCTCCTCTCAGACTGGGGCTCCCTGGGAGCGGGGCTGCGTCTCCTCTCAGACTGGGGCTCCCTGGGAGCGGGGCTGCGTCTCCCCTCAGACCGGGGCTACCTGAGGACGGGGCTGTGTCTCCCCTCAGGCTGCAGCTCCCTGATGGCATTGCTGTTTTTCCTCCGACAAGACTCCCTGAGCGGAGGGCTGCATCTCTTCCTCTTTCTGACTGGAGAGCCCCAGCTTGTATTCTGATTCTTGTAAGCTTCTCATTGCGAAGGTGTCACCCTCAGGCCCTGTCCTTTAGCACCAGGCAGGAGCTCTCATTTCAGCCTTTCCAGTGCTTTCTGTCTTTGCTGGGGTCTTCTCAACGCCCAGGGCATGGTCGTTCTTCCTGCAACTGTTTTTGAAATGATTTTGGGGGGGAGAGCCGTGAGGAAAAGAGCATTTTGCTCTGCTCCCTGATCTTGATTTAAGGAACAAAAGAAGCCAAGCTTTAGGCTGTCACTAGGACATCTGAAGAATTTTATGCTTTTTTGGGGGGAAAAATACATTTGCCTGTTGGAAAAAAGTCTCTTTGAGCTCTCCAAAGAAAGATAGTGGAGAAAAGCACTTACGGGCTGGTCTCTCTGTGTCCTTGCGGTTTGAGCCCTGCTTCGCGTTGGAAGACCTGGTTTTTTACCCCTTGGCTTCTTACTGGCTCTGTGCCTGTGGGCAAGTCACTCACCATCTCTGAGCCTTGGCGTCCTCAGTGGATCAACCCCAACGGGGCACTGGGAGTGTATGTGATGGGATGGGCTTCCTGGGACCTGTAAGTCCCAGAAGTGGCTTGTGTCACCTGTCCTGTCTCTCCTTTGTCACCGAGTGAGCCTGAGCACTCACCAGGAGAATGACCGCTCCGCTCAGCACCAGGCCGATGATGAAGACTAACCTGTGTGATGAGCCTCACTCTGTCCAAGTGCTCCACAGCAGTCCTAAGGGAGGAACTGTTTTTTAACTCCACTTTACAGGTGGGGAAACTGAGGCACAAGGAAGGCAAGTAACTTGTCCAGAGGTGGGATGTGAACCCAGCTTATCTGACTGCAGTCCATATACTTAACCATTAGGCTCTACAGGGAAGAGGAAGTATAGGGGCCGGCCCTGAGCATGACCATGTTGGGAGACAAGAGGCTTGCTCACCCATTGGCCATTCCTTTTGGTTTTCCTTCATCCATCCAATTTGCCAGGACCCTGCTCTGAGTCAGGTGCTAGGCTGGCCTGGAGCAGAGTTGGGGTCCCTGCCCCGTGTGAGAGACAGAGGCACCCCTGATTTTGCAGTCCAGGGTGTGCTGAGTATGGTAATGGGTCCTATAAGTCAGAGGATGGCACAGTACAGGCCAGAGAGAGCTCAGAGGAAATGGTTGTTGGTCAGTGTCTGTCCAAGGAAGGCAGAATTGAGGAGAATGAACAGGAATGGTTCTGGAAGGATGGTAAGGATAATCTCAGCAGAGTAGGGGGAAGAGGGTTTGCATTGTCTTCAGGTGCCATAGCCAGGATGACCCATGCCACGTGGCTCAGTGAGAGTCCGGAGGGTCACTGGGCAGGGAGCCACTGAAGCTAGGTGACTGGGTTCTATTTCTTAGTCCAGCTGTGTGCCTCTCGCCCAGGCAGGTCCCATCTGCTTCTCTTTGAAGATAAGACCCCATATATCTGTATCTCTCTCTCTTTCTGTCAATCTCTCCCTCTCTCTCTCTCTCTCTCTCTCTCTCTCACACACACACACACACACACACACACACGGTCTCACTCTCTTTCTCACTAGCTTAGACATGACTGAACCTGAGTTCCAGAACTAAACTTGGAGGAGGCACAGACCTTGGAGAAGTCAATTGCCTTCTCTCCGAGTCTCACACTCCTGATTTATAAAGGAATTAGAAAAGGTGACCTCTGAGGTCCCTTCCAGATTGAACATTCTAGAATTTTATGTAATTATAGAATTTCATTACAGAATTCAAAGATAAACCTCAGCACTTGCTTTAGTAGGAGTCCCCCTCACCCTGCCCCCTCTTTCTCCATCCCCCAACCCTCTGTATTACTTTCCAGCTCCTCACCACATCTCAAGTTCCACCACTGTAGAGGCATCTTTGGAATTTAGGCATTTTGTCCTTTGTTTAAATCAAGACAGACACTCCTGCCCTGAATCCTAGCACACTACCAGGAGGGGAGGGTCAGCCCAGGTCCAGGTCAGCCCATCTCGGTGTGGATGAGCATATATCAAATTGGTATCTTACCTGTAGCTCCTGCTGCCTACTTTTCAGAGCTGCCTTTGTATCATTTCATCTGATGCTCACTGCAGTGGGCTGGGAGGTTTATCAGAAGGTTTCCAAAGGGACAGCCGCTGGGAGCAGGTCTGGGAGAGGGGTGATGGAGGCCAGCAGAAGGGTCCTGTGCCTTTGGGTCATGGAGGGCTAGCAGGGTAGCTGCCTCTGGGGAGAGGACCCTGAATGAAGAGACTGGAGCAGAGGATGGGAATCTGGTCGGGGACCAGAGCTGGTATGATTGATGAGCACCATCTGGGACCTCCCCGGGTAGCAGAGGATGCCGTATCCTGGCACCAGGCTGCTGTTGCATCTATCTGTCTGTTGGTTGGTCTTTGGCTCCCACCTCAGAGTGGGGAGCATGGGTGGTGGGGTTGACTGTGGGTCAAGTTGTCCAGACAGCCTGTCACTGCTGATGGCTTCAGTGATGGTGACTTAGGGTGAGGTCTCCTTCTAGACCTTTCTGGCTTTGCCACTGCTTGTGCAGCATGGCTACTCCCTGCCCCTCCCTGGGCCTCAGTTTCCCCCTCCTCAAGGAGAAGGTGGAACAGATGATCCTGAGGGGCCCATCCAGCTCTGATATTTGGAGTTGGCTGGCAGGAAGCCACATAGCCTAGTGTTTCTCCTCTCTGGGGAAAGGGTGCAAGGGACATCGGGGCCCATGGGGGAGTAGGGGAGTGGAGGCGGGGACGAGAAGACCCCCGGGGACATATGGGAGGCAAGTGGGACATGGGTAAGATGGTTGGCAAGGGCAGAGCTTGACCTTAGGACAGTGTAGGAAGGAGTCAGTAGCTCCAACAGGTGGGAGGGCTCACAGGAAACCCCTTCTGCAATAAAGCCCTTGCTCGAGTCAACAAGGGTCTTCAATGAGTGGGTCTCCCGGTGGGCACCTCTGGGAGGCTGTGTGAAGCACAGCTCAGAGCCGTCCCGGGGGGAGTCAGGAAGCCGGGCATTTATCCTCCAACTCCTGCCCATCATTGGCTGCCGTGGGGAGTGTAAACTTCCTGGTATTTGCAGCCCTGCCTCCCCGAGAAAGCCCTTGGAAGAGAAGTAGGAGGAAACTGTGGGTGTGTACAGGAACTAGGAGGGCTGAAGGGATAGGGCCGAGCATCAGCAGCCTTCAGAGCTGGCACTCTTCTCTCTATTGTACAGATGAGGAAACAGACTCAGAGAGGTTAAGTCACTTCCCAGCCAGAGACCAAGTTTTCTTTGAGCCATGTTGCTTCCTGACAGCAGTGGGTCACTGTGGAGTGAGGGACACCAGATGTGCAGGACACGCCCTTGCCTGATCTCCCTATGATCTCCCATCTGTGAGATGGGATAATGCTTACCCAGTACTGATCTTGCAGGACAGAGTGAGAATTGGGAGCTAATATTTGCAGAACGCTTGGCGCAGTGCCTGGGGTTCAGTGAGTAGGAGCCATGATTGCACAGAGGCAGGGAAGGAGGGGCTCCGCTCCTGTTGTGAGAGCTCTCTGCCTCCAAACATTGTGTCCATCATTTTCTGTTTGTTTGTTTTTTTGGCCACGCTGTGCGGCTTGCAAAATCTTAGTTCCCCAACCGGGGATTGAACCTGGGACCCTGGGAATAAGAGCGCGGAGCCCTAACCACTGGACCACCAGGGAGTTCCCAGTCATCTTGCTGCATGAGTTCAAGTCTAATTGTTAGGACCATGTGTTAGCTCTGGCCTTGACCACAAAAGGACCCTGTTCAAATGAGTCTGCATCCCCTGGGAGGTATCATTAATTAATCCACTGGCACAGGTGAGATGATTGAATAAACTGGCTGTAAGTAGAGCCCTGAGAGAATGGTACATTAGTGGCTTGATTTCACTTTATTTTTTCAGAGACAGAGAAGTGGTAAAAGGAGAATTTCTAGAACACTTTCTACAACATTGGGCAGATTGTGTTTCGGCCCAAGAGCAAGGGGCTGTGGGATCCAGAGCACCAGGGTCCACAGGAGTGTGTGTTGGTGGCGGGGGTGAGAAGCAGGAAGCACCACACACCCTAGGAGCTGAGCTGAGGAACCTCTGGGGCCCAGCCAGCTCCAATGAACCCTAATAAACGGTGCTGAAGGAGCCTCCTTCTTCGCATTTGCCTGAAGCCAGGCCCGAGGCAGCCTCCGGATCTCAGTAACAGCCTGAATCCCCTGAGATCCTTGGGCTGTGCTAACTCCTGCTCTCTCCCCCTCTTTCAGGAACCTTTTGGACAAAGACATGTTCTCCAAGTCTGACCCATGTAAGTCCTGCACTGACAGTAATAACAGTAACAACAACAGCAATGACATTGTTTTATTTTTTTCTTTTCCATGATAGTTTATTCCAAGATATTGAATATACTTCCCTGTGCTATACAGTAGGACCTTGTTGTTTAACTATTTTATGGATAGTATTAATTCCAAACTTCTAATTTATCCCTCCCCCCTACCTTTCCCCTTTGGTAACCATAAGTTTGTTTTCTATATCTGTGAGTCTATTTCTGCTTTGTAAATAAGTTCATTTGTATCACTTTTTAGATTCTACACATAAATGATATCATATGATAGTTCTCTTTCTCTGTCTGACTTACTTCACTTAGTATGATAATCTCTAGATCCATCCATGTTGCTGCAAATGGCATTATTTCATTCTTTTTGAGGCTAATATTCCACCATATATATGTACCACATCTTCTTTATCCATTCATCTGTCCATGGACATTTAGGTTGCTTCCATGCCTTGGCTATTGTAACTAGTGCTGCTATGAACATTGGGGTGCATGTATCTTTTCAAATTAGAGTTTTCTCCAGATGTATGCCCAGGAGTGGGATTGCTGGATCGTATGGTAGCTCTATTTTTAGTTTTTTGTGTTTTGTTTTATGTTTTTTTTTTTGCCGTATGCGGGCTTCTCACTGCCGTGGCCTCTCCCGCCGCGGAGCACAGGCTCCGGACGCGCAGGCCCAGCAGACATGGCTCACGGGCCCAACTGCTCCGCGGCATGTGGGACCCTCCCGGACCGGGGCACGAACCCGCATCCCCTGCATCGGCAGGCAGACCCCCAACCACTGAGCCACCAGGGAAGCCCTATTTTTAGTTTTTTAAGGCACCTCCATATTGTTTTCCATAGTGGCTGCACCAATTTACATTCCCACCAACAGTGTAGGAGTGTTCCCTTTCTTCCATACCCTCTCTAGCATTTCTTCTTTGTAGACTTTTTGATGATGGCCATTCTGACTGGTGTGCGGTTATACCTCATTGTAGTTTTGATTTGCATTTCTCTAATAATTAGCGATGTTGAGCCTCTTTTCATGTGTCTATTGACCATCTGTATGTCTTCTCTGGAGAAATGTCTATTTAGGTCTTCTGCCCATTTTTTGATTGGGTTGTTTGCTTTTTCTGTTATTGAGCTGTATGAGCTGTTTGTATATTTGGAAATTAAGCCCTGTTGGTCGCATCATTTGCAAATCTTTTCTCCCAGTCTGTATGTAGGCTGTCTTTTTGTTTTGTTTATAGTCCTTTGCTACAACGGCATTATGACTACTACAGTAGCCAACACAGGAGCCTGTACTGAGTGCTCACTATGTACTAGGCATCGTTCCCAGTACATCAAGGCTATCTAATGTTTCACAGATACTGTCTGGAGAAAGAAAACTTGGAGGTCTGACCCTTCCCAGCCCCCGTACTTGTGAAGCCTCAACACAACCAAGTGGGTAGGGAGGGCTCAGAAGGTCTCAGCCCCAGGGAAACCAGTGCATTTAAGAGCCCCAAATATCTGTGGCCTAGGGGGATGAGCACTGATTTTGAAGCCCAGGGTTCTAGCCCTAAGCAATGCTGCTCAAGTATATGACCTCAGACAACTCATTGGCCTCCTCTGATCCTCAGTTTCCCCATCAGGGAAGTGGGGCTGATGATAATAATAGGCCCCATGAGGCCACCTTGGGCTCTAAAGGGACAAGCAGGTTTCAGATGCTCTCTCCTGCCACACCTCTGCCACTCAGTCCTCTGTCATGCACACCTGTCTACCTGCCTCACACTTTACACTTGCTCTAGCCTAGATGTGAGTGACCCCGACCCTCCTCCCAAAGGGTGCCCCTCCCAGACACACCTATGTTCTGGGCCCCCTCCTCCAAGCTGACACCACCCAGGCCCAACACTGCTACCCAGGCCATAGTGTCCTGAGGCGCCTGACCCTCCAGGGCCCTCCGCATCTGGGGCCCACACCTTCCTCTTGGCCTGGGGTGTTAACCCTTTTTTCTCTCCTCTCCTCACAGTATGCGTCATGTATACTCAAGGGATGGAGAACAAGCAGTGGCGGGAGGTAGGTACAGCCCCTCTCCCACCATGGAAACATCAGCCTGTTCCTGATTGTCTGTCTGTCTGTTCATCTAACTCTGCAGTCATCCCACCTGATGTGTTTCCAACATCAGCATCTAAACCCCCGGGAAGGATAGTAAGGCGTGCAGAGTCTTGTCCTTGCTGATGCAAGAAGAGACTAAAGGTGGAGAGAAAGTTCCTGTCCTCAGGGAGCCCCAGTCTGAGGGGGGAGACAGGGAGTCCAGGCCCACCAAGATCATGACCAGAGACATGGGTACAGCATCTAGCACCATGTCTCAGCCAGAGCAACCTTCCCGTGGTTTTTGACTAATGTGAGTGAGTGTGGCTTTAGTTAGGTGATTCTCCTGCTCAGAAACCTTTGGTGACTCCCCTCTTCTTTGAATCAAGTCTCAGCTGCTTAGTCTGACTTCCAAGCTCTGCCATAACTCAGGATGGCCCGCTTTTCCAGCCTTGTCTCAATTCCATTGTCCCCACCAGAGGCCTTTTGCCCTTGTGATAGGGTGTTTAAGGAGAGGGCAGACTTGAAGTGCTCGCTCTTAAGAATCACAGACACTTTTAGTGGGTGGCTGCTAGATACCTTCAGTCTATTCCCCACCCAAAAGACAGAGGAATCCTATTAAAACCCAAGTCAAATTCTGTCCCTCCTCTGTTCAGAACCATCCGGTAGCTCCCATCTTGCAAAACTAAAGTCTCTGTGGTGACCCAACAGGCCCTAAAGGATCTGACTTCCTTTACCTGACTGACCCATTCCCTACTGCTCATCCCCTCCATCACTCCACTCCAGTCACACCTGCCTCTTCCTGCCTCAGGACCTTTGTACTTGCTGTTCCTTCTTCCTGGAATGCTCTTTCCCCAGATGTTCACGTGGCCCCTCCACAGTTCCCTCAGATCTTGACTCAGACATCACCCTATCAAGGCCTTCCCTTGGCTACCCCATCTAACATTTCAGCCTCTCCACCCTTTCCTGCTTAATTTTGCCTCCTTATCGCTTTTCACCATAAGCCATAAACGATACTCTGGTTTACTTATTTATCTTGTTTGTCATGTGTCAGCTCCATGAGGGGAAGGATTTTCATCTGTCATTAACTCTTACATTTTGAGCACCTGGAAAGATGCCCAGCACACAGTAGGTGTTAATAAATGGCTGTTGAAGGAATGACTGGATTAGGAAAAGGAGCCAGGTGACAGAGGCTGGCAAGGATGTGGCAGCTGTTGTCTCGTTCCCGTCTCTGCTTCCTTCTTCCCTTAGACCTTCTGTGCCAGCTGGTTTTCAGGTGCAGAGAATAAAAGGGGGAACTGGTCAAGGGGGAGGGTACTTGCAGCCCCTGGCTCCTGTCTGAACAAAGAAGGAGCAGACCTCCTTACTCTTAGAGAAGAGGATCTGGCCAAGCAAGGATGAGGTCAAAGTCTGGGAGGTGAAGAATGTTTTCTTCCAGGGTTGAGGAGGTGGGAGTGAATTTACTGGACTCAGAGCTGAAGGGAGTTTCCTGTGACCTTCATAGCTGTGCTCACTCCTTCTGGTGATCAGAAGAGGCCCAAGGATGGGACAAGAGGGAATTTGACCTTGGCAGCCCTACCCATGCCCTTTTCTACCCAGACCTGGGAGGGAGGCCCAGGGGCTCCGGATAGAGACTCAGCTTGGTGTCTCCACTGAGAGAGGGAGAGGTACCAATGACTAATGGAACAGAGACAGCTCCAAAGAGCAGAAGGACACAGGTCCAGACCCCAGAGCCTGGGGAAAGGGAAGGAAGAGGAGTGGTGCATGAGATGACCAAAGCCAAGAGCCCACAGGGGCGGTGGTCCCAGGTGACTTGATGAGAATGAGAACAGCCAGTAAAGCTTCAGTAATTCAGACTTCAGAAACGAACCTCCCTTTCCTCGTTGGTGGACTGACTGGAGCATCACCTGCCCTGCTCCCTGATCTGCCCTCCCTCAGGCTTGGCAGAAGCAAGTGGCCAAAGGGAATGAATTTTATCCATAAAATGTATGGGAAATATTTCCGCAGGGGCTGGGCTAAAGTTGACTTTTTCTTCCTCTCCAATACTCTAAGCCAATTAAAGTGTAAACCAGATTGCTGGGGAAATGTTTAGCTTAAAGGAACTAATTAACTTTTGAGACCTTTTGGCCGAGCTTCATAGAGAACAGTAATGTCCTAATGTCTCGGTGATTCATTCAGGAAAGTCTGGAAGGGCCTCTTCAGAAGGGTGCTGCTCCATGAACCCTTAATTACATCCTGTAATGAGACTTGTCTCATTTGGGTCAGGGCCCATGTTGCATCTTTTTTTTTTTTTTTTTTGGCTGCGCCTTGCGGCATGCGAGATCTCAGTTCCCCAACCAGAGATTGAACCCATGCCCACTGCAGTGGAAGTGCAGAGTCTTAACCACTGGACTGCCAGGGAAATCCCCATGTTGCATCTTGTTATCACAGACACTGCAGGGTGGAGCAGAGGAACGGTGACAGGCCTTGGAATCAGATACACCTGTGCTCTCACTTCTGGCTCCAACCCTTTCTGGAACAAGTTACTTTTTTTTAAATTAATTTATTTTTTTTCCCATTAATTAATTTATTTATTTATTTTTGACTGTGTTGGGTCTTCACTGCTGCACACAGGCTTTCTCTAGTTGCGGTGAGCAGGGGCTGCTCTTTGTTGCGGTGTGTGGGCTTCTCATTGACGTGGCTTCGCTTGCTGTGGAGCATGGGCTCTAGACACGTGGGCTTCAGTAGTTGTGGCATGCGGGCTCAGTAGTTGTGGTGCATGGGCTTAGTTGCTCCATATCATGTGGGATCTTCCTGGACCAGGGCTCGAACACGTGTCCCCTGCATTGGCAGGCAGATTCTTAACCACTGAGCCACCAGGGGAGTCCCTTTTTTTTTTAATCACAGTGTTTATTTATTTATTTTTCTTTATTTCTTTATTTTTTGGCTGCATAGGGTCTTAGTTGTGGCACGTGGGATCTTCATTGAGACATGCAGGATCTTTTGTTGCAGTGTGTGGGTTCCTCGCTGTGGCGTGTGGGCTCCAGAGCAAGTGGGCTCTGTAGTTTGCGGCACGTGGTCTCTCTCATTGAGGTGCGCGAGCTCAGTAGTTGTGGTGCGTGGGCTTAGTTGCCCCAGGGCATGTAGGATCTTCCTTCCCAGACCAGGGCTCGAACCCACGTCCTCTGCATTGGAAGGGGGATTCTTTACCACTGGACCACTGGGGAAGTCTCCTGGAACAAGTTGCTTTTAACCTCTGTTTCCACATATGTAATACGGGGGTAACACCTACCTTGTAGGCCTGTGGTGAGGGCAAAGCAAGATGATGGATATAACATACCTGCTGTGTAGTCATTGTCTGGTAAATATCATTGTACAACATCATCCAGAGTGTTGGGGCCTTACTGGTCCCTCCCCCATTTCAGTCAATATTTACAACAGTAAGCATTCTTGAGATGGGGGCGGGGGGAAGAGGGAGATAGGCCAAAAGAAAAGTGTTTCACCAAAAACACAAGATGGAACTAGGGAGTTTACAGCCTAGAAGGGGAGATTCCCATGCATGAATGATGCTAACAGAGGTTGTGATGAGAGGTATTGATGAGAATAGAATGGGAGTTCAGAGGAGAGAAAATTACAGCCAGAATGTCATTTGGATTTTTCAGTGGAATTTGAACCTCAACGCCAGCCATCTGGCTAAGGGATGCATGATGTGGAGCAGAGGAGAATGTGGGTTGGAAGGAACTTCAGGGCTCAGCTGGTTCACCCTCCTCATCCTATAGAGGAGCAGGATTGGCCTCATGTGTTGGAATCAGGGAGCTGGACCCCAGTGCAGGGGCAGCGTCCACTTGGAGGAGCTGAGTCGATCTGGGTTTCAGTGAAGCCGGGGGCCATACACAAGGACCCAGCATCAAAGATGGTGGTGAGGGCTTCCCTGGTGGCGCAGTGGTTAAGAATCCACCTGCCAATTCAGGGGACGTGGGTTTGAGCCCTGGGCCGGGAAGATTCCCACATGCCGCGGAGCAACTAAGCCCGTGTGCCACAACTACTGAGCTTGCGCTCTAGAGCCCGCAAGCCACAACTACTGAGCCCACGTGCCACAACTACTGAAGCCCGTGTGCCTAGAACCTGTGCTCCGCAACAAGAGAAGCCACTGCAATGTGAAGCCTGCGCACCGCAGCGAAGAGGTAGCCCCTGCTCGCTGCAACTAGAGAAAGCCCGCACACAGCAACGAAGACCCAATGCAGCCTAAATAAATAAATAAATAGATAGATAAATAAATAGATAAGTAAATTTGTAAAAAAAAAGATGGTGGTGAAAGCAAAGGCATGGAGGTGGCTGGAGTAAGCAGGCCAGTCCAGGTCCTGCAGAGTTGGGAGATATAATACAGGGCTAATTATAAAGGAGTTGGGGTTCAGGGAAACCAACGTGGGCTGGTGAATCACAGGGGCTGGGGACAGTGGGACTACTCCAGGCCTGAGGAGGTAAGGGGTGGGGGTGGTTCCTGGAACCCCAAGGGAGCTTGTCTACAGGAGCAGGGGCCCTCAGTGGAGGGACATGGTCAGCCTGGGCAACCTCACTCTCTCCCCACCCTCTGCTCTCCTGCCTTCACCTCCCATTGGTGGAATCCCACTGGAAGACTTAGAGCGGGGAGCGGCTGTTGATCCAGTCCACACAGGTCGGCCTCCCGGGCACAGAGCAGGGTGGGGAAGGGCTGGAAGTAGATCCAGAGGGCCAACGGAGACCATCCAAAACAGAGGGTGAGCAGATGAGTGAGGCTGGTGTTCAGGGTGTGAGGCTGGTAAGATACAGGGAGAGGCAGCTGAAGGGAGCTCCTGACTGCTGGGGTCATAGGGTCAGAATGTCAGAGAGGAGACTGACCCCATTTACAAGAGACCATCAGCACCATCCCCAGCCTTCAGGGGTGACGGTGACAGAGCTCTGTTGCATGGACTACCCCTGGGACACAGGCTTCAAGCTATTTCTGTAGAAGGAAAGATACCCTCAAACATATCAAGGCCCTACTTTGCCTGGTTCTTTGTGTGACCTGCAGAGGAAAGTATCAGGAAGGGAGAGTTTAAAGAATAATCCAGATCCATCTCTATGGAACTGTCCCTGGGATGGAAGCCTGTTTTTCCTAGTAAACACAAACCCATTCCCGTGGCTCCACCTGCTAGTTCATTGCAAAAAGTCTCTCTGTTAGTGGAATCTTGGCCAAGAGATACTCATTCCATGGCCGGAGGGAGTCAAGTGCAAGCACAGCAGTTTCCCTAGGCAGGGTCTCCCATGTTTGCATAAGACCACAGAAGGATGAAAGCTGCTCTCGCAGCCCCTGGCTGCCTGGTTTCAGCTGATTTTAACCGTTTGGGTCATTGTAATGCCTTCTGAGAAAGCTCCGTCTTCCCATCACCTAAATCTGTCACTGCACTTTGTGAAAATTGACTCAAGATGTAATTTTAGCCCAGGAAATCGACCACTATTTGCATCAAGGCTTACTAAGCCCTTCTGCATGTCCCAGGAGAGGCAGGATGGCCAGGTAGGAGGAGTCCCAGAAACTCTCTCACTAGGAAGAGGGAGCTGTGCTTGGTTCCCCATTTGAAAAGTGTAGGGGTGCAGCAAATAATAATGAATTTCACGTTGGGAATTCCCTGGCAGTCCAGTGGTTAGGACTCCATGATTTCACTGACGAGGGTGAGGGTTCAATCCCCGGTTGGGGAAATAAGATCCCACAAGCCCCACAGCCAAAAAAAAGAAAAAAGAAAAAAAAAAGAAAAGTGTAGGGGTGATCCCTGCCCCTCCCTTGCCAGGTGGCTGTCCAGGCTGAGGGCCCTTCAGAAAGGAGGACATGTGTATCCTGGAATCTTAGGGTGTCCCGCTGATCAACCCATACCACCTGCAGAGCACGTGGCCCCAGCCGCCATGCCCACATGTCCCTGCCTGAGCGCTCAGTCTATTTTTGAGCAACCTCAGCCTGCTGAGCATCTTAACACCAGCTGGGAATGACAGTTCATCTCTGAATATTCGGGATGATCTTCCTTGGAGCACCTTGACATGAGCCTCCACATAACTTTGACTCAACTTACTGTGTGCTGGGAGATGAATGCTGGGGACACAAAGGGTGACCAGACACTATCTACAGCCAGAGCTCACTTTCAATTCAGGGAGGTAACAAAAACAACAATAACTGCAATAGTAATGCTAATAGCAAACATATCTAACAGTGATGTACCAGGCACTGTTCTAAAAAGCACTTACTGTAGTAACTCATTTGATCCTCACAACAAACCTGTGAAGGAGGTAGCAGCAGCATTATTACTGTTATTATTATTATTGGCCTCATTTAACAAAACAGGAAACTGAAGCCCAGAGTGGTTAATGTGAAAGTAGTTTCTAGAACATGACATCAGAACTATAATAGAGTTATACATAAAGGGCATAATTCCACTCGTTCCTAATTCCACACTCCTTAGATGTGCAAGTAAGTTGATTTTCTCATATTCTTTATTTTTTAAAAATAATTTATTTCTTTAACTTATTTATTTTTGGCTGTGTTGGGTCTTCGTTGCTGTGCGAGGGCTTTCTCTAATTGCAGCAAGCGGGGACTACTCTTCGTTGCAGTGCACGGGCTTCTCATTGCAGCAGCTTCTCTTGTTGTGGAGCACAGGCTCTAGGTGCGTGGGCTTCAGTAGTTGTGGCACGCAGGCTCAGTAGTTGTGGCTCGCGGGCTCTAGAGCGCAGGCTCAGTAGTTGTGGCTCGCGGGCTCTAGAGCGCAGGCTCAGTAGTTGTGGCTCACGGGCTTAGTTGCTCTGCGGCATGTGGGATCTTCCCAGACCAGGGCTCAAACATGTATCCCCTGCATTGGCAGGCAGATTCTTAATCACTGTGCCACCAGGGAAGTCCCCCACATATTCTTTCAATGTTTGAGGACAGCTCACATGGCCCTGTTAGTACGCTTTGGGGCAGACCTAGAATGTGACCATTTCTATCAAGAGTTTCTCTTTATATAACTGTCTCTTGTCCCTTTGCTAATCTGGGCACACTCCCTGGAACACACGTCCATTTGTCAATGTTCTTCCCAAAGTGTGTGTCCTGCACCATTCCCTTCTCCAGCTCAGAGCATCGTGGGCTGGCTCCCTCCTCACAGGGGCTTGGACTAGACAATCATGCATTCGACATTACCTAGAATTCCACTGGCCTTTTTGGCAGGTGTCTTCGACTTACTTCATATTGAGTTTGGGGGCTCCTGTATCCTCCTCAAACAAGCTGCTATCCAAACAGAATTCCTCCAGCTCAGATTTGGCAATTGAGTTTTTGAAACTAAATGTGAAATTTTACATTTATCTCTGTTACATGTCATTTGGCAGATTCAGTCTGTTGTTATGGTCTGTGAAGATCACGTTGAATTATGGTTGTGCCTCCTGGTCCTGGGTTGGGGCAGTCATTGTCCACGCGAGTGATAGAGATGGAGAGCTGTGGTCCTCCACTGGAGACCTTTTCCCAGATTGATCTCAGTTACCTAGTTGACCTTTGGGGAGTGCTGTTCAGCCACCTAGGATCTACATAACTTTGTTATAACCCATCTCGTATTTCTGCGTCTGGTCCCTAAGGACATCATGAATAACAGTCAAATACCCTGTCAGGTGATGCCCTGAACTTGATGCCCATCCCAGCTCTGAGATTTACCACGTGACCTGGGTGAGGTATTTATCTTCTCCAGGTCTCATCTTACTCATCTGTAAAATGGGGTTAGGAGAGCTTCTTGGAAGGACTAACTAAGATAATGCTTGTGAAATGCCTGGAAATATCAACTGCAGTGTGCCATTGCCCAGCTCGGGCCCCTGGGCGCCCTTCACAGGGGGAACGGCCACACTTGGAGACCCTGGGAACTAAACCAACCCTGCCCGCACCAGGAACCCAGGAGCAACAGCCAACATTCTCAAATACTCAAGCTTCCTGGGAAACCCGAGTTCCCTCCTCAGCCTGGGGCTGTAGGACCTGATTCGCTCTCCAAGGAGTGAGGGCTTCCAGGGGGAGAGGGGCTTGAAGGGAAGCATCCCAACCCTGTGTGAGGAGTCCCTCATCAGGAGGGGCTCTTTCAGGAAAGGCTGGACACAGGGATGTCATCCCTGTGTCGTGCCTAGAGCATTGTAGCATGGCATGCCGGCCACCAGGATGGTGGCTGCGGATGGTGCAGGAGACCCACTCCCAGACTCTGTGGTGCCTTTGTCCCCTGCTGGTGTTTATCCTGGGTATCTCCTCTCAGTCTGCCCACAAAACTCTGCCTCTCTGGTGGTGGCCTGTCTGCCTCCTGCCCCCTATCAGACCCCGACTATCCTCCCTGGCTCTGGCCCCAAAGGTCACCCCCAGGCTCATCCCCAAGGTCTCCTTTTTAGCTCCTCCTGAACAGAAGAGGGCTTTTTCCTGTGGCTCTCCAAATGACAGCTCAGGAATTCACCCATTTCTCAAGGCTCTAAGACAAAACATCAACTTCTTAGCCTGGTGTTACAGCCTCTCCCATTTGGACTACCCTAAACATGGCCATAAGACAGGAACTACCATGGATTCAGCCCTTGCTGTGTGCTCTGCTGGCGCATCCCTAATGCTGCAGCCAACTGTGAGGAGATGTGATTGGCCCAGATCACAGGTAGGAACTGAGACGGGAAAAGCTGAAGCGGCTTATGCAAGGCCATGCAGTTCATCAGTGTGGGGCTGGGACTCAATCTGTTATGAAGCCACCTAACCCTGGTTGGCCAGCTGCCAGGTCTTTGGGACAGAGACCTGCAGCCTCCCACAGTCAGGAGTGGGTGCAGGCACACCTCTGCTTCCGCTCAACCTCGACGCCAGGACCTACACAACTGTGAAAGCAGGTCTCAGGCTGATTTCTGCCGCACGCACCTGTGAATTAGATTGAACCGTATGAATCTGCAATTTGAAAATTTTGGCAATTTCATATGGTCTAACAGTTAAGGTTAGACTCTAACCTAATATTAGTAAGTGGCCCCTAGTCACACACCTGTCCTTACAAGCTCAGAGAGGTCCCTGGGCCTGCCTCTTGCCTGAAAGGCTTCTGAAAGTCAGCCAAGGGATGATGTTCCAGGGTTGGTAAGGATCAGGCCACAGCAGCCTCCATCTGTGGGAGAACCCAGGGGTATCAGAAGCCCAGGCCCACTCCCAAGGCGTGAGGTCACTGGTCTCTGCAGATTCTCACTCCCTGCTTTTGCAAGTGCTTAAGTGCTTGTACAGCACTCCTAACCATCCAGGTGTCTCTCTACCCCTTCCTGTTGGTTGTGAAAAATCATTGCTAACATCCCTCTGTTAATAGGGCTCTCCAGTACCCAGGAGATAACGTATTAGAGGTGAGGCCTCCTAATTAGGGTCTTTCAAATGTAACTCCCACTCATAAGGTGGATGAAACTCATTAAAAAATAATTTAAAATAATGTGTTACAGACAGTAGAACGAAACCCAAGCTGTTTGACTCCAGGCTTTTCCCTCCCTACCTCAGGGCCTGTTACCCACTATCTTAGGGAAGAAGCTCTTCTTAGCTCTGTCCCTCTCCCTGCATCCAAACACTCATAGCCCCCAGTCTGGCGTACTGCCCACCCTCACTCTATTCCTCCAGAGGAAATTCTCCACCATGCCCTTTCCTTTAGCCAGCTCTGATCCACCTTAAGCTGTCTCTGAGATCCCCAGACACCTCTGTCCCAGCAGCCATGATTGCTTCCTGATAACTCTGATTATTTAAGCTACTCAAAGAATCAACCAAGATGTATGGAAAATCTGTGTGACAACAGGCATCCTTTACTGAGTGCCTGCCATGTGTCCAGCATCTCATACTCATCATCCCTAATCCTTATAACAACTTTGCAGGCAGGTACAGATTATGCCCAGACCACGGAGGAGGGGTGGGATCCTGGGCACTTTTAAGAGTCAGACAAACCTGGGTTTGTTTCAGGACCCTGGTACTTAGAGCTGTGTGGCCTAGACACTTATCCCCTCTGAGCCTCAGATTCCTCACATGTAACATGGACAACTAACAATACTTACCTTCTGGATTGTCTAAGGATTTGAGATAACATAGGATAAGTTGCAGGAGCCAGGTAGGCACTTGGTAAAAGATAGCTCTTGTTAATAGATCACTGATGGTGCCGGGCAATGTACCAGGCAGGTTATATACTTTATCTCAGGTAGCCCATTCTATAAATAGCAGTGTGGAGGCCAAGAGAAGGGAAGTAATTTAGGTAAGACACTGTGGTATCCTCCAGGGTGCAAAGCTGTAGCAGGGAGGTCCCTGCCCTCAGAGACCTTACAGGGTGCTGGGGAGAACAGACACATATATAGAAGGATTTATTTATTTACCTTTTAAATTTTATTTTATTTATTTTTATTTTTTGGCTGTGTTGGTTCTTTGTTGCTGCATGCAGGCTTTCTCTAGTTGTGGCGAGTGGTGGCTTCTCTTGTCGCGGACCATGGGCTCTAGGCTCGCAGGCTTCAGTAGCTGCAGCACGTGGGCTCGGTAGTTGTGGCTCATAGGCTCTAGAACACAGGCTCAGTTGTTGTGGCGCATGGGATTAGTTGCTCCGCGGCATGTGGGATCTTCCTGGACCAGGGCTCGAACCGGTGTCCCCTGCATTGGCAGGCAGATTCTTAACCACTGCGCCACAAGGGAAGCCCTATAGAAGGATTTAAAAGCCTCATTTATTCATCTTGTTGAGGGTGTTGGAACAGATCCTCTCTGAGGCCCCAAGTTTCAGACCACAACTAGTCCAAGAGCTTCCCAAGTAGTTTAGACATGAATTCTCAGCGCTTCACAGCAGGGAGAGATCAAGAGGGCTAGGGAGGCTTCCAGGGGGAGACAACACCATACTTTGGACTTGAAGGATGGTGGGAGGAGGAAAGGGCATTCCAGGAATGGGACCCGACATGAGCAAAACCTGGGGGTGGGAATGGCCTGCGTGTCCATGAGCTAGCTGGCTGTGACTTAGTCCAACTGCAGCCCAGTGTGTGCTGGAGGGAGGTTAGAGATCAGCTCCAGAGGGGAGGGCGGCACCCCCCGGAAGCCCTGTTGGGAGTATGTGGTCTTAGATTTTATCACGGTTTCCAGAATCAGTAGTCAGGGAACTGGCATTTATTGAGCACTTACTATATGCCATACACTGATCCAGGCATACAGTGGAGAACAAGACAGGCAGAGTCCATGCTCTGGAGAGGCTTAGTGTAGTCAGCAAAGAAATTGGATAATTTCAGGTACTGGTTGATCAGTGCTGTGAAAAAGATAAGACAGTGTGATGAGACAGTGACCTGGGAAAAGGGAGCTGCTTTAGTTAAAGGGGTGTCAGGGGAGGCCCTGCTGAGGGGCTGGTGACTCGAGTTGAGCCCCAAGCGGTGCCATACATTAGTCTGGTGGTGGAGAGGTTCCAGGCAGAGGGAACAGCGAGTGCAGAGGCCCCAAGGTGCGAACAAGCTCTTTTCGTCAAAGGACCAAAAGAAAGACTGGTACAGTTTGAGTGGTGTGAATAATAAGACAGTGGGCCGTATGGTCACAGAGGTTGCACAGGCAGATCCTGCAGGGCTTTGTAGGCCATGTAGGAGTTCAGACACTGCTCTAAGTGTGATGAGAAGCTATTTGAGGGTTTTGAGCAGGGGAGTGATGTAGCCTGGTTTATGTTTCAGAAAGATAACTCTGTCCCCTGTGTGCAGAGCAGATTGTAGGGCAAAGGGCAGCCGCAGGAAGACAATTTGCAGTGTTTGTGGAGCTCCTGGGATGAGATGGGGTGGGCAAGGGCAGTGGGGATCCGCTTGATCCAATGGCCAAGAGTTTAAGTGTGAAATGAAATGACCTTCCGCCCACTAGGCTGTGAGCCCAGTTGGGATCCCTGATGACCAGAACAGGACCTGGCCCCCGTCATAAAATGTAGACCTTTATCAAAAGATTTAAAGTAATGAATGGACTGTTATTGTTGCTAAAGCCCAAAACAGGAGGCAAGCCTCGCTAGGAGGTGGATTCCCAGGCCAGCATGGGGTTGGCTTTCCGACTCTCCCCTTTTTGCAGAGAGGAGTCTGCCTCTGCAAAGAAAGGTCCCTCTTGAGCCTTGGGTCCCTTGGGCAGCCTTTAGTGGTTTTTGCTCTTGTCACACAGCTGCATTTCCAGGGCCTTGACTCCCGGTCATCAGGAGCAGGCAGTCTAGGACCAAGGCCTTACTTCAGGGACCAGGTGAGTACACAGGTACCTTTTCCCAGTTTTAAGGTTAGGGCTTTAGAACCTGCTTACAATGTCCCTTCAAATCCTGTCTTTTCCACTTCCCATAACCTCTCTCAGTCCTAGTTTCTTTCATCAGCAAAATGAGACCCTGGGATCCTGATGCCTGCTCATTGGGCTGTGATGGGACGTAATGACAGAATCACCTCAGTGCCTTGTTGTGCTCAATACTTTAAATAGTATTATTATACAATACAGTCAGACAAAGCTATGGGGCGGCTCTGTCCCCTGTCCCGCTGATCCTCAACAGGAGGATGAGTGACATTCCTACTCCCCATGCAGTCTCCACATCAGCAGCACCCTGTGATCTGCCTTGGCCCTCACCACATCCCAGCTGAGGAAGCAGTTGGATGGAGGGGTCCTTGCTTCGCCCAGCGACTGCTAGCAAGTGGCAGAGCCGGGGTGTGATGTGGTCTTGAGTCTGAGTCCGGGCTCCTTTCATCTGCCCAGGCCACTGACTTTCAAAATGGGCTTTTCTGGCTCCAGGGTTTGATGTGGTGCCTCAGGGTCCAACTGTGAATTTGTGTGTGGCTCCTGCCACCCCTTCCCCCATTCAGCCAGAGGTGTTTGATAGTTCTGTGTGATAACATTAGACAGGAGCCTAAGATTCCCTTTAAAGAAAGGAGTCTGCCTTTCTAGTAAACCCTGAGGATCTAGGCCAGGTCCCTTGGTAGCTGATAAATCTATTTATTCTTTGGCATTAGTGTCCAGGCACACTTCATAGCTGCAGCTGAACTGTTGAGAGCGCGGGCTCTGAAGTCAAGGTAACTGGGTCCGAATCCAGGCCACCACCTTCCCAGCTGGGGCGCTTAGGCAAATGCTTAGGCTCAAAAGCCTGCTGTGAGGATTAAAGGAGTTAACTCATGTAAAGGGGCTGGCACGTAGAGAATGCTCAATAATGGCTCTTCCTGTAAGAAGCCCTTAAGTGAGAAACCACCGATGCTATCATTTCACTGATGGTGTATAAGGAAGGAACTACTGATGCTATCATGTCAGATGTCATGATGCCATCTGATAGGAATCATAGACATTTTGGGGTGTGCTGGGGGACAGGTGCTATTGTGGCAGGCTTTCTCAGGCTCCCCCATTCTCCCAAAAGCGGCTGCTCAGGCAGGACCAGAAGCACAAGCCAGTGGAGAGTGTTTTGCCGGCAGGTTGGCAGCCAGGCTTATTGGTAAAAGGGCCACTCCCCCAGGAGCTGGGACAATTTAACAGATTATCGGAAACAATGGCTAATTAGGAACTAAGCTTTTTGGCAGGAAGTCTTTTATTATAAAGCTTGATAAAATTTCACAGGCCACTGCTGGTGTCTGGGGCCAGAACAGGAACCTTCTCTGTCTAGGCCTGAGCACTGGGAAGGCCGTTGGAGCCTCAGGCCTCCCATCTCCACCTCTGCCCTTCCTCACCTAGAGGCCTTGACAAAACAGGAAATGGTCTGGGAGGCCACCAGGCCACAGAAGTCATGGTTCACTCTGTGTGCCTTTAGGTAAGCCCCATGCTTTCTCTGGGCCTCGTTTTCCTTACTCTCTAAGGAAGAGATGGCCACAGGATCCTGGACCCTTCCCGTGAGAGAACCTGAGAGAAATTTCCAGACCCAAGACGGTGGTGGACCTGGCATGGGACTTCTGTGCCCCTCCGCACAACCCATGCCCTCCTGCCTGATGCCCAGACCTCTGGCCATTCTCCCCAGCCCTGGACACCCACCCAGTCCCCTATTCCCAGAGCCAAGCAGATTCCCTCGTCCTATTTGTATTTGAGTCAGATAGATTTCTGGCCTCTAATTTTAATCCCAGTGAACATGATTCGTGAGGGTCCAGGGGCTGGGCTCTGCAGCAAGATGTTAGAATCTGCCATTAAGGAGCCATCAGTAATATATGAAAATTATAGGGGAGCTCCTGCTGGGGAAGGGTGGGCAGCTTGGAGGTAGAGAGCAGCCTGTCAGCTCTGGCCTCCTTCTGTCCTGGCCAGCACAGTCACTGGGGGCTTCGCAGCTGGGGGGGAAGGTCTCTGAGGCTTCATCCAGCTGTAATTTGTAAAAAGGCAAGAGCTGCTTAAATCAGAGGCCGTTAAGATTGTTCAGGCTTGCAGAGCCACCCACTCACTACTGAGGCAGAGGATCGCAGTGAACACCGTGATCCTGTCACTCCTGGGAGCCCTGGCCCTCCCCCCGGGCCTCCTGGAGCTCTGTTTCTTCATGTGTAAAATGGGGATGATAATAAAATCATCTCCATCGGGGTCAGTGGGGGGTTAAATGAGATCATGAATGTGTGGAAGTGTTGTGAAGATGAGAAGTCACGATACAAAGCGGAAGGAGGAGGAGGATTTGATGGAAGGGAGAAACCTGGGAGAGGGGGGCATAGACAGGCTTCTGGGACAAGAGGGCACTGCTCAGAGCCAGAGCCCCGCCTGGCCTGGGCTCTTGTCACTGCCCGTTTCCTAATCAGCTATGTGACCTCTGTCAGAGCACCCCATCCCCGCTTCCCTGCCTCTCTTTTCTCATTGGTTGAGAGGATTTGGTTCCTTCTGGCCCTAAAATCTTCAGTTCTGAGTCAACTTGTTAGTCAATGAATGTTCACAGAAATCATAGGAAGGACCAGGACTGTGGTGTGTGTGTGTGTGTGTGTGTGTGTATGTGTGTGTGTGTGTAGGGGTTAGAGGTGGTGTGGAGGTTGAGCAGAGGAATAGATCGGGGCGCTCACCTGTGCCACCTGACCTGTAGAACCACCCAATTCCACAGGAAGAATTAACCAGGTGGAAGGGACAGTCAGCACTGAAGAAGTTCAGAGGTTGGGCTGGGGTAAAGACTGATAGGACATAGTCCCAGCCTCATTCACAGTATTAACCTCTTATTGTTGAGTGACTCGATCAACTCCTAATTGATTAGGAGCCAGAATGCCTGAGTTTGAATCCTGTTCCTTCCACCCATTAGCTGTGTGACCTTGGGCAAGTCACTCAGTCTCTCTGAGCCTTATCTTAGTTTTCTCTTCTGTAAAATGAAGATGATAATAGTACTGCCTCATAAGGTTATTATGAATATTAAATGAGTTAATATATGGAAAACACTTAGCACCTGGCACCCGGTAGGGCTTGGTGACAGTTGTTATCAGTATTGAAGACCAACTGGGCAGCAGATGCTCTGTGCAGCCTTTCATGCACATTTCCCTCTAGCCTTCCCCTGGAGAAGGAAGGATGTTCTGTTTTAGCGATGGGGAAATGCACCTTCCGAGGGGTTACCCAGGTGGTCTCACATAGATAATAAGTAACAGAACCCTGGCCAGTGGGGCTCCTGGGCCACTGGCCTGGCTACCCCTCTGCACCTCCCTGGCTCCAGCCATGGGCATCTGTGGGGAGTTGACCGACATGTTGGAAGACATCCCTGAGCTGCTTGCTATCACTGCCCCCAGCAAGTGGGTTGTGAGGAAGAAGAAGAGGACCAGATTTTGGAAATCTGGAAGCAACAGAGAGAGCCTCTTCCCAGGCTGCCTTTGTTCTGCATCTCCAGTGTCTGAGCTGGGGATGAGTGGGCCAAGGGCACCACTCCCCCCATTCTCACTAGCAGCCTCCTTGCCCAAGGGCTCCTCCTGCCTTCCCTTTCCTGCAGTGGCCAGAGTGAATTTTCTTCTCTAGGCCTGGGTGGCTAAGCAAAATTTACACATTCTACTTCCTTTTTTCTAACTGAGGCCTGGGCATTGCTAGGTGTTGAGGGGAGCCCACAGGGAGGGCAGAACCTTGATCTTAATGGAGCAGCTAGTTTGTAAGAGCAAAGGGCCAGCCCTGAATTTTCCCCTCAGCCTTACCCTGTATGTGGAAGTTATTTGGAGAGAAACCACACAGAACTGGGACCTCCAGGGGACTTAAGCACAGAGGACCCCTTTAGATGGAGGATAGAAACCTTCTCAGGCATGGAAGATGGGTAGGAAATGTTAGTGGTTAGGGCCAGGAGCATCTCAGAGACAGGGCTGAGTTCAGAGACTTGGGAGATATATACCTCCTGGGTGGCTGGGCCAGGGTTTGGGATTTATAAAGAACCGGAGTGTGGAATCACAAATTTACAGAGCATGTTTTATGTCCCAGGCTCTCTTCTAAGTATATTACATACACTAAATCATTTAAGCCTCCAACAACTCTATAAAGTGTGGATAAATGGTCATTTCCATTTTATGGAAGAGGATATTAAGGCAAAGAGGTGAAGAAGGTGTTGCAGGAAGGGGGACCCCTTCCAGGGCCCAAGGGTGGGCTCTTGTCTAACACTCAGAAATGAATTGTCTGAGGAGACACACACACTGACAAAGCAAAAGACTTTATTGGGACGGGGCGCCTGGGTGGAGAGCAGCAGGGTAAGGGGACCCAGGAGAACTGCTCTGCCACGTGGCTCACAGTCTCAGGTTTTATGGTAATGGGGTTAGTTGCCGGGTTGTCTCTGGCCAGTCATCTTGCCTGGCCCATATTTGGTGTGACTCAGGGTCCTTCCTGGTGGTGCGTGCATCTCTCAGCCAAGATGGATTCCAGCGAAAGGATTCTGGGAGGTTAGTAGGACATATTATGGGCTGGCGTCTCCTCCTTCCTTTTGGCCCCTCCCATATTTTCCCAGTTAGTTTTCAGCAGCAGTACCATGTTCCTTATCAGGACCTCCTGTTGTGAGAAACTTATGCAAGTGGTTATCATGGTGCCTGGCCAAGGTGGACAGTTTTGGTCAACGGTTCCCTAACAAAGGGATTTGGCCAAGGTCACACAGCCAGTGAATAGCAGAGCCAGGATTTGAAACCAGGAAGCCTGGCCTCAGACTGCTCTATTAACTACTTCACTTTACTGCCTTATGTGCAAACCCCCAAGATCTGCCTTCCAAAGCTAGAGTTAGTGGTTCTTAAAGCTTTCTGCTTCCCTTTGAGAAATTGATGAAAACCATGGCTTCTCTCCCCAGAAAATGAGGACATGTACGGATATTTGCATTCAATTTCAGAGTGTCACAGCCCACTCAGAGCTGGTTCTAATCTAGCGGTTGCCCTTCCCTGCTGGGCTCTCTGACATCTGTGTGGATGGGGCCGGGATGGCTACTTTCTACAAAGCAGAGGCTGTGGTGAGAGCCCTGGACCCTGAGAGTCCCCACCAAGGCCCACAGGTAGGATGGCTGGGTTGGGACCCTGCATCTCTGAGGGCTGTCACAGACCTTGGGTACCTAGGCTGCATGGGCAGGAGTCACACACTTTACTGGTGACATGAATGTTACCGTGTCTAAGAAGAATGGGGTGGGGGTGGGGACCGTTCTTGGTTTGTGTTCAGGTGAGTTGGAAATGGTATGAGTGTGTGAATGTGTTTGTGAGAGAGAAAATATATCAGTCAGGGTCCCAGCAGGAGAGAGAATTCTACTCAGTTGTTTTCACTGAAGAGATTTAATGGATTTCTTTCAAAGGTATGGGTGAGGTTGAGGACACCCACAGGGACAGTGCAGCACCCAGGGCCTGGCAACAACAGGGAGCTGTTTCCACCCAGGCTTGAAGAGGCAGTGGGAGGAGACAATGTTATTGTGCGTGAGTGAGAGGTGAGCGTGGTGGTGGGCGTGGGGGGAGCAGCCCCTCCCAGAACCATGGTGCTGAGACTGGGCCAGAGACGGAGGAAATAGCCCACATTCTCTCATCTCCCGTCTCCCATCTGCCATCTGCCATCTGCCAGTGCCTCCCACTGGCCAAACCCAACTGGAACCCACAGAGCAAGGGAACCAGGTGATGGAGTTTGATGGGAAGCAATCTCCTGGAATGGAGAAGGAGCTGGGCAGGGTGGGGCGGCAGCAGGAGACTCTCCAGCACGGAGAACAAGCCTCCAAATCAGTCTAGGACTAACTGCCAGCTCAGTGCCCCCTGCAGGTCAGGAGGCCCATGTCTTGACACAGCCTTGCCCCGTCCCGGCCATGTAGGTTGTATGTAGGAAGGGAAGACCTTCTGCCTGACCTGGGTGCTCAATCCCAGCCTTGCACTGGCCCTTGTCCCAGGGCAGTTTGGTGGGACAGCTGCCCACCTGCCCCCATAAATCTCGACTTCTATGTGTAGCCCAGCCCCTGGGAGCCACTTAATTTAGTCCTCAAAGAAGTTTCAAGTCTGCCTCCCCTCTGAGGGTCTTGCTCAAACTGATGATATATAATTAATGCTGCTTAATTGATATTCTTGGGACTTAGTCATAGGGGTTTTAGGAACCCTTGGGAGCATCTTTTGTGACATGTCAGGAGCTTTTCCCACTGAGTTTTGTTGCCAGGGACAAGAAGTAAGCTTTTCAGAGGGTGAATACCCTAATTTCCAGGCTTATTTCTCATTTGTACTTTCTCCTCTCTGGGAGGCTGTCCCAGCCCCTGGGGTCAAAGTCCCCTCACCTCCCCGACTGCTCAGCCCCTTCCCCAATTTCATACCACAGCCTCCCCAGTCCACACTTGCCACCTACCCAACAATTCTCTAGGGTTCTCTGCATCAGAATCACTTGGTAAAACAAAGCAGATTTTGGGCTTCCCTGCAGCTTTGTTAATCAGAGAATTCCTGTGCCTACCAGTGTTTGGTGGTCTGTGCCCCAGACTTGAGCAGTGTCAGGCTCCCTCCCATCCTTAGAGACCAAGTGTGGACAAAGGGCTTCAGAATGGAATGGAGGGAGGGACAGGCCCTTCCAGGGACCTGGAAGGGCGTTCAGGGCTGGCTTGGCTCAGGATTACAGAGTGGTGAGGGGTTAACCTACCTTCCCCTCCTCCCCAAGCCCCCTTAGCAGAGTCAGATCTCGTGCCTTTGCGTGCTTCCCGCTGCTAAAACCTCATCTCTCCAAGTCCCTTCTGGCTTGAAATCTCTAATTCTCTATGTAGAACGAAATACAACCAAATTAATTTTTTCTTTTAAAAAAAAACATCAGTTCAGCTGTGATCTGACCGTCATTAATAGGGGTATAAATTGGGTCTGACACGGACCCAGTGGCTTCTTGGATTTTTAAAATCCAAGTTTTCACATTTTTTTCCCTTTGTTATTAGCCCAAGTAATGAAGGCTATAAAACATCTTTAGTAAGTCCCTGGGTTTAAGATTTCATTCACAGTAGTTTAGGATGTGCATATATGTTAATTACCCCTGGTCCTGGTAATTTATCACCGCCCAGCCAGGCTCACTTGTCCCCTTTCCTGCTCTAGGAGATATTGGGTGCCCTTGGAGTCCCCCTCCGTGTCCTGTTTCCAGGGGAACTCCATTTTCTTCTCCAGCAGAGATCAATCTCTAGGGAATTCCCCCCTATTGAGCTTCAAGTGCCATTTTAAAAGCAGCGCTGTCATCTTCCCTAATGGGTGTTTTCCTTGGAGTCTCTGCCGGGAGTGGAGGGAGATGGAAGGATGCACAAAGGAATACTTGCCTCTTCTGGGCTGGGGTTTATATAAAATTCTGCCGGAGGGATTTTTTTATTGTGTTTGAGAGAGGAAGGCAGTGCATTGAGGAGGAGGTAGGTCCCTTTCTTAAGAGAGGATTCTCTCGAACCTGGGTGTTTTCCTGGAATAGTCTACATTCTAGAAAGCTATTAGGAGAAATTTTCTTTGCATCTGAAGACACGCGGGATTAAGAATTAGAAAGGGCAGGAGAGGAAAATGCAGGAACTGTTTTGCAACCAGGGTTATAAGATTGTTATGGAATTTGTGGGGTGGGGCAGGAACCCAGTCTTATTCAACTCAATGTCCTTACCATGGCCTTGCACACAGGGAGGCTTCTATAAATGCTTGTGAAGTAAACCTCATCTTTATTTGGCTTTCATAATGCTTGAGGACTCTTGGCAGTTAGATGAAGTAAAAATATAATAAGCCTTGGGGAGTATCTCTGTGCTTCCTAGATGAGATGCTGCCCGATTCGTGAGTCATTTAATAAAGCCAATTAGATCTTCAAATTAAAAAAAAATATATATATTTATATATATATATATATATATCAAATGAGCTTTGGAGTTAGACATTCTTAGGTTTAGATCCCAGCTGTGCCTAGCTGGTGTGAGCTTGGGCAAGTCACTTAACCTCTCTGATTTTTAGTTTTCTCACTTGTAAAATGGGTAAATGGTCACAGGGTTTTTGTGAGAATTGAGTGCGATAATTCAATGATCCACTTGATCTACTAAGCATTCAGTAAGGGGCTCAGTAAATGTTAGTTTTCTTCCTTCCTCCTACCATGTTCCTACTGAGAATCTGTGGTTCTCAACTCCATCTGCATCTTAGAATCATGTAGGAAACTTTTTAAAAATACAGTCGTTCAGGCCCCACCCACTGAGATTCGGATTTAATTGGCCTGTGGTAGGGCTTGAGCACGGATGGGTTTTTTTGTTTGTTTGTCTTTTTTGCCGCTCCTCATGGCTCGTGGGATTTTAATTCCCCTACCAGGGATTGAACCCTCACCCTTGGCAGTGAAAGCGCAGAGTCCTAACCACTGGACCTCCAGGGAATTCCAAGCATGGGTATTTTAAAAAATCTTCTGTTAAAGGCTACGTTTCTTTAAAGATAAAATCACGATTCCCGTAGAAATATAAAATGAACACACGGCAAAGATTTATTCAACTTATTAATCAATGAGGGACCCAGAAAGATGTTATAACTGGTTCAAATAATTCCAACACCACACACATATATGAAATCAGGAATACTGAAATGAATTTACAAATAGCTGCAAAATTGGTCTGTATCTACAGGGTAATAATCAAATAATCACTTGCATTCCACTGAGGAAAATCCATTTGCATTTCTATGGATAAAATCATCTGCATTACTCTATGCTTTCTATAATTTGCGGAGTCGTAAAGTAGCTCAGAGATAATGAACGATGCAGACCTCTATGAAATCAGATACCTGGACTAGTATGCGAAACAGGATGCCCAGTGCTCTGCTTTTTTGTACATTTTAATAACTTTCACACTTCCCCAGCTAGGGTGGAGCACCCTGCCTTAGACCTTTGTATATCGTTCTGTTAACAGTGTTGTCACACTGTATTGTAGTTATTTGTTTGAGTTGTCCCACCTATGATAGAGAAGTCCTTAAGTACAGGATTCGTGTTCTATTTATGTTTGTAACCCAGCACCCACCACACTGCCTGGCCTACTTTATAAGTGCTTAAAAACTGTTGAATTCATAATTGGATTGAGTTGGATAGCTCTAAGAAGCAAGCAGAACGAGTATTATTCTCCATCTTCTGATGAGGAAACTGAGGCTTTGAAAGTCTCCGATCAAGTCACACAATCAGCTTGTGATGAAGTTGGGACTCAAACCTTCTCATCGATTTCCTCATTCAACCTTTCTTCATTCAACAATGAGTACCTACTGTATACCAGTCACTGGGAGCAGTGGGCTTCTGCTGTCCTTGCCCTCAGGACCTTATATGTAGGGTAACATGGCTTAGAGAACGTGAGCCAGAATGCCTGGGTTGTGCCTTGAAGTCAGCAATTATCAGCCATGTGACCCTGGACAAATTACTTGGCTTTTTGGTGCTTTCATTTTCTCATCCATAAAATAGGGAAGCCTGCCATAAAAGGATTAAATAAGGTAGTATGGTGTGAAGTGTTTACTGCAGCTGCTGGTGCTATAATCATGTGGGACTGTGAGCCTGTGACTCTGTTAAACACTGTGTCAGGTCCTGAGCTGCAAAGATGAGGAAAACTTGGATCCCCGCCAACCCATTGCTTGAGAAGCTCAGTCTAGTGGGATGGAAAGAGTAGATCATTATTAGGTCTTGTGATGAGTGCAGCCATAGGGATATGAGGAGGATTATGGGAGTGCAAGGGAAGGGGTGGGAGTTAGAGAGCTGGACTTTCAGGGAGCTGAGTCCTTAAGCATTAGCGATTGGCCTACCTGGGGTACCTGCCAGGAGGTGGCTATTGCAGTGTTTGAGGCGAGAAAATGAAGAGTCCTGACCAAGGCCACGGCAGAGGAGGCAGGGAGAGGGGAGAGATTTAGCTGATGGAATTGATGGGAATGAGAGATTGATTTGCTGTGGGCCTGAGGGCAGGAAGGTGCCAAATCTAGTGCTCCCCAGATGACCCCACACTGCCCTGGGTGGGATGTTCTCTTTGCAGGTTTCTAACTTACTTCAGGGGAGAAGGGGACACCTAGCTATGTCCCAGACAACTGGAAACATGTTAAGAATGGTCGACGACCTATTTAAAATATTTTCACTTTGTCTGCCTGTCTTGTTTAGTTTGGGGAATATCACGCCCTACCACCATGGAGTGTACAGTGCTTTTGCGCTTTATCTTCTAGACCCATGTCCCTTTTTAAAAATAAAATCTCACCAAAAATATCTAGTGGATTGAAGACGTAAAAGAGCTGCTTTGATGGAACTGGTAGCCCGGAACGGTGCCCACACTGCCCACCCTCCATGACATGGGAAGGCTCCTGGGAGCTCCCATCCCTGTGGACCACAGTCTAGCCCAGTGGTTCTCCAAGGGAGGTCCCTGCACCAGCAACGTCAGTGTCACCTGCATTTTTAGAAGTACAGATTCTGGGCTTCCCTGGTGGCACAGTGGTTAAGAATCCGCCTGCCGGTGCAGGGGACATGGGTTTGAGCCCTGGTCTGGGAGGATCCCACGCTCCGCGGAGCAACTGAGCCCGTGTGCCGCAGCTGCTGAGCCCGCGTGCCACAGCTACTGAAGACCCCGTGCTCCGCAGCAAGAGAGGCCTCCGTGATGAGAGGCCTGCGCACCACAACAAAGAGTGGCCCCCGCTCGCCGCAACTAGAGAAAACCCGTGCGCAGCAATGAAGACCCAACGCAGCCAAAAATAAATAAACAAAATAAATAAATTTATTTAAAAAAAAGAAGTACAGATTCTTAGCCCTCATCCTAAACCCACTGAATCAGAACCTACAATCTATGTTTTAACAAACCTTTAAGTAATTCTCATGCCCAGAAATGGGGAGTGACTTGCTTTAAGTCATTCAGGGAGTTTAATGGGATATAATTATTGAGTGTCCAGTGTGTGCCAAACTCTAGTGTATATGTTGCAGGGGTTACCAAGAAAGTTAACTCTCTGAATTAGTTATGCACTGCTGAGTAACAAATTAGCCCACAGCTTAGCCACTTAAACAACAGGGTCATGGATCTGGGTGTAGCTCTGTGGAATCCTTTACGTCAGGGTCTCTCACAAGGCTGTAGTCAAGGTGTTGGCCAGGGCCTCAGTCTTCTCAAAGTTCAGCTGGGGCAGGATCCACTTTTAAGTTCACTCAGTGGTCTTTGGTAAGATTTAGATTCTCAGGGGTGGGTTGGCTGATAGCCTTGGTTCTTTGCCACATGGGTCTCTCCATAGGGCAGCTCACATCATGGCATGTGGCTTCATCAAAGTGAGCAAGCAAGAGAGAGAGGGCGCCTAAGACGGAAGCCATAGTTGTTTATAACATAACCTTGGAAGTGACTTGTGCTCTAGTCCAGTCTTCATTAGAAGTGAGTCACTAGCTCCAGCCCGTATTCAAGGGGAGGGGATTGCACAAGGGCATGAATGCCACTAGATGGGACCTTAAAAGATCCCACAGTCCCTGTCTCTGCCTTGCATTTACAATTGGGGCATCAAATCAATACACACCTAATGCGGAATCAGTCAGAGAAGGAAGGTGGTCATAGAGGTGCCACAAGTTCAGTGGTGGCTCAGAGAGAAGTAATTCTCTGGTTGGAGGAATCAGGAAGATTTCCTGGAGGAGGTAGCATTAACAACAGATCTTGAAGGATTGGAGGATGTGCCCTTGGCTGAGAAGGGGAGGCCAGGTGGAGGACACAGCCTAGGCAAAGGCAGTGAGGTGAACAAGTGAAGGGCCTGCTCAGGTATCCAGGTATCAAAACCATCTCACTTGAGTGGAGCCTATATAGAGAAAGGGAGAATAAAGTGACAATGGAGATTGGAGCCATAGGTGGACAGCTTCCACTGTTAGATGTGGGAGCTCTCCCCTTGATGGGGGGGTGGGGGCAGGAGCTGGGAGAGGCGTGGCTTCCATCATTACCGGGTTCAGGACTGAGGGGCTCCGAGCCCAGTGCTCCCCTGTTCCACCAGCCTGGCCATGAGATCCACGCCCCATCTCCTCTTGTAGTTCGGACGCACTGAAGTCATCGACAACACACTCAATCCCGACTTTGTGCGCAAATTCATCGTGGATTACTTCTTCGAGGAGAAGCAGAACCTCCGTTTTGACCTGTAAGTAGAAGATCGTGCTGAGGATGGAGCTGGGGAAGGAACCATGGATGGGAGGTGGGGCTACAGGACCTGTAGTGGGGCGGGAGTTTCCTCACGAGGGAAGGTAGCGGGGAGCTGTGATAGTAGAGGAACTCAGGGTTGGCCTAGGATAAAAGTGACAATTAGCTGAATCCAGCCCCACCTTCATCAGGAGGTGGAAAGGAGGTGGGGAGGGGGAACAAAGGCACCCCCCCCATTTGTCTCAGTGTGGGAGGGTGCTGGGCAAGCTACCTGATTCGGGGGGTGGTGAGGAAAGATCTTGGGGGCAACCCAGCTCTAATTCTGGGGAGCCCTTTTCCCCCCAGCTCCCCATTGACTTCTCCCTCTGTCAAAGCTTGTTCTGGGAGAGGGTCCCCTCCAGTTTCCCCTCCTGCAGAGGTAACTTGGCTGATGGGGCTCAAAGCATCTGTGTGTTTATCACAAAGATGCAGAGTGCCCCTCTCCTGAGGTTAAGGATGATGGTGGGATTTTAGTCTGATGAGAAGGTGGAGGAGTGGTGTTTTGTTGTATTTTCAGGGTCTAAGGTGATTAGAAAGGATTGTGCCCTAGAGAATTGTGGACTGAGTGGGGAAGAAAAGAGGGGTTGGCACCTGAGAGAGCAAAGGAAAAAAATGCAGTGAAAGGAAATGACTTTGGAGGCACCAATAGAAGGGCTTGAGGCCCAGAGCAGTCAATGCAGCCCATTGTAGGGAAGTCACCTGGTGACACTTTGGAGAGAGAAAGTGCTCAGGGAAGAGGACTGGCACAATGACGACTGCCCCTCAGTAGGAGTTGTCTGTACCTAGAATGACTGTTTGGCTGCAGAGATGGCCAGTGTGAGTAGAGGCGGAATGCAGGAGGGAAGGGCTGCAGGTGAGGCTGTGGGTGAGCCAGCCCCAGGTGAAGAGAGGTGCCCAGCTGCAGGATCAGCTGCCTGTGGTGGGCTGAGGTACAGGTATTCATGCCTCCCTCTTTCCTGAGTGCTCAGGCCTGAGGGCAGGTTGGGCAGGCCTGGGCAAAAGGGAACAATCAGGGAAGGTCAAAGGCAAGGTACTGAAGTCCAAGGGCAGCTGAGCCTTAGCTCGGAAGATGGGAGAGCAGTCAGTGAAGAGCAGGGTGGCTCGGGTATCTGTGAACCAGCCAGGGTGGCAGAGCAAGTTTATTTTATTTTTTCAGTTTTTAATGAGGTATAACATATATAGTGAAGTGCCCAAATCTTAATAGCGCTACCCCAATGATGCATTTTGATATCCATTTACCACCCAGATCAAGAGACAGACTAGCACCTTAGAAGGCTCCCATTTGCATCTCCCTGCTATTACTCCCAGAAATATCCACTGTGTTGGTGCCTGGTTTTGGGGGAGCAGGGGTCCTGGCTCTGTTCAAGAAGCCAGGCAATTTGGGGCAGGATGCCCCAGCTGCCTTCACCATCTCTCTGTGTTCCCTGCAGATATGATGTTGACTCCAAGAGTCCTGATTTATCTAAACACGTGAGTTCTGCCAGTGCCTGCCCAGCAATTCTGAAAGTCTCTTAAATGCCAAACTCTGAGTTGGCCTTGGGCTTCACTGTGACACAGAATGTGTCTGATGCTGCATCCTGTCATTTCAGAGCCCTCATACTTCCAGGGGTGAGGTGATGGAGGAGGTGGGATGGCTGTGAGCAGAGTGGGTGACAGTGGTCTTTTCTGTACCCTGGATGTGCAGGATTTTCTGGGCCAGGCCTTCTGCACCCTTGGAGAGATTGTGGGGTCCCCTGGGAGCCGCCTGGAGAAGTCCCTCACGTAAGTGTTCAGGGGAGTGGGACCTGTCTGGTTTGCTTCCTCAGTGATGGGCCAACTTCCTGTTCATCCTTGCTGAGGGCTGGCTCAGGGGAGGGGCAAAGCAGTCAGCCAGTCATAACAGACAATCGGAAATAAGGAGACCTCATGGGCCTTGCCCTTGCAGGGCTTTTAACCCAGTTATCTTGGAGGGACCCTGGCTCAGTTATTAGAACCCCATGTTCCTTAGCATGGCCCGAGATACTATCTACCCCACTCTCACACCCCACCCCATCATTGTACAGGGGAAGAAACTGAAGCCCAGAGAGGGAAATTGATTTGCCCAAGGCCACACAGCTAGGAAGTAGAAGAGCTGGGATTTGAACCCAGGGATCTACTCACAAAGAGTATTCCTCAGATTGTTCATACCTTGTTGAGGCCAGAGCTGGGCATGGTGAGGCCCTCCCTATCCTACCCTGCCCTTGCATCATAGGGTTTTAAGTGCTTTTAGGGGAAGACTATTATACTGAGCAGGCTCTGGGATGTGGAGTCCCAAGGCTTGTCACAGTGGAGCCTGAGGGTGGCTTCAGGCACCAGCCAGGTTGGCCAGGTGATGGGGTGACCTCTCTTGTCCCTGTTTCAGGAAGCCCCAGGAGTAGGGCCCAGGCAAGAGAGGCCTGCACACTAAGACAAGTGTCCAGGTCATAGGGCAGGGTGGGCAGAAAAGCCCCCCACTTGCTTCTGCCAAGTTCACACTGGATGCTGTCCCCTCACCATGATCAATAACTGCAGAATGTGTTATTGTGGGGGGGTGGGGGGGTGGTCTCTCTCCCAGGCCCTTGTCTCTGACGCCCAGTAACTGTGTGGTAACTTCAGGGTCCCCAGAAAGGCCTCACTATCCCCACAAACATCTCCTCCTCTGGGTTCACAGAAAATAGTGACAAATAGCTATCATTTATTGAGAACAGGGAGTAAACTTATGTTTGGGGGCTCTGAAGTTTATAGAGTTTGGGGTCCCGGGAGTGAGTTTGTGTCGGCCCCTCTCAGCTCCCCACTGCCTGGATCAAATGCACATGAGTTATTTGGGTCTGTGCTGTCCCCTGACCTACCTTTGGTGGAGGGACACACCTTCAAGAGGGATCAAGGAAGACTTGGGAAAGGGGATGGCTACTGAGAGGAGCCTTAAAGGGTAAGCGGGATCTAAAATGTTGAGATGCTGGGTGTTGGTGAAGGAGGGGGATATACTCTTCCCGCTGAAGACACATGAAGTTTTCATGTGTCTGAGTCTAGTTGTCTCCCAGGCTAGACCTATGAACGGCTCCCTTTCATTGGGCATCTGTTCTGAACCAGACAGTCTTTTGTCTCCATGGCCTCATGTGATTATCTCAGCAATCTCCCCATTTCACAGCCCGAACACTGAGGCTCAAAGAGGTAGAGCAGAGGTTCTCAAACTGTAGCAGGCATCAGCATCACCTGGAGGGCTTGTTTAGTACAGACTACTGGGCTCCAACCCCAGGTCTGGGCAAGGGCCTGAGAATTTACATTTCTAACATATTTCTAGGGGCTGTGATGCTGCTTGCCTGGGGACCACACTTTGAGAACCCCTGGGGTGGAGCTGCCCAGGGCTTCACAACAAGGTTTGGGAAGAAGACCTCTTCTTCCTCTGGCCTGTGGCTCTTGGTCCTGGTTTGATGTTTGACCCAGAACAGAAACCTGTCTCCAAGAATCTAGATGCCAAGTGCTCTGGCCTCTCAGAATGGGGATACTCAGCTCATGACCTGCTCTCTCTCTCTCCACAGAATAGGAGCATTCAGCCTGAATTCCAGGACAGGCAAACCCATGCCAGCTGTATCCAACGGGTAGGCCACCAGACATCTCTAGCCCTGGAGTCCTCAGACATTCAGCCAGCTCTGCAGAGGGGGCCTCAGAGTCCTGGCCCAGTCCCTGCTCCTACCACTGTGCCTTTAGCCCTGGTCAGGGACACAGAGAGGGTCCTGGGTCCCTCCTAAAGTGGCACTTTGGGCCACTCCGCAGCTGGCCCTCCCCCCGTCCAGGCTAGAGCTCCAGCATCCCCAGCCCCAATGGCTCATAGGACTTCAGGGAGCAGGGTGGGGCTTAGAGGTAGGGGCTGTTTCTGGGAATCAGCAGGGGCTGGGCACTCTTCCTTCCCTTCCTCTCTCCCGGCCAGTTTTCTTCCACCTCCTACCTCCTCTAACCCTTCCCCTCTCTTATCTTCATCTCCTCCCCATCTTCTTCTCCGTTGCTTCCACTGCTGGATGTCAGCCTGCTCACAGAGTAGTTCCGCTAAATCCTTACTCTCCGCATTTGCTTACCAGCTGTGGCAGGCTGGCCTTGTTCCTCCAGCCCCCACCCTGAACATCTGCTTTTGGCTGGCCTCACGCAGATATGGCAACCAAGACCCTCCCACTCTTTCCCCTTCCTCTCCTGGTTGGAGAAAGGGTCCTCACCTGGCAGGGGTTGGGGAGCCAGGGTAGGGAGCATCTGCTTGGGGGACCAGCCTGGAGGTGCCTCTGGAGACGAGCACTTTGGCTGAGTAAGCAAAGCTCCACTGGCCTTTGCAGAGGGCTCCTAGAAGTTGGGGTCCCAGCAGCTGGATTGGCCACCAGCCTAGCGGGTTGTGGGAAAGAGGGCTTCAGGGGACCCAGGGATGCTCACAGCCCAGGAAGTATATGGATGCTAATTTATAAGAAGAGTAGAGAAGCAGCAATTGGAGAGGGAGCAGGAGTCAGAGAGAGAAACAGAAAGGGAGAGCAAGAAAGACCAGAGGGATGGAGGGAGGGAGGGAGGGAGGGAGAGAGAGAGAGAGAGAG
>NW_020175393.1:4293238-4306947 GCF_003031525.2 Neophocaena asiaeorientalis asiaeorientalis | reverse complement strand
GGGGGAGGTAGGGAGGGGCTTTGGGTTACTCAACTCAGCTGCCCAAGTCTAGGGGGACAAGCTGTCAGGCACCGCCACCTGCCTATGGCAGGGGAACCTCGAGATGCAGCCTCTGCTCTGCTCACCTGATTTGGAGAGATTTGGGCTGTCTCATCAGCCCTCAGGACCGGCTCCCATGCCTCCCCTGTCTGAGAACTTCTCCCTTTAAGAGCTGGCACTGGGGAGAGCTCCATCAGTGGTTCTCAAAATGTGATCCACAGTCAACATGCTGGTGACCCTGAGGCTGGCCCAATTGTGGGGCTGGATTTTATCAGCTTTGCACGATTGTAAAGGAAACCAGGCAGGGAGAGAAATGGTGCTCTTGAGGGCCTTCTCTGTGCCGGGCACTGTGTGTGTGCATATTAGTTAGTAAAATGGATGCTACAATTACACCCATTTTATGGACCATGAAACTGAGATTCAGAGAGGTGTAGTAGTGAGCCCAAAGTCACACAGCTACTGGACAACGTGCCATTTTCTTCTCCCTCCCAGTGGCCCCTGGCTGCACTGGGACCCCCCTGGGTTAGTCCTAAACAATCGGAATGGGATGGGATGGTGCCTGGGGGAGGGGGCCCTCCTGATCTAAGGAAGAGGTAGTGCAGATCCCCTGGGTAGAGCTCCACCCTGGGAATTGTCCTCCTAGAGGGGATTCTCTGGGTGGGTTGACTTCATGTCCCGGTTGCCTCCCTCACAGAGGAGGCACATGGTTGGCCGGGATCTCTCTCCCCCAGAGAGATCCCAGCCAAGAAGTTTAAGGGGAGGGAGCCATGGGAGAGGGCCCGGCAAGCTGCCACCAAGAGTATACCAGTCCTCCTGCTTTACCCCCTTTTACTGCTCTCTCACCTACAATGAATCAGAGTGGCTCAGAGCTGGAATGTTCCAGGACTCTGGGGATCAGCTGGGTGCAGGGTGGGGTGGCTAGCCCACGAGGTCTTTTGCCCACAGAAGTGGTCTTTGGATGGAAAGTTTGAGGACCACTGGTCTGGAAGCCTCCGGGTGAGTCTGGATGCTTTTCCAATTCTAGGACTTTCACTGCAGACAGTACCCTCCTTGGCGGGCTCTTGGGGAGCAGGGGGCGGGGCAGCTCCAGGCCTGGGGGCCTGGCCCAGGAAGCAGTGCCCTAGGCCACAGGAGACTGTGTCTTCTTAGGGGCTTTGGGGCAGATCTGCTGGATGGTTGGGGGTGGCGGGAGGAGGATGAAGAGGGCTGATTCAGGGAGAGTTCAGGCTTGTGGCTCTGTCTTTGTCTGACTTTCCATTCTTTCATCTTCTCCTCTCCCAGTGGTGTCCCAGGGAAGAAATGTGGCACCATCATCCTGTCCGCTGAGGAGCTCAGCAACTGCAGGGTGAGTGGCAGAGGGACTCCAGGACAGGACCTGGTGGGGGTGGGGTTGAAGCAGTGACAGAGAGCAAGCTGGCCTCTCTGTGACCGTTGTGTGTCGTTGGAGGGACTGGGGGAAGACCGGGCTCCTCAGTCTGACCTGGCTGTCGTAGAAGTCCACAGCATCGGAGCTAGAAGGTGTCTTCCCTTTTTACAGCTGAGCTGAGACCCAGAGACAGGAGGAAACTCGCCCACAGTCAGCAGCAGAGCTGGGCTGGGAGCCCTGGTCCACTCCCCATCATGGCCACCGCTCACTTGTCCTTGAGCCAAGACTGCCTTGGCACTGACACTAGCAACAGAGGGGCCTTTTCTTGGAGCCTGGGCGCTTGGCATTTAGTTGTCATTTTTCACTTTTAGCTCTGGAGTAGGGTGACACCCCTGCATGGGGCTGAGGGAGAGCATGTGGGGTGTGTGTGTGTGTGTGTGTGTGTGTGTGTGTGTGTGTGTGTTGGGAAGCCAGAGTCTGCAATCCTAGGCAGCCCTTGGTTTTGCTTCTTCTGTGGGACTGTGGGAAAGAAGGAGATGGGGACAGCTGGCAGGTAGCTGAGCACCCAAGAAGGGGCTCAGGGGACCCAATAGCTAATAATGCTGATAAAATGCAGTAATGGTGATAGTTTCTGTCTATCAATGTCTGGGCATTTTACATGTTATCACTACTTCTGACAACAATCCTAAGAGGTAGGGTAACCGTTGTTATTCCCATTTTATGGATGAGGAAAGTGAGGTTCAGAGAGGCTAATCACCTGTTCAAGGACAATAAGTGGTAGAGCCAGGGTTCTAATCCAGGTCAGCCTGATTCTGAAACCCAGGCTTATTCCCCTAAACTACCCAGGCTTGCATGCCCCTTAGGTTAATTAGGAGCCACAGGTGAGAACATAGAGGGTCATAAGGAGAAAAGGAGGAGACAGCGACAGTGTGAGCACAAGACCAATTCTGGGGTAACCTGGGAACTCAGCTTCCTGTGGGGCTGGATCCAGCTCAGATTAGAGGGCCTGGGAGGGATGAGGAGAAACAGCATTTTCTGACCTTCCTGGGAAGGCAGTATAACTATTGTATCCATTAGCTATCAGTATTTACCATATTAGAAGTTAAAATTGAGGGACTTCCCTGGCAGTCCAGTGGTTAAGACTCCGCGCTTCCACTGTAGGGGCGCAGGTTCAATCCCTGGTTGGGGAATTGAGATCCCACATGCGGCAGCACGGTGCTGCCAAAAAAAAAAAAAAAAAAAAAGAAAGAAATTTAAGTTATGTATTAATTCATTTAAAAATAACAATAGTTTAACCCATTATAGGTTAACAGAAGTAACATCTTTTTTGAAAAATAACTATATTTTCCAAAATAAAATTCATTTATTGAGAAGACTGCTTTGCTTTATATTTTAAAATATCACTTTAATGTCTGGCTTAACAGAAGAGCTGGATTTTCATATCAGCTTCTGCAGTCAATCTGTTATGATATCACTGTTGGATAACTTCTAGAAAACTCCATGTCTTATCAGCATTATTATGAAAATAGCTTTGGCCTCGTGGACTCCCTTGGGGGTTCCTGGTCCATACTTTGAGAACTACTGGTATGTATGGAGGTATAAATTGTTAGCCAATATTAATTGAGCGATTATTCTGAGACACACACTGTGCTAAGTGGTATATAGTATCAGTTTATTTATCTGATGTATTATAATATGTAATGTAATCCGTAGAATGATGTATTATAATATCTGATGTATATGGTTCTCATTTTACAGAGAGGTTAAGGGACCTGCCCAAGGTCACACAGCCACTGAGTAGAAGAGATGTGAGCCCAGGCAGTCTGGTCCTAGAGCCAGGGTCTTTCATGACTAGGCTGTAGTGCCCCAAACTCTGCTTTCAGGGCCTTCCAGTTGGAGAATAAGACACAGGATTGTTAGGACAGGGCAGTATAACAATGACCAAATCATCTCAAACACAATTGCTCAATCTGGTTTCTCTACTTGTCTGTTTACCTCAGTGGGTCTGGAGGAACTTGACCGCAGGACCAAACCTCCCCCTCCTATACACCCAGTAGAGGGCGTGGCGTGCAGTAGGTGATCACAGGGGTTCTTTTGTGAATCTGTGACTGAATGAATAGGAAGCACAAACCAAATGTTTAGAAGCAGGTGATGATGAAAACTCCTATGCCTATGTATGCTGGTGACCTCAACGCTGTTAGAGTCCCAACAAGGGAGAGAATGCAGCTGATGCGTAGACTAGAGCTTCTGCTCAAGCTTCCTGAGCCTCAGTTTCCCCACATGTATGCTGGGGCTGATAGGGTGGCTGTGAGGATTAAAGGAGATTGTGAAGGTGACTGTGCCTAGCAGGGGCTGGGCTCCCAGTGGGTGTCTGGGAAAGGTTGAATCTGAATTCCCTGAAGCCTAGATTCAGTTTGCCCCCATGCTTATAACTCAGTTGGTGACTTCCTCCCTAGTTTATAATTAAATAAAGTAATGCAAGTGAAATTGCTTTGGAAATTCTAAAGCTCTAGACAATGCTGGGTGCTCTTATTGGTCTACTTTTCCGGGATTGGTAAACAGTCTGGGTTTAATACCCCTTAGGCTCTGCCTCCTCCTCCTCCTTCCCCACTCCTCCCTTCCCCGCCTTCATCCAGGGATGACAGCAGTTTCTTTGATTTAAGCTGTTTCAGAGCAAGTGGGGGTTGGGGAGGGCTCCCTCCCTTCCTCTTGATATTGTCAGCTCCTTTTCTTTTGGGGCATCTTTGGCTGAGTTCTGTCTTTCCCTAGAATACTTGCAAGGAAAAGAGACTAATTCCCAGCATCTGGCTGAATTAAAATAATTACATCTGAACGGCTTTGCTTCTGTCGTTCCAGCATTCAGTAGGAGGATCAAAGGAAGAGGGTGGAGTCTGAGAGATGGTTTTTCACCAGAGCAGGGCTTCCTGCTCAAATGGATATATTCTGCCAAAGCAGACAAACCCTCCCTTCATCCATGGGGATGGTGTGGGCAGGCAGGGACCAGCAAAAGATTAGAGTAGACTCCAGCGGGTCACCAGCATGCTTTGATGGGTTATAGAAAAGCCCTTCTCATCTGGAATTTAAATACCAAGAAAGTTCCAACAATCCGAATTTGATCCAAAATATTATTCAGTGATACTTGATATTGACAACGATGAGTTAATCTCCTGAAGGGGCTCTGAATGACCCAGGAGTTCATTATGCTCATCAGTAAAACAATGATTTTTCCGTGTAATACTGAGCAGTATTTGCATAGTCCTCACAGTTGACCAAGACTCTCATGTTAACAGTCTATTTGATTGTCACCATGGGGCTCAGGGCTGGGTAGGTGTGAGTAACCCAGTGCACAGATGCAGAGAGGTTGAAGTGACCTGCCTAAGACTGCAGGATTCTAGCCCAAGCCTTGGTTCAGGGAGTCTTTCCCTCACCCAGGGAAGTCCCGAGTCTTCATGGTACATGGAACAGCTGTGGGCTGTGGTCTTTGTCAGGCCGGTAGCCTTTAGCAGGCATGGTGAGTGGCTGGGCTTCTGGAGAGAGGCAGTGGGGTGTTGCGGGTGCAGGGAGCAGATAGCTCCTTGCCTTCCCCTCCCCAGACCCTTAGCTACCCTTAGGGCTGCCAGCCACCCAGACCAGCCTTGCTCTGGAACCAGGAGATCCTGGCCGGATGCACATTCTCACTGCCTCCCAGTCAGGTCCCTGTACACACTGGCAAAAGTGTGGCTCACCTCTCACAAGCCGAGGGAGTCAAAGCTTCACACTGCAGCTGCCCCTCCCCCGCCCCTTTTAGGTATCACCAGCCTGCTCGTGTATTCATTCATTTCATTTCATCAGATATGCTTTGGCTCAGTTCATGCCCTCCCAGAGTTTCCAATTTAGTATGAGAGAGAGAGACAGAAATTGCCAACCAGCAATCACAGCACAGCAGTGGTCCTCAACCCTGCCTCTTTTTTTTTTTAATACATTTATTTATTTATTTATTTATTTATTTATTTATTTATGGCTGTATTGGGTCTTCGTTTCTGTGCAAGGGCTTTCTCCAGTTGCGGCGAGCGGGGGCCACTCTTCATCGCGGTGCGCGGGCCTCTCACTGTCGCGGCCTCTCCCGTTGCGGAGCACAGGCTCCAGACGCGCAGGCTCAGTAGTTGTGTCTCACGGGCCTAGCCACTCCGCGGCACGTGGGATCTTCCCGGACCGGGGCACGAACCCGTGTCCCCTGCATTGGCAGGAGGATTCTTAACCACTGCACCACCAGGGAAGACCCCCTGCCTCTTTTTTATAACAAATATTTTATAGCACTCTTTAGTATCTTGAAGGAAAATTCATGGATATACTGTACACTATTCCAAAATACATACAGGTGAGGCACTGAGCCCTTGCAGCTACCTGGGGGGAGATGGATCCAGGCAAAGAGGTTAGCTCTTGCAAAGGCCCAGGAGCAGGAAAAGAGTGATGAGTGACATCAGAGAGGCAAGGGTGTGGGTGAGTGTGGAGGCCAGGTTGTGTGGGACCTTGTGGCCGGGGAGCTTAGCTTTGAATCCTGTTAAGTCAGAACTCTCATTGTTCTAAAGACAAACTTCAGAGAGAGCCCAGTGTCTTTATATGGGAGGCTCAGGAAGAGTCCTGGGACGGAGGGAGAAAGGTAGGAAGAAAGAGGTAAGGTGAAGTGGGGGGTAGTGGTGAAGGTTTTCTGAGTGTCAGAATATGCAGGTTGATGTTTGGGAAAAATGTGTGTGTGGCCAGCACAAGTGTAAGTGTTCTTCATGATAAATGATCAGGATTCAGACATCACCTTTTAAAAAAGTTAATTTGTAATGTTTTGGTCTTAGAAATTATCTTTCTGGTTAAAAAAAAAAAACAGAATGAAAGGAAACAAAACAAAAACACTTTTCCTGATGCTAGAAAAATAACATGTTTCTAACAGACAGTTGGAAAATACAAAGAATAGAAACATCAACAAGGGATAATCACTGTTGATGTGATTTGATACATTTCCTCCAAGGCTTTTTTTCTGGGCGTACAAATATATAGTTTTTTCTTATAATTAGTAGAATATGGTAACCAGATTTATTTTCCCATGTCACTAGATATTCTTGGAAGACATTTTTAATAGCTGTATATCATTTTTCTGTTTATGGATGGGCCATAATTTATTAAAGCTATTCTCTTAAAGGAAACAGTATAATTATTACTGCAGTGAACATCCTCATAGCTGAATTGTTCCATTTTTCTTTGAACTTTAGTTGATGGATTTTGGTTAGTATGCCAGACACACAGGCTCAATGAGCAGGAGGAAAAATGGTCAATCTGGAGTATTCAGCCTCTGAATGACCAAATCAACAGTTACACAACTGATTGGATTGCTTGAGAAGTCACTCATTAAGACAGGAGAGAAAAACCAGCTTGACCTCAAGGTGGTTATTCCCGTCAATGTGTAGCGACAGGCCTAGCCTCCTAGACCAACTTTAATACTCACCATCTGCATTAGAATAAACTCTAGCCTATGGAGTCTTTGCTTCTATCCCTGAATGCCTACACCCCAGGCAGGCCGGGGCTCTGGGCCCCTCTATGAATGCAGAAGCCCTTCTGAAGGTCACTGGTCACGGAATCACCCCCAGCTCTGAGTTGTGTTTCTCCCTACGGGAATGCTAAATTTCAGAGTTGTGGCTAATGATTCTTTATTTTTATTTTTTAATTTAATTTTTATTTTATATTGGGGTATAATTGATTTACAATATTGTGTTAGTTTCAGGTGTACGACAAAGTGATTCAGTGATATATATATATCCATTCTTTTTTCGGATCCTTTTCCCATATAGGTTTTTTCTTTTTAATCAATGTCTTCTTTTTCAGACTAAAAAAGGCAATGTACTAATTCCAGGAAATTTGGAAAATGCAGCAAATATTAAAGAGAAGACAGTAAATGTCACCATGGTTCCACCATCTATTTAAAAATGCATGTGAGCAGTAGGGAAAAGTGGTTAGAACTTGGTCTCTGGATCCAGACCAAATGCCATTGCTTACGAGCTCTGTGACCCTGGGCAGGTTACTTGACCTCTCTGTGCCTCAGTTTCTTCATCTGTAAAATGGCTTTATTCAGATTTTTGATATTTTATGTATCATGGATTTTTGCATTGATTTTGATTTTTTAAAATATCGCATTAGGGACTTCCCTGGCAGTCCAGTGTTTGAGACTTCACCTTCTAATGCAGGGGTGCGAGTTTGATCCCTGGTGGGGGAGCTAAGATCCCACATGGCTCGCAGCCAAAACACCAAAACATAAAACAGAAACAATATTGTAACATTCAATAAAGACTTTAAAAATGGTCCACATCAAAAAAATCTCATTAAAATCTTTGATTATTGAGATTTTTGGAGTCCCTTAAATTTTGCGCTTGCCTTATCCTTGCTCTGATCCTGGGGGCTGCCAGCAAGACCCAAGCCAGAGCAGCCTTCCATTCTCCACCCCCAACCCCCGGAGTGTTGCTACCCTCTCCCAGCCTTCAGCCCACTTGCTGACCTCCTGGGTCAGGGAGGCCTAACATACTAGAGTGGGCCAGGCCACCATCCCAGAGAGAAAGGCTGTTTGCTGTGGTCTCCCAAGCAGCCTGATTAACATGCGGAAAGATGCAAATTGAGGCAATCCTGCTGTTTTAGAAGAACTTAATATGTTTTTTTAAAAGATAGGGTGAAAAGGCAGAAATTGCAGAAAATTATATATTGCGGGAGCTGTTTTATCATCTCTGCAGTTGATTCCAGAGATGCTTCTGGTTTGGGACAGGCATATCATGTGTTCAGAGAGCCCCACTGCCAGGCTGAGAATGTCAAACAGCAGGACCTCTGACCCTCAGCCAGAATTTGCTGCTCCCTGATCCTGCTGGCCCAGTGCATTTTATTGCCGCTTCCCTAGCCTCTTCCTGGGGTCACATGTATATCAAGGGTTGATTCATTCATTAACCCTTATTTAAGGGGAACAGTTGAAGCATAGTAAATAGGACTATTGACATAACCCAGAAGCACCTTCAAAAGCAAGTCCCCAAGCAGCTCCATGCTCCTTGTCTCACAGGCTCCCCATGGGCCACACACCCATTAGGGAGGAACCTTGCCTTGGTTATAGCCTAGAAAGCTCTCTGAAGTTCTGTCTTATGCCCACGGATTTGACAATGGCCCCATATAGTTTATCATAATGGGCTTTTGGCGAATGTTTCTGGGTCTGGGTGGCAATAGGGAAGGCAGATCAGGTTGAAGAACAAAATAAGCTCCCAGCAATGCCTCACACATATTTGCCATGGGGGTGGGGTGGGGGAATGAGATGTGGCTCACTGGTGGATGTTTCCAGTTAGATGAATTTCAGAGTCAGTCTTTTTTTCTTTAAGCTAGCTTGCATAGAGGAGACTTTTCTAAAATGGATTTCACACTTCTCTGACTTCTCAAACTGAGGCTACAAAACATAATTAAACTTATCTTGATGATTCGGGGTCATCATTTGGAATCTCAGTTATTAATCTTTGGAGCCAGACTGTCTTGTTTCAATCCAAGCTTCTCCTCTTACTAAGCTTTGTAGCTTCAGGAAAGGGTATTAACTTCTCTGTGCCTCAGCCTCCTCAGCTTTAAAATAGGAATAACGATTGTAGTTATCGTAGATAAACACGAGTTGAACATTGGCAATTCCATATGGGTCAGCCCAGGAGTAGATGGCACTTGGCGAGTGTTGGCTTCTATTCTTTTAGCTGTTCTATGCTGGGCACTGTGGACTGGTACTTAACATATATCATCTCCCTTGGTCTTCCCAACAGTCTCACAGGGGGCATTATTACTCCATTTTTCCAGAGGAGAATACCAAGACTTAGGTTAAATTGCTTGCCCCAGGCTGCTCAGCTAGTAGATGGCAGAGCTGGGGTTCCAACCAGGTGTCTGTGGCTCCTTTGTACTGTTCTCTCTGTCAGGTGCTGTGCTGGGACCATGGCCCTCCCAGTGGAGCACTAAATAGTCCTGGAAGTTAGGGTCTATTAAGTTCTGCACTAATATTTTTCTGATATTCCTCCTCCCCTCCCTGATCTTGCAGGGCCCGCAGGGGTCCTCCTAGGAAGGAAAAATAAGAGCTTTGCCTCTGGATTTTGTGGCATCTGTTTTGGTTGTTTCAAATATATGTGTGTATTTCGTAGTCAACCAGTATAGGTGTCATGTGCAGCTTGCCTGTATTTATTCAGGTGAAGGTGTCACACAGGTGACCTCCAGATGTGGGAGAAGTCACTGTGATAACCACCAAGCTATGCTGGAGGGATCCTGGATTCCCAGACTGTCCCCTGAGCGCCAGCCTTCCCCAGATGCCGCCCCTTTCCCAGTACGCTCCCTGTGGCATCAGCACCAAAACCTAAACCGCCCAGCTGAAAAGGACAGTGGTGATCATCCTGTCCAGTGCATCACTTTATAGATGAGGAAACAGGCTCAGAGGGCTTGAAGGACTGCTGGGACAAACTAGAACTCAGAGCTTTGCATTCCTTGCTGGGGCTCCTACTCAGCAAAGTCTGGTCTGTTTTCTGATGCCGCTGATGGTTCCATCCAGGGCCCACTTTATGGGCATGTGATCTGTTCAGTCACACAGGACCTGCTCTTGGTTTACTGCTCTGCTGTTACAGTCTTGAAATCTCTTAATACTCTTTGAACAAAGGACCTCACATTTTCCCTTTTTACTGGGTCCCACAAATTATATAGCCAGTGCAGGGAGGAGCCTACCAGGTCCTAGGCTTCCTCCTCTTTCTAGGCCTTGAGATGAAACTCCCCAGGGAGGCATTTAAAGTGCTCCCTCCATCCAGCATGGGATGGGATTGGAACTTTCTCCTGGGGAAAGATAGTGACTGCTGGGGATGGACTTAGAAGGCTAGAGATCTTTCTGGGAGGGTGTGAGGGAAAGCCCTGAAGTCTAACTGCCTTTGTTACCATCACTGTGTGATCTTGGATGACCTCTAAAAGCCTCAGTTTCCTCATCTGTAAACTGGGAGACTAGAGGAGTTACTTCATACTGTTATAATGAGGATTCAGCGAAATAATGTATGTAAAGAGAAGGCTTAACACAGCACCTGGCATCGAGTAAGTGCTCGGTAAGTCAGCCATTCTCTATTCCAGATCTGAAGTCCTAGATTTCTCAGGAGGCTCTCAGATTCCTGGGGCTTCTAGGCCTTGGAAGCCCTCAATCCGGCCTCCTTGTCCCTCTCAGGTGGGCGATGCTGAGGGACATGATAAAAGCCATCATTACCTGGGCGCCTCCGTGTGCTGGCCACTGTACCCCAGCACTGCCCCTCAGGGCCTCCCTTCAGGAGACCCTCTCAGCCCAGGCTAACCCAAATCCAGCCCTGACCCGAGTCAGAAGAAATCAGCGACTCTAAAGATACAGGGAAGCGGGTCTCATGAACTATAGTGTGCTCTGTGCTGGAAGAGGCATGACTTTGAAGTCATGTTGAGTTCATACATGTTGAATTTCTGCTCTACCAGTTGCCAGCTGGTGATCTTGGGCAGGTGACCTAGCTCCCCCAACCCCCAGCGTCCTCATTTGTAAAAAGCAACAAAGGATTATTCTGAGGGCTAAATATGATAAGGCTGTAAAGCACTGAGTTCAGTGACAGGCCCACACAGATGGTATCTAATACATGTTTGTTGAATGAATGAATGAGCAAGTGAATGGAGGGATGCTCTGTTTGCTGTTGTCAGATGTCCTTGAGGGAAGGCATATGAGGTGGTAGAGGTGGGAGCGGGGCAGGGACAGAGACCACACGCTGGGCGGGGGGAGGGGAGAAATATCCAAATCATCATAACTTGTACACACTTGGTGCGTGCAATATACTGATCTCAGCGCTGCTGTCAATTAACTCATTTCAGTCTCACAAGCCTATGAGGTAGGCCTTGCCTGTACCCCCATTTTACAGATGAGGAAACTGAGCACAGAGAGGGTGAGTAACTTGCCCTAGGTCACACAGCTAGTAAGGGGATGGAACGGAAGCAGGCAGCCTGGCTCCAGAGACCATATTCTTAACCATTATATCGTACCCACTGCCCCAACCTTTGACCATGTCCTTCAAGCTGTGAGAGGTTGCATCTTCATCCCTGCCACCATTTTGGTCCTCGTTGGGCTGTAGGACACTGATCTCCAGAGACCCTCTTCGCCACTGAGAGGAAGCGGGCAGCGTGAGAGCTGGGTGGCTTGCTTCCTGCCTTGCTTCCCTCCAGGGCCAGGCCAGGCCCCAGGGACTATTGACAGAGCCTTGAGCTCTGGCCAGTTGGCAGCTGATTTGTCGGGATGCAGAGCTTTCAGGTTGAAGAGACCACACGGGGATGGGCAAAGAGGAGGACATGGAGGCATCTCTGCCCAGTGCCCTGCTGGCTGCAGCAAGCTGAGGGGCTAGGAGCCGTGTGAGAGGAGAGGTCAACCGATTCTCACTAGTCCTGGTACCTTCCTTATGCTCTTGGGTTGAGTGTTAGGTCTGGGTCAGCCAAAGCCGTGAACTAGTCAGGGGAGTCAGAAACCCAGGGCTCTGTTTGATAAACTTGTAGGGGTTGCTCCCTGCTCTGAGCTTTAGGCTCCTCAGCTGTAAAATGGGGGGGTCATGGTCCAGCTATAGCTACCTGAGAGTTAGATGAGCCTCTTGTGAGTCAGTGCATGTGAAAGTGATACTTAAACTTGAATGTCCTCTAGGAACCATACAGTCATGTAAGGGAGTGAGGCGATGTGGCCGGCGAGGGCTTGGGGTTAGGTGACCAAGCTCAGAGTGGCTTGAGTTAGTCATTGCACCTCTCTCTGAGCCACTCAGTACAATAGTGATGATACCTTGTGCATGAACCTTGACCGAGTGGGTGACGTGCCTGCACTCTGCTCCAGACTTCACACACTTGATCTCATTCAGCCCTCACCACAGCCCTTTGAAGTGTGTACTGCAATCAGCCCCATGTTACAGAGGGGAAACTGAGGCTCTGAGAGGTTACCTCCCTTGCCTGGTCACACAGCTACAAACTGGTAGAGCCAGGATTCAAACTGGGGCAGCCGGCTCCAGAATCCACCTGCTTCACTGCCCGGCTGCTCCACCAGACCTGCCGGGTGGGGTTGTTTGAAGATGAAATGAGACCCTCCTGTTAGCTCAGGGCCTGGCACGTGGTGCGGGGCAGTGTGAGCTGCTGTCCTTTCTAACTGGCTTGGGGCCCAGAATCCCCAGGCCCTGGGGCTGTGTCCCCGTAGGGACGGGGCCCCCCTCCAGCCTTCTGTGCCTCACATACCTCTTCTCCCTCCTTCCCACCAGGATGTCGCCACAATGCAGTTCTGTGCCAACAAGCTGGACAAGAAAGATTTCTTTGGGAAGTCTGACCCCTTCTTGGTGTTCTACAGAAGCAACGAGGATGGAACGTGAGTTCTCCGGCAACGCTTCACCCCCACTTTTGGGGGCATGGGCTTTGGGGGGAGGGATGGACCGTGGTGACTTGCCGGGCGGGGGTGGCTTGGGCCATCTCCTCCTGCTGCTGCCCTGAGGCCCCTGCTCTAGAGAGGGCAGGGGCTCTGGGTGGAAGTCAGGGGCTCCAAGGTAGTACCCTGGCCACACAGATGGGGCTGGTGGGGGATAAGGGGCAGACTGCAAGCCCACAGTGCCATTCTGAGGGTCATTACTAAATGGCTGGCGCTGGGCATGTCAGAGATGGAGGGAGCGGGCAAAAACAGGGCTAGGGAAGGAATGAGGGGCCCCTCTGATAGTCTATTCCTTCTTCCACATGCATCACTCCACATCTCTAAGCCTTGTCCTTGCTCACGCACAGCCTTCCTAACACCCCACTACACATATTCCCCCCACTACTTCCTACTCAGCATGGCAAATCTGGACCCCTTTCCCCCCTTGGCCCCAGGCTTCATTCAAAATCCTTCCCATCTTTGAAGCCTCCATTTCCTTCTCTCCTCTCCCTAATCTGGAAGCCACCCACAATATGATGGAAAGACAACTCATTGGGCAATGTAAGAGGTCAGTGATGTACACAGAGGGACAGATTCTAGGTTGAGGGTCTTGGGACGTAAGTCCTCTTTTCCAACCCGCTCTGTGACCCTAGACAAGTATGCCACCTCTCTGGGCCTGTTTTCTCATCAGTAAAATGATCTGGTTAGGTTAGGTGGTCTCCATGGTCTCTATGCACCACAGCTCTGGAAGGCTGCAGCTGCTTAGCTGGGATTCTGCAGAATGAGGAAGCGATGGGGCCAGGGAGGTTAATTAGAGAAACGCTGCTGGAGAAGGGAACTAGGAAGAAAGTTTTGAAGGAGAGGAAAAAAATGGGTCCA
>NW_020175393.1:4292904-4293023 GCF_003031525.2 Neophocaena asiaeorientalis asiaeorientalis | reverse complement strand
GAAGAATAACAGGCTAGAGAAACAGTGTGTGCAAAGCAAGTGTGCCCTGAACAGAGGGCAGGGAGGCCTCGCTAAGTCCCCTAGAATCTGAAATTCTGGGTGTGTGCGTGTGCGCGTGC